>NC_041382.1:500587630-500606038 GCF_002162155.2 Triticum dicoccoides | reverse complement strand
CTCCTCCCCGCTCCTCTCCGGTGAGCTCCTCCTCCCTCCTCTCCTCCCATTCCCTCATGGTTTCTCCTTCCTCCTCTCCGATGCTTCAGTGAACTCCTCTCCGGCGACCTCCTCCTCCTCTCCGGCGATGTAGGCGAGCGCCTCTCGGTTGACCTCCTCGTCCTCCTCTCCGGCGAACTCCTCTCCGGCAAAAGAACGTACAAGATCTAAAAACAGGAACAAAATTTGAAATAATATCGTGCCAAAAAACAAGCAAAAAAAACAAGCAAAAAATTGGCAAAAAAATCACGATCCAGATCCAAATTCAAAATTCAAAAATAGCAATGGCGCACGGTGGGGGTTAGACGGTGCGCCACTACTATTTTCCCGCCTTCAAAATTCAAAAATACTAATGGCGCACCGTGGCCTATACTAATGGCGCACCAGTGGCCTATACTAATGGCGCACCGTGGCCTATACTAATGGCGCACTAGTGGTGCGCCATTAGTATACCAGATACTAATGGCGCACCAGTGGTGCGCCATTAGTAAAAATACTAGTGGCGTGATACTAATGGCGCACCAGTGATGCGCCATTAGTAGGCAAAACTGGTGCGCCATTAGTAGCCCTTTTTCTAGTAGTGATCCAAGAATGATAATATAACAACATGGAACAATCAAAGATTATAGATATGTTGGAGACATATCAATAGCTACTCCATGCTGCTGCCACCCGCTAGTGGCCTCGGCTTCCCTCAACAGGCAGCCACCACTCCGTGGGATCCCGCCCTTCTAGCAGTGCTGCACTCCGCACCGTCTCCGGGGAACTAGAATGGTGGTGGCGACTGGTACATGGACACGGGCGCCACCGCTCACATGTCCTCGCACCCTGGTAACCTCTCCTCCGCCTACCCCGTAAATACTCCACTCGTACCACTATTGGTGATGGTTTCTCTCTACCCATTACTCATGTTAGGCATAGTTCTTTTCCATCATCTTCCATGGCTTTAACAATGTTTAATATACTTGTTTCACCGAAACTAATAAAAAATCTTGTTTCCGTTCGATCACCATTGAATTTGACGGATTGGGTTTTTCTATTAAGGACGCCCGTACCGGGATGGTGCTGCACCAATGTGACACCCCTGATGAGCTCTACCGGGTCCACTTTTCATCCACCTCCATGGCCGCCCCCGTCACCCTCTCCACTAGAGTGGATCGGACTTATGGCATGCTCAAAGTTATGACGATATCCAAGTCAATGATCATGAATATAGGCACCACGTGTGTGTCAAGTAGACCAACTCCTGCCCGCATCTACTACTATTACTCCACACATCGACCGCTATCCAGCATGCATCTAGAGTATTAAGTTCATAAGAATGGAGTAACGCCTTAAGTAAGATGACATGATGTAGCGGGATAAACTCAAGCAATATGATGAAAACCCCATCCTTTTACCCTTGATGGCAACAATACAATACATGCATCGCTACCCCTACTATGTCACTGGGTGAGGACACCGCAAGATTGAACCCAAAACTAAGCACCTCTCCCATTGCAAGAACATGCAATCTAATTGGCCAAACCAAACCGACAATTCGAAGAGAAATACAAAGATATTTGATCATGCATATAAGAATTCAGAAAATACTCAAACAATATTCATAGATAATCTGATCATAAATCCACAATTCATCGGATCTCAACAAACAAACCAGAAAAGAATATTACATTGGATAGAACTCCAAGAACATCAAGGAGAACATGGTATTGAAGATCATAGAGAGAGAAGAAGCCATCTAGCTACTAGCTATGGACCCACAGTGTAACACCCACGATGCGGCTATATCTCCCACGTGTTGGGGCACGACTTAGAGGCATAGCCGCATGGTAGGCTGTCGCAAGAGGGGTAATCTTCACACATCCCATGTACTGAATAAGAAAGGGATAAAGAGTTGTCTTACAAACAACACTTCACACAAATACAAGTTAACCATACATCATCCAGAATATAATCAGGGTCCGACTATGGAACCAAATAAAAGAAGACAACCCCAAATGCTAGATCCCCGATCGTCCCAACTGGGCTCCACTACTGATCAACCGGAAACGAAACAAAAAAACAACGATCAAGGACTTCATCGAGCTCCCATCTAAGCTGGGTTGCCTCACCTGCACTGGTATCATCGGCACTTGCAACTGTTTGGAAGTATCTGTGAGTCGCGGGGACTCAGCAATCTCACACCCTCACGATCAAGAATATTTAAGCTTATGGGTAGGGAAGGGGTAGTGAGGTGGAGCTGCAGCAAGCACTAGCATATATGGTGGCTAACATATGCAAATGAGAGCGAGAAGAGAAGAAAATCAACGGTCGAAAAGCTAACAACGATCAAGAAGTGATCCTGAAACTACTTACGTTCAAGCATAACACAAGAACCATGTTCACTTCCCGGACTCCGCCGAAAAGAGACCATCATAGCTACACACGCAGTTGATTCATTTTAATTAAGTTGTGTGTCAGGTTTTTTACAACCGGATATTAACAAATTCCCATCTGCCCATAACTGCGGGCATGGCTTTCGAAAGTTCAAACCCTGCAGGGTGTCCCAACTTAGCCCATCACAAGCTGTCACGATCAACGAAGGATGTTCCTTCTCGCGGGAAGACCTGATCAGACTTGGAATCCCGGTTACAAGACATTTCGACAATGGTAAAACATGACCAGCAAAGCCACCCGATGTGCCGACATCCTGATAGGAGCTGCACATATCTCGCTCTCAGGGCAACACTGGATTGTCCAAACTTCCGGTAGGCCAGCCAAGAGTTGCCCCTGGTGGCCACCGGCGGCTGACAGGATCGAACCAACAGTTAGACAAGCACTGGCTCGGGGGGGGGGGGGTTAAAATAAAGATGACCCTTGAGTCTGCAGAACCCAAGGGAAGGTGATAGGTTGTTAGGTAAATGTAAAACCAAGGTTGGGCCTTGATGGATGAGTTTTATTCAAAGCGAACTGTCAAGGGGTTCCCATAACACCCAACCACGTAAGGGACGCAAAATCAAGGAACATAACACCGGTATGACGGAAACTAGGGCGGCAAGAGTGGAACAAAACGCCACGAATAAGGCCGAGCCTTCCACCCTTTACCAAGTATATAGATGCATTAATTAAATAAGAGATATAATAATGATATCCCAACAATATCCATGTTCCAACAAGGAACAAACTTCATCTTCACCTGCAACTAGCAACGCTATAAGAGGGGCTGAGCAAAGCGGTAACATAGCCAAACAATGGTTTGCTAGGAAAGGTGGGTTAGAGGCTTGACATGGAAATATGGGAGGCATGATAAAGCATGTGGCAAGTATCGTGGCATAGCAAAAGAGCGAACAACTAGCAAGCAAAGATAGAAGTGATTTCGAGGGTATGGTCATCTTGTCTGCAAAGTTCTTAGAGTTGACGAAAGCTTGACCCTCGTTAGCGTACTCAACAGGTTCCTCATCACGTACTCGTCTCCCGGCTCTACCCAAAGGAAGAACACAAGTAAAGGAATAACAATCAACCATGGTGCAATGCACAAGCAACATGATGCAAAACATGGCATGACATGCGGGATGTGATATGCAATGCATATGTGTGCTCTGGAAGGAAAAGGATGAACAAGGCATCAACTTGGAAAACCAAGTGTGCTTCTGGAAAGATGAGATGATTTCGGTCGAAATCAATATAAAGATCACCGGAATCGGATGCACGGTTTGCAAATGGCAAGCAAAACAAGAATGGCACAATTCTGCGATTAACAGCACGATGCCATCTGGAATGCAACAAGAAACTAAGCTATTGCACTCCAACATAGCACCAAAGCATATGGCAGTGATCTACTCAAGATGCTTGACAAAACATGAACACTGAACTACGGCTAAATAACACAAGAGCAGGCTCAAACAAGCATGGCAAAAGTGCAAAAGATATCAGCTTCACAGACTTGGTGAAATATACTAACATGCCAGGAATAACATCAGGAAGCAATGTTTAGAGCAAGAAAACAACATTCTACAGGAACATATCATAGCAAACAAAGGCATGGCATGAAACTACTCAAAGCATAGAAAAAAAGTCCCTCACTGACCATGAGCCCAAAAGGCACAGAAGATATGATGGCACCCATGTACACATAGCAAGTTTTATTAACAGTTTCAGACTTAGCAGAAAACAGAGCATGACATAAACAGAATTATGAAGGCAACTTTGCGAGCTCAATTCACTCATCACAAAGCCTTGCATGACAAAACAAGCATAGCATCAGCAATATGACATGTTCATGAAGCTAACCATGGCAAGAGCAGGTTCAAAGCTTGCATGGATCAACTACAACAACCATGGCAAAATTGATTAACATGTAAACAATCTGCCAGGAACATTTTATAGCAAAAGTAGAGCAAGATTAAGACATGCTAAGTCACTCCATAATTGCAAACAGGGGCATGGATGGATAGAGCATAACCATATGTCCAAATCATCCTTACTGAAGCAACTCAAAATAAGCATGGATCTCACTGTAGTATCATGTTTACATGGCATAAAAATAACAGCAGAACAAGGACTTAGCAAAATCATAAGTCCTTGAAATCAGCAATATCACGAAGGCTACTTTGCATGCTTGTTCTAATCACCACATTGATCAAAAAATACATGGCAAGCACCCCTGTAAAGATGGCATGGCATAGATCGAAACACATGTAGAGCTCATGCCCATATGCAGCACACATCAAATGTGCCAAAAATAACAAATCCTCATAAACTGGTAAGTAACAGGAGCTAACATTTTATATCACTATTGCGTCAATGATTTGGGCATCAAGATGGACTTAAAAAGGCATGACACAATGGAATAAATGAAGAGCATCTCCCAATGAACATTTTGATATCTCATATGCATGAAACGGAGT
The DNA here is from genome assembly GCF_002162155.2 of Triticum dicoccoides. Classification (NCBI taxonomy): domain Eukaryota; kingdom Viridiplantae; phylum Streptophyta; class Magnoliopsida; order Poales; family Poaceae; genus Triticum; species Triticum dicoccoides. The sequence goes on along the minus strand of NC_041382.1, from coordinate 500,601,110 downwards.
TACGGTCATGGAGTTATGATGCAAAGAATAGAGGCACATGATATGAGCATCTCGGGACGCAACAAAAAAACAGGTGAGCGTAGAATAGTAAATGTCGCACGGGGCGAGAGATAAGGGCATCGGCGGTGGGCTCACCCAATGGGATCGGCCTATGTTGTGCAGAGGAGGGAGCAGGCCAGAGAAGGTGAATCAGGCTGCTGGTATGGTGGGCCGGGCCGGTCGGGGAGGAGCTGGGCCGGACGCGGGGCCCACGCAAGAGGAGGGTACCTCGTGCTCCTCTCGATCGGCCGGAACAGGAGGCCGGCGCGACGACGAACGGCGGCGAGGCGGCGCTCCTGCGGCAGGGGCGGCGCTCAAGGGTGGCAGACCTCCGGATCCCGTTGGATCCGGGACAAGGGGGGGCGTAGACAACGGATCCGGACGGCGGGCTTCGGATCAGGCGCGGGAGAAGCACCAACAGGCGGCGGCTTGGATGACCGGTGACGGCGATGTTGACGCATGGCGGCGGGGACGAGGTAGCGAGGCTTGCCGGCGTGAACTACGACGGCGCTCGGGAGATGGGGAGGCGCGCTGCGGGAAGGGCTCGCGCGCCATGCGCGGGGAGCTCCGGTGACCGGCCGACGAAGTCCGACGAGCCCCGGCGAGCGGGCACGGGCGACGGCGTGCTCGGGCCCGGATGGGCTCGAGCGGGCTAGAGATGGGCTTGGTGGGCCCGCATGGTGGGAGGCGGCGGTGGCATTGTGGAGGCACGGATTTCGAGGCGGTTAGGGTTAGGATTGGAGTTTGCCTCAGATTTGGACGGGGAAGACTAATTTATAGGTAGAGGGAGTTTGGAGTGTCCAAATGAGGTGTAGTTTTCGCCCACGCGATCGTGAACCGACGACGGAGGACATGGCACTACAAAAAAATACACTTCCGTGATGATACGTGTTTGTCACAGTAGGTCGCGTTTTCTGTCATGCATGTACATCCATGACAAATTTATGATAGAATCAAGATAGTCATACCTGTGCGGTCGTCGTAGAAGTGTTCCATGACATTGCCAAAATTATCATCACGGAAATGTCCACTTCCATGACGATAAATCGCGCGTCACAGAAGTGCTTTTGTCAAGGGTGACCGACACGTGGCATCCACTGTAATGGAACACCGTTAAGCTATCGGGTCGGATTTTGGATCCGATAACCCGTTAACAGCCACGACCAATGCCGATTTTCCACGTGTAAAATTCTCATTGGCTGACGGATCCATCTGTCAGCTCCGCATTGGCACAGGTGTCACTCCTCCAACGGTCGAGATGGGCCTATGATATGTTGACACGTGGACCGGCCCAAAAGTGGCCCACAAAGAGTAAATGGGCCGGCCCAACCGAAGGCCCATAAGATTTAGCGGACCATAATGGGCCGACCCAGCTAAAGGCCCACAAAATTTAGCGGACCATAATGGGCCGGCCCAGCTAAAGGCCCACACGATTTTGCAGACCATAATGGGCCGGCCCAGCTAAAGGCTCACAAGATTTTGCGGACCACAATGGGCCGACCTAGCTAAAGGCCCACTAGATTCTGCCGACCATAATGGGCCGGCCCAGCTAAAGGCCCAACATTCTCTGTCAAATCGGCCCATCAACGGCATGTCCTAAACTTGTCATCAACGCGGCCCATGGTCACTTCTGGCCCGTTAACAATCCGCTAAGTAATTGGGCCGAATTACGGCCCGGTGTATTTCCGGCCTGTTAAAGGTCCGGCTTCATTTGGGACCATTTACAGGCTATGAAAACTTTTGGCCCATAAACGACCGTGAAGGATTTGGGTCATATTCGGCCATGTCTGACATTCGGCCTGTTAGAGGCCCACTATAGCTTTAGGCCACTTTTGGCCTATTGTCATTTTCGGCCTGTTAACACCGGACGTAAACCATGGGCCATATGTGGCCCAACGTCATATCGGGCCCATTAACGGCCCATATAAAAATGACGATAATCTAGCCTGACCGAAGTTCCGGCCTGTTAAAGGCCCGTGTATTAGGTCGGCGCATTTACGGCCCGTCCGAATTTCGGCCTCTTAAAGTCCAGTGGGTTATTTGGCACAATCAAGGCCCAATCTCACTTTCGGTCTATTAAAGGCCCATGTATTTTATGGGCTTGAGATATTTACACCTGTAAACGGCCTATTTTTACCGAGGGCCCAAATTATGTTTAGGCCTGTTAAAGGCCCACTATGGGCACAGGCCTACCAGAAAAATATGAAAGCTTATGCTGATTTAGGCCCAGATATTTTTAGTGGGCTACATGCCAATTTCGGCCCATAATCGGTTTTAGCCCAATTGGAATGGGCCCGACAAATGTTGGCATGTTGGGCTCCTACGAAGCTTTAGGCCGAATACATTACTAAGATAAACCTACACTATACAAAAATAGCGTCGTAATTACTACAGCCTGAGGCAGCATCATAAATGTTAGATTCCAACCATACAACAAAAGGCATGTTGGCATAAAGTTTACAGTCCTTCTAGATAAAAGCACATCAGATGTATAGAAGCACAGATCATTTGACCTGAGTGCTAATGTTTTAGGCTGTAGAATCTGATGGAGCAACACGATCTCCACCTTTTTTCCGCCATTGCTCTTGAACAATGAAGCGAATGTCTGATAGTCTGGTTTCAAAACCATTCATATCTTGACGACATTTCTCAACCATTATTCTTCTTTCCGAAACAACGTCCACTAGGGATTGGACTTGTGTCTGGAGCACAGATATATCACTCTGTCTAGCAGGAAGATTTTGTTCAGTAGGCGATTTGGACGAGGTTACCTTGAAAACCAACCCAGAATTACGCAGGAAGGTGCTTTTTGCACTGTTAGTGGAGAGATACTGACGCACTGCAGCAAGAGGTGACATTGTGCCTATAGTAGCCTCGTCACCTTCAGGTGGTTGTGGCTGTTCAATCATTTGTTCCATAGCTTCCTGAAAGTTTGAACTTGTAGATTAGTGTACCAGATAAGTTACTAATGAGACAAAAACAAACAAAGTAGGTTAAACATTTATACATAACTTATTTTGGTGAACTACTGTAATACATTAGCATGTATTGTAGTGCCAACTACGTAATAAAATAACTTTCAGAACATATGTCCATGTAGCATGCCTACTGTATTGTCTATTTCCTCACATTCGTTGACATCTAAGGATAAAGAGACATGGTTTAAAGTAGGATGAACATAGTATGACATCATTCATATCATGGGCAAATAGATATAAAACAAACAGGCTATTTTATCATTGTGTGCGCACGTGAACATAACAACTAGATTACAGATCAAGACCAAAAGAATATCCTTCATCTCTTTTAAACCATGTAAGGTGAAATGATACGTTAAGACAACTGTGAATAAAAGTGAACAGAGTAACTGACATTGGCTGCAAATCAAGTAGTTAAATGAACACATCATAGTACCAATCAGTTCAAGGCGGGAGGAGTAAGGACTTACAACAGCGGCTTGAACTGGTGTGCTCATGCCCTTCATCTTCCTGGTGTGGCAATCCTTGAAGATTTGCACTGCATTCGGTTCAGGTTCTTTTTGGTCCGCACGGGATTTCCTCTGTATTTGGAACAAGTCAATATAGATACGATAATATGGCACAAAAAAGAAGGAAGTAGCAGCTATTTACAAGAGCCTCGCAGTGTGCAATATAGCTACAAGATCCTGTGGTCTGTTGGAATTTCACTTTAGAACGGTTGGTTTTGTTCTTCAAACAGTTAGCCTAGAAGAAGATACACTTGTAAGGCACATACATAAACACAAGTTCAATATGTGGTCTAATCAAATACATATAGCCTACCTGATACTTTGGATCAGACCCGTGTTTAACGAGGGCTATCCAGTCTTCATCTGTAATATATTCCACTGGAGTGTTTGGGCGATTTCATTGTTAGCCTTGCCTTCAAAGTGAGATTTTCTAAGGTGGTACCGATACTGTCGCAGAGCAGACTGAAAAACATGAGTGCATGCTTGTCTAGTTGCATCATATTTCAGATCCAACTTGAACCTCATCTGGTGAAAAAAGAATGTAAGTCTTATTAGGAGGAAGCTAGAAAGTATGGGACAGAGCAAGATAACATTACTAATTGCGATGAATAACATTACTTACTGATAAATGGTCAAGGAAGGTGTTAAACTGGGTATTGTCTTTCTCATTCCTGTACTGGATCCACGTTGGGAAGATACGTGCATGACACCTAACGGCAACGACTGCCTCTGATACTAACTTGTCTGACTTTGTAGCATCACGTGACCTTTTTAAACCTGCCTCAAAATGGATCTCCATTCTTCCTCCTTTAGATTTTGTTAATCTGTCAACCATTATCCCTGATGTCTGTTTCCGCTTGCGTCGTGGTGCTAGTTCAACAACGAATATGGAAAGTGTTAGTGTACATCAAACTGTGAGAGTACATATAAAGGAGCATGCCACTGCAACTTGACTCGGTCAGGTACCGTCTTGGTGTTGATGCTCATGAGGTTCATCTGATCTTGCCAAGTCCTGTTGTGTCAGCAGTGCTTCGGAAGTAGTGTTAGGTGTGAAGGCATCTTGGGAACTGGCCAGTTCCGGAGCAAATGAACGAGTAACTGGTTGAGATGCTGGTACAGTTGAAGCGGATGCTGTAGCTGGTGCAGCAGGTGATACTGTGTTTGTAGATTTAGCCGGTGGACTTGGACCTTCTACTGCACTATAAGTACCAGCAGAATCTCGACGGCAGAACCTTTTCCGTTTCACCCGACGAGTAACAGCACTCCCTACTATATTATTTTCCTTGCTCTTTTTTGACTTTGCCATGTCAAGTTGTACCCACAACACAAAAGAATAAAATCACTCTTCAAAACTCATTGATGCATGATACAGACAAGCAATACTTTGATGTAAGACAACCGTATGAGGATGGAATATGTAAGAAAAACAGGACGGCATGACATATTCATAGCTACGATGTGCAAACTAAGCAGAAGGATTTTCAAGAAAATAGAAGTAATGCAAGCTAGACACCATATGAAAGATGCAACCAATATTACTCTACCAAGTTAAAAGTGTCTTGTCATAACTGGCAATTCGAAAAATTAGAAGCAGTACAACATAGAACTCAATGCAAGATGCAACCACTATCAAACTGCCATGTTAGAAGCGTCCAATCATGAGTGACTGATGCAGGATACACAATAGCAGTACTTTGATGTAAGAACATGGTATGATAGATAGATGCAGTGTATTCTAGACACAGAAAGCCATGTCATATGCACATGTATAATGTATAAACTCAGCAGGTGCAATTTAATCAAAATAGAAGAAATACAGGCTAGACAACATATGCAACATGAAACCAATTATCACACTGTCAACTTAGAGCAAGCACCTACGATGGTGGAGTACGGGAGATGAACTCATCATGTAGACTTGGGACTTCAACTTCATTAGCAGTAGCAGTGGCAAATCTAGAGAGTCTCTGTTTGCGTCGGTGGGGAGGACTACCAACATCCCCTAACTTACTCTTTTCCTTCCTATTTTCTGATATTGCCTTATGAAGTCAAAACCACAAGAAGATGAATAAAATTAGCTCTCCATAACTGGTTGATGCATGATACAGACGAACAATACTTTGATGTAAGGCAAGCGCAGGATAGGAGGATGTAATATATACAAAAAAAGACAGTGTTTCATATTCACACGTACGACAGGAGGATGGAATATGTATGAAAAAACAGTAAGCGGAAGGCATTTCAACAAAATTAGAAGAAATGAAAGCTAGGCACCATATGAACATGCAACCAATATCACTCTATCAGGTAAAAAGTGTCTCGTCGTAAGAGCCATTTCAAGAAATTAGAAGCAGTACAAGCTAGAAGACAATGCAAGATGCAACCTACATCACAATCCCAAGTTAAATGTGTCTTATGGGTAAGTGATCATTGCAGGTATAAGTTGTAAGCTACGCAGATGCAATTCAACATAATCAGAAGCAATACAAACTAGACATCATACGGAAAACGCAACCACGTATAACAGTTCCAAGTAAGAGCAAGCACCTGTGATGGTGGAGTAGGGGAGATGTGCTCATCATGTACACGTATGTTCTAGAAACAGGAACACGTGTCATATTCACAGGCATTATGTGTAAAGTAAGCAGATGCAATTCAAGTTAGAAGCAATACAAGCTAGACATCATACGCAACATGCAACCACATATAATATTGTCAAGTTAGAGCAAGCACCTGTGATGGTGGAGTAGGGGAGATGTGCTCATCATCTACACAGCTACGTTGACTGTCCAGCCTTGTGTTGTCTTGCGAATCTTGTTGGGAGGATGGCGGAGTAGAATCTGTAGAGACCCCCTATTTGAGTTGCTCCGAAGGACCACCATCATCCACTACTGGACTAATTTCCTTCAGCTGTAATGATTTTGCTCTTCAGAACTCATTCATGCATGATACTGACGAACACTACTCGGATGAAAGGCAAACACATGATGCGAGGATGGAATATGTATGAAAAACAGGATGGTGTGACATATTCACACCTATGATGTGGTAACTAAGTAGAAGGCATTTCAACAAATTAGAAGCACTGCAAGCTAGACACCATATGAAAGATGCAACCAATATCATTCTGCCAAGTTCAAAATGTATGGCGTTTCAACAAATTAGAAGCAGTACATGCTAGAAATCATATGCAAGACACAACCAATACCAAAGTGCCGACTAAAAGGTGCCATATCATAAGTGACTGATGCGGGATATGCAAGAATAGTAGTCTGATGTAGAAACAGGAACACATGTCATATTCACAGGCATTATGTATAAAGTAAGCAGATGCAATTCAACAAAGTTAGAAGCAATACAAGCTAGACATCATACGCAACATGCAACCACATATAATAGTGCCAAGTTAGAGCAAGCACCTGTGATGGTGGAGTAGGGGACATGTGCTCATCATCTACACAGCTACGTTGACTGTCTAGCCTTGCATTGTCTTGCGAATCTTGTTGGGAGGATGGCGGAGTAGAATCTATAGAGAACCTCCGTTTCAGTTGCTCGGAAGGACCACCATCATCCAATGCCTTGCCAATTTCCTTCAGCTTTATTGATTTTGCATTGTGAGGTCATACCGACAAGAAAAAGGAATATCATTCGCTCTTCAGAACTCATTCATGCATGATACTGACGAACACTACTCTGATGAAAGGCAAAGTCATGATACGAGGATGGAATATGTACGAAAAAATGGACGGCTTGACATATTCACACCTATGATGTGGTAACTAAGCAGAAGGCACTTCAACAAATTAGAAACACTGCAAGACACCATATGGAAGGTGCAGTCAATATCACTCTGCCAAGTTAAAACTGTCTTGTCATAGGTGGCGTTCATCAAACTAGAAGCAATACATGCTAGAAATCGTATTCAAGACGCAAACCAATATCACACTGCCAACTTAAAGGTGTCCCATCATAAGTGACTGATGCAGGATACACAAGAAGAGTAGTTTCATGTAAGAACATGGTGTGATAGACAGATATAGTATGTACCAAAAACAGGAAAGCGTGTCATATTCACATGTATCATGTGTAAGCTAAGAAGATGCAGTTTACACTAATTAGGAGCAATACGAGCTAGACACCATATGCAACATGCAACCAGATATCACACTACCAAGTTAGAGCAAGCACCTTGGATGGTGGAGTAGGGGAGCAGAGACTTGGACCTTGTAATGCACTATCAGTACAAGGAGAATCGGTACAGATGCTCCGTTTACGTTGCTGCAGAGGACCACCATCATCGCCATCCTTACTCTTTTCCTTCCTCTTTCTTGATTTTGCCTTGTCAAGTCAAACCCACAAGAAAAAAGAATAAAATTTGCTCTTCAGAACTCATTGATGCATGATACTGACGAACACTACTTTCATGTAAGGCAGCCGCATGATAGGAGGATGGAATATATATGAAAAACAGGATGGCGTGACATATTGACATGTATGATGTATAAAGTGTAAACTAAGCACAAGGTGCTTGAACTTGTTAGAATCGATGCAAGCTAGAAACCATATGAAAGATGAAACCAATATCACTCTACCAAATTAAAAGGGTGCCCTAACAAATGTATTTGACCAAATTAGAAGCAATACATAGAAACAGGCTAGAAATAATATGCAATATGCAACGAATAAAGGTGACTCATCGTAAGTGATTGATGCAGGATACAGAAGAGAGGTAGTTTCATGTAAGAACAAGGTTAACACATAGATGTAGTGTGTACCAAAAATAGGAAGGCATGTCATATTCACAGGTATAGTGTGTAAACTAAGCAGATGCAATTTACCCTAATTAGAAGCATTACAAGCTAGACACCGTATGCAACATGCAACCACATATCACACTGCAAAGTTAGAGCAAGCACATGTGATGGTGGTGTAGGGGAAGTGCGGTCTTCAAGTACAGAGCTACGTTCAATATCTTCATTTAGGCTTGTTGTTTCTTGAGAATCATGTGGAGAGGATGAAATTGCATTCTTTATAAGAGTATTGCGTCTCATATTAACCCACGCGCGTGACTGTCTCATCATAAGCGATAGACGCAGGATACAGAAGAACAGTAGTTTGATGTAAGAACATGGTGTGATAGGCAGATGTAGTATGTACCAAAAATAGGAAGGCGTGTCATATTCACATGTATAATGTGTAAGCTAAGGAGATGCAATTTAACAAATTAGGAGCATTGATGAGGGATACACAAGAAAAGTGCCTTGTCATAAGATATAGTATGTACCAAAAACAGGAAAGCGGGTCATATTCACATGTATCATGTGTAAGCTAAGCAGATGCAGTTTACACTAATTAGGAGCAATACGAGCTAGACACCATATGCAACATGCAACCAGATATCACACTGCCAAGTTAGAGCAAGCACCTTGGATGGTGGAGTAGGGGAGCGGAGACTTGGACCTTGTAATGCACTATTAGTACAAGGAGAATCGGTACAGATGCTCCGTTTACGTTGCTGTAGAGGACCACCATCATTGCCTTCCTTACTCTTTTCCTTCCTCTTTCTTGATTTTGCCTTGTCAAGTCAAACCCACAAGAAAAAGGAATAAAATTTGCTCTTCAGAACTCATCGATGCATGATACTGACGAACACTACTTTCATGTAAGATGAACACTACATATCACACTGCCAAGTAAGAGCAAGCACCTGCGATGGTGGTGTGGGGGAATTGCGGTGATCAACTAGAGAGCTACGTTGACTATCTTCATTTAGCCTTGCTGTTTCTTGAGAATCATGTGGGGAGGATGACACTGCACTCTTTATACGAGTATGGCGTCTCACAGAAACCCACCCGGGTGACTGTCTCATCATAAGTGATTGACAAGGGATACAAAAGAGCATTAGTTTGATGTACGAACATGGTTAATAGACATATGCAGTATGTATCAAAAACATGAAGGCATGTCATTATCAAAGGTATAATGTGTAAAGTAAGCAGATGCAATTTAACCAAATTGGAAGCAATACAAGCTAGACACCATATGCAACATGCAACCACATTTGACAGCGCGAAGTTAAAGCAAGCACCTTGGATGGTTGTGTGTGGCAATTGAGATCATCAACTGCAGAGCTAAGTTTACTGTCTCCAACTACTGACACTGCACCCGTTAGAGCGTTGGAACGCTTAGTGCTTATCTTTGAATTACACTGGAGCGACTTATGTCTTTTCTTTTCTGCATTCATCAACACTGCGTCAGAGTCTGAAATACGCATGCATAAAAAACAATAGTGTCAGTATGGGTGAAGTGTGTGCACAATTAGTACAGTGTAAAGGTAGCAGATAACAGGTCGGTGAGAAATAAATGACGGGAGACATATGATAGCTCTACAACATGCATGGCACACTAAATTACTACAGGATTATATGAAAATAACAGTCGACTGAAAGCAAATAGGCCAGTTATAACGCCCTCGATGCGGCTATAGCTCCCACGTGTCGAGGCACGACTTAGAGGCATAACCGCATTGAAAGCAATGTCGCAAGTCAGGCAATCATTACAACATCCCATGTAATATATAATAAAAGGGGGAGATAACATAGTTGGCTTAAACTCGCCACGTCACATCAGAGTACATAAAACATCCATCATACAAATCACTCATGGCCCGACTACGGTGCCAAAATAGAAAAGACCCCCAACATGCGACAAGGCCCTGAATCGATTACCCCAACTAGGCACCACTACTGATCATCCGGAAAAGACACGTAGTATCGCTGAGAGTCCTCGTCGAACTCCCACTTGAGCTCGTAATCGTCAACTGGAGCAGAAACACCTGGACCTGCATCTGGAGTTGTAGTATCTGTGAGCCACAGGGACTCAGCAATCTCACACCCACGCGATCAAAACTATTTAAGCTCGTAGGAATGGATAAGGCAAATATATGTGGAGCTGCAGCAAGCGACTAGCATATGTGGCGGCTAACTTATACGCAAAAGAGAGCGAGAAGAGAAGGCGAAGCACGAGCGAGAAGCTAAAGGAACATCCTGCGCAAGCATAACTCCAACACCGTGTCCACTTCCCGGACTCCGCCGAGAAGGGGCCATCACGGTAACACACACGGTTGATTCATTTTAATTAAGTTTAGTTCAAGTAATCTACAACCGGACATTAACAAATTCCCATCTGCCCATAACCGCGGGCACGGCTTTCGAAAGACCAATCCCTGCAGGGGGGTCCCAACTTAGCCCATAACAAGCTCTCACGGTCAACGAAGGAATAGACCTCCACCCAAGACACACCGATCAGACTCGGTATCTCGGCACAACAAGATGATTCGACAGGTTAAAACAAGTCCAGCAACACCGCCCGAATGTGCCGAAAAATCCCGATAGGAGCTGCACATATCTCTTTCTCAGGGCACACTCAGATGAGCAATCCGTACAACTAAAACCAACCCTTGAGTTTCCCCGAGGTGGCGCTGCACAGGGCTCTAGTTCGGACCAACACTCAGAGGAGCACTGGCCCGTGGGGGGCTAAAATAAAGATGACCTTCGGGCTCCGGAAACCCAAGGGAAAAAGAGGCTAGGTGGCAAATGGTAAAACCAATGTTGGGCATTGCTGGAAAAGCTTTAATCAAGGCGAACTATCAAGGGGTTCCCATTATAGCCCAACCGCGTAAGGGACGCACAATCCGGGAACATAACACCGATATGACGGAAACTAGGGCGGCAAGAGTGGAACAAAACACTAGGCGAGAGGCCGAGCCTTCCACCCTTTACCAAGTATATAGATGCATTAAGATAACATAGCAATATAATGATATCCCAACAAGTAAATAAATGTTCCAACAAGGAACGGCTCCAATCTTCACCTGTAGCTAACAACGCTATAAGAAGGGCTGAGCAAAGCGGTAACATAGCCAATCAACGGTTTGCTAGGACAATGGTGGGTTAGAGGTTCAACATGGCAATTGGGAGGCTGACAAGCAAAAGGTAGGCATCGTAGCAGTGGCAAAGCAAAAGAGCGAGCAAACTAGCATAGCAAAGATAGTAGTGATTTCGAGGGTATGATCATCTTGCCTGCACAGTTGTCAGAGTTGACTGGATCCTCACAAGCAAACTCAACGGGCTCCTCGGTAGCGAACTCGTCTCCCGGCTCTACCCAACAAGACAAACAAGCAACAAGGATACAATCAACCACGGGCAAGACCAAGCAATATGATGAAATGACGATATGTTATGCGGGATGCGATGCGGGATGCAAAATGCAAGATATGACAGGAAATGCATGAACCTGGCATCAACTTGGAAAACCAAGTGTGCCACTGGATAGAGGGGATGAAATCGCTTGAAAACGATATAAAGATCATTGGAATCGGAGTTACGGTTTGGAAATGGCGAGCGTTTTAAGATATGACACCGGTCTGCGATTTACAGCAAGTAGGCATCTAAATGCAACGAAATGAACATGCTACAACCACCAAACATGAAACAAAAATACATGGCAATGATGTACACAAGATGGTTGACAAAACACTAGCACTGAGCCGTAGGCAAATTCATCCCTTAAGAGGTTCAAACAAGCATGGCTAAAACGCAAATGCAAAACAGATTCCAGACTTAGTGAAATTAACACTAGTCTGAAATTTCAGATCACGATGCTCTCTTCGGAGCAGCAAAACAACATGATAGAAAATCTGAACATGACAAGTAAGAACATGGCATGTAGCTACTCAAAAAGCTTAACAAAACACCCAATGTGACCTGGGGCCAAAAGGGTTCACAAAATACTCTACCGAGCTCACGAACATCGCTCGAACACAATCAGTTTTCAGACTTAGTGAAAACTGAGACATGCTGAAATATAACTCACGAAGGCATGTAAACGAGCTCGATGCACTCACTACGGTGCAAGTCATGGCAAGGAAAGCATATAACTAGCAAGAAGGCACAATGTGCTAGCTACACATGGCAAGAACAAAGGCATAGCATGCATGGAACACTAACGGTAGCATCGGCAAAATCGCAAACAAGTTGACGATCTGCCCAGATTAACAACGAAGCAAACGTTGAGCTCGATTGAGTCAACCTAGAGCACTCCACATATGTAAACAAAGACATGGATGGATAGATCATAACATAAATATCAAAACTCCCTTACTGATCATCCTCAAAAGAGGCACGGATCATTAGGAAACAAGCTGGACATATAGCATCATGAACTAAAATATCCCAGACTTAGGGAAAAATCACTAAGTCCCTGAAATCAGCAATCTCAGGTACCTCTCTTCGCAAGCTTGCACAAGACAACACACACATCCTAAAAATGCATGGGTGAAACCTTTGGAAAGAAGACAAAATGCTTAACAATTCATCCCAAAGGAGCACAGGCATATCATGCACGAATTAAACATAGCAAAAATGACAAAAGTGCATGATGAACTAACGGATCTGCAATTTAACTCATGAAGCCTCCTTCTAACAGCATTTTGGGCATCAAGATGACCTCAAATGCAAATGATGCAATGGAATGAAATGATGTACATGTTGAGGCGAAGATTTTGATATATCATATGCCCAAAACGGAGCTACGGTTGCGGAGATACAAGCAGTCAAAGGTAGCAAAAAAAATAAGGGGGAGAGGGAAAGTCAACCCCTAGGGTTTCAAATTCCAGATCTGAGATCCAGATCGAGGCACGGGAACCGAGGCGGCCGGGATACTGTAGCTCGCCGGAGTCGGAGCTCGCCGGAGACGCGGGCCGTCGGTCGGGGAGGAGGTTGCCGGGGCGGCGCCGGCGTGGAGGCGGTCGGCGCGGCGCGGCGCCGGGGACGGCGAGGCGGCGGCGGCCGGCTCGGACGTGGAGGCGTGCGCCGGCGGCGGAGGCTGCTCCGGCCGCCGGAGCCGGAAGGGGCGGCGGCGCTGGAGGCGGGGAGGCGCGGGGGCGCCTGGGCC
>NC_041382.1:500577467-500586926 GCF_002162155.2 Triticum dicoccoides | reverse complement strand
GGCGGCGATGCGGTCCCGCCCTGGGGACAGGTGGCGGGCGCTGGGTGGCTGGCGGCGGTGGGCGGACGTTGTCCGGTCGGATCCGGACACGTCCGTCGGTGGGGGGAGGGGGTTGATCTGTTTTTTTTTCGAGGAGGACGGGGAGGAATCTGAGATTAGGAATGGGGGGGTGTGTATATATAGGCATAAGTGGAGCTAGGAGAGTCCAAATGAGGTGCGGTTTTCGCCCACACGATCGTGATCGAACGACCGAGACGATGGAGCAGAGTTTGGTGGGTTTTGGGCCAAATTTGGGGGGTGTTGGGCTGCAACACACACGAGGCCTTTTCGGTCCCTCGGTTAACCGTTGGACTATCAAACGAAGTCCAAAAGGTACGAAACTTGACAGGTGGTCTACCGGTAGTAAACCAAGGCCGCTTGGCAAGTCTCGGTCCAATCCGGAAATTTTTAATTCCCAAACACGAAAGAAAGCTAGAAATGACCACCGGAGGAGAACAAAGCGCCGGAATGCAAAACGGACAACGGGGAAAATGCTCGAATGCATGAGATGAACACGTATGCAAATGCAAGGCACGTGATGACATGGTATGAGATGCATGAAAACGAAAACAACACACGGAGACAAGGACCCGAACCCGAGAAATAAATATAACTTAGCGCCGGAGACGGCAAGAGTTGGAGTACAATTGGGGAAAGTTACATCTGGGGCGTTACAACACTCCACCACTACGAAAAGATCTCGTCCCGAGATCTAGGACTGAAAGAACTCCGGGTACTCAGAACGAAGGTGATCCTCGCGTTCCCAGGTAGCTTCACGGTCGGAATGGTGTGACCACTTAACTTTGAGAAATTTAATTGACTTGTTGCGAGTCTTGCGTTCAGTCTCTTCAAGAATAGCAACTGGGTGCTCACGATAAGAGAGATCTTCTTGGAGCTCAATGTCCTCGAAGTTGACGGTGCGGTCAGGAGTCTTGAAGCACTTACGAAGCTGAGAGACATGGAACACATCATGAACATTTGCAAAGTTTGAAGGAAGCTCAAGTTGATAGGCGAGGTCGCCTCTCTTGCTGACAATCTTGAAAGGTCCCACGTATCTAGGGGCAAGCTTCCCTTTGATACCGAAGCGACGAGTACCTTTCATAGGAGAGACGCGGAGGTAAACGTGATCTCCGATCTCGAAAGCCAGATCACGGTGCTTACTATCATAGTAGCTCTTCTGGCGGGACTGGGCTGCTTTGAGGTTATCACGAATGACTTTGCACATTTCTTCTGCCTCTGTGATTAGGTCATTGCCCAGCAGCTGACGTTCACCGGTTTCAGACCAGTTGAGAGGGGTACGGCACTTCCTGCCATACAGAATTTCAAAAGGGGCCTTGCCCGAACTTGCTTGAAAGCTGTTGTTGTATGAGAATTCAGCATAAGGAAGACAGTCCTCCCACTTCATGCCGAAAGAAATCACACAAGCCCTGAGCATGTCTTCGAGAATCTGGTTGACACGCTCGACTTGACCGCTCGTTTGAGGATGGAAAGCTGTGCTGAAGCGGATGTTGGTGCCCATGGCCTTCTGAAAAGAATCCCAAAACTTGGAGGTAAAGATGCTGCCACGGTCTGAAGATATCACTTGAGGAATACCGTGCAGAGAGACAATGCGAGAGGTATAGAGTTCCGCCAATTGAGCTGCAGTGATTGACTCTTTGATAGGCAGAAAGTGAGCCACTTTGGTGAGCTTGTCGATGACGACGAATATAGCATCATTGCCACGCTTGGACTTTGGAAACCCAGTCACGAAGTCCATTTCAATGTGGTCAAACTTCCATTCTGGAATGGCAAGAGGTTGGAGGAGACCTGCTGGCCTTTGGTGTTCTGCCTTCACTCTTCTGCAGACATCACACTCATTCACGAATTGAGCGATCTCGCGCTTCATTCGAGTCCACCAATAAGCTTGCTTGAGGTCCTGATACATCTTCGTACTCCCAGGGTGGATGGAGAGGAGAGAATTGTGAGCCTCGTTCATGATCACCTTACGAAGTTCACCTTTGGGCACAACAATTCGATCCTCGAAGAAGAGAGTGTCCTTGTCATCAAGTCGGTAGCACTTGTACTTGGACTGACTCTTTGCAATACCAATCTTCACCTTCTTCACCATATCATCAAGAAGCTGGGCTTGGCGAATCTGGTCTTCCAAGGTAGGAGAAACTTGAAGGTTGGCGAGGAAACCTTGAGGAACAATTTGCAGATTAAGTTTGCGGAAAGCTTCACAAAGCTCGGGTTGATAAGGCTTGAGAATCAGACTGTTGCAATATGCTTTCCTGCTCAAAGCGTCAGCAATCACATTGGCCTTGCCTGGAGTATACTCAATACTCGGATTGTACTCTTGAATCATCTCGACCCATCGAGTCTGCCTGAGGTTGAGATTAGGCTGGGTGAAGATGTACTTGAGACTCTTGTGATCAGTGAAAATATCCACTTTCCTTCCCAATAGAAGATGTCTCCAAGTCAACAAAGCGTGCACAACTGCCGCCAACTCGAGATCATGAGTGGGGTAGTTCTTCTCATTAGGCTTCAACTGGCGAGAGGTATAAGCAACAACTTTCTTCTCTTGCATCAGTACAGCACCGAGACCTTGGAGAGAGGCATCACAAAAGACCTCGTACGGCTTGGTTTCATCAGGCGGAGTCAGAACTGGAGCAGAGATCAATTTCTCTTTCAAAGTGTTGAAAGCAATATCACACTCCGGAGACCAAACGTACTTGACGTGCTTCTGAAGAAGATTTGAGAGAGGCTTGGCGATCTTAGAAAAGTTTTCAACGAATCTTCGGCAATAGCTTGCGAGACCGAGGAAATTGCGGAGTTGCTTCACGTTCTGAGGAGGTTCCCATTTCACAATTGCGGACACCTTCTCAGGATTCACGGAAATGCCCTTGGCAGAGATGATATGACCAAGATAAAGAACCTCATCGAGCCAAAATTCACACTTGGAGAACTTGGCGTAGAACTGATGTTCCCTGAGCTTGTCAAGAACCAAACGCAAGTGCTTGGCATGATCTTCCTTGTTCTTGGAGAAAACCAGAATGTCGTCGAGATAGACCAAAACGAAGTCATTGGTGTAGGGGCTGAAGATGAAGTTCATCATGCGAGAGAACGTCGGAGGAGCGTTGGCGAGGCCAAAAGACATGACGGTGTATTCATATGAACCAAAGCTTGTTCTGAACGCCGTCTTGGGAATATCTTGCTCACGAATACGAATCTGATGATAACCCATACGGAGATCAAGCTTGGAGAATACTTGAGCACCCTTGAGTTGTTCGAACAGCTCATTGATGTTGGGAAGTGGGTATTTGTTCTTGATGGTCTTCTTGTTTACTGGACGGCAATCAACACAAAGTCGACTCGATCCATCCTTCTTCTTCACAGAAAGAACACCACAACCCCACGGAGAAGTACTAGGCCGAATGAGACCCAATCTTTCTTGCTCATCGAGTTGTTTCTTCAACTCCTTCAACTCTTCGGGGCCGAGCTTGTAGGGACGTTTGCACACAGGTTCCATACCGGGCTCAAGTTCAATAACAAATTCAACCGGCCGGTTTGGAGGCATCCCTGGAAGTTCTTCTGGAAAAACGTCTTGATACTCACAAACAACCGGAATCTGCGAAATAGCATCCAATTCACCCTTCTCATTGAGAGAAAACAACCGGATGGTATTATCCCGAGCAGCAAAGACAATTACATCCTCAGACGAATGAGTCAGTTGAATCTGCCTGGCTGCACAATCAAGCTGAGCTTTATGCTTAGAGAGCCAGTCCATCCCAAGAATAAGATCAATGTCAGAATTGCCAAGAACCACCGGAGAAGAGAGAAACTTGCAGTCGCCCAAAGTGATTGTAACATCCGGAACACACACTCGAGATGTCAAGAGGCTAGCCGGAGAGTCAATAGACAACGGTCTCGGCAACATTTGAGTAACAAAATCATGCTTGGAAGCAAAAGGTCTCGAGATGAAACAATGCGATGCACCAGTGTCAAAAAGAACTTTTGCAGGAATATCATTAACAGGAAGGTTACCCATGATCACATCTGAAGAATCCTCTGCCTGAGCTGCATTCACCATATTGACCTTGGCGTGCTTGGGATTGTGCTTGACCACAGCTGTACTTGCCGATCTGACAGGAGGAGGAGGAGGAAGACGCCTTTGGTTGGTACACTTGTTGGCATAGTGACCCTTCTGTTGGCACTTGTTGCACGTGACCTCTGAAAGCGGACGGTGATACGGAGCACTCGGTCTTGGCGCTTGAGACGAAGACTTGTTCTGAAAACCTGGGTTGGGTGGGTGGGAGAAACCACTGCCACCTTTGCTCTTCTGCTGATACGGCTGACGGAACGGAGGAGGAGGAAGCCAATACTTCTGCTGCTTGACCACTTGAGTAGAGGAAGACGGAGTAACATCTCTGGCACGCTTCCTGGAAGCATCACACCTCATCTGAGCAGCCTCTTGCTTCAGTGCCATGTTGTAGAACTCATCGTATCTCAACGGCTCAAAGAGGACAAGAGCGAGCTGAATTTCCTCACGAAGACCACCCCTGAACTGATAGATCATGCTCTTCTCATCAGGAACATCCTGCTTGGCAAAACGGGCGAGCTTCTGGAACAACTTGTTGTAGTCATAGACAGACAAAGAGCCTTGCTTCAGATTGCGGAATTCCTGACGCTTACTCTCAACCACACTTTGAGGGATGTGATGAGCGCGGAAATCTTGACGGAAATCGTCCCAAGTGATAACACGTCCACCTCTAGAATCCTTGTACTGCTGGAACCACTCTGCAACCTGATCTTTGAGCTGGAAAGAAGCGAACTTGACGAAATCTTCAGGCCTGACGTTGCTGCATTCAAAATGCTTGCCCAGATCCACTAGCCAATCGTCAGCATCGGTAGCCTCAACACAACCGCTGAACGTCTTTGGGCCATTTGCGAGGAACTGGTTCAGTGTAGCAAAATGGTGCTGATTGTGGCCTTGATTCCCTTGACTGCCTTGATTCCGCTCTTGGAGGATTTGCATGATCAACTGTGTATTTGCATTAGTAGCGGCCATCACAGCTTGCCATGCTTCCGGAGGAGGCGGAGGTGGAGGCGGATCAGGATTCGGAGTCGTGCACGTTGGAGGAGCCATCCTGAAGAGGTTGACCACCATTAGCACATTGATAGACAACAATATAGAAGCTGAATCCAACGGAATGAAAATTGCAACATATAGTCTTCACATCCGAACAAAATGAACGAATGCATTCCTCTTCAAATGGTCACATATCCATAAATTGCGAAGCCATGAAGAATTAAGGTAGAGAAATAAATCAACAAGGTACGGATCAAGAACGAATAATCGGTAAGAAATCCCAATCTCAAACCAATATCCGTGGAAGAAGAACTAGAGCTACTAGAATTCCCACCTATGAAATTCCCGAACCTTTCTGGTTATGCAATCAGGTGTTGGGGATACAGGGGAAGCACAATATCTCACCCAAACTAGCAAATCCTACATCCAACTGTATCCATCCTTCAACACATAACCAAGAAAACTTCGGAAACCATCTACCTCAACCTTCGAAAAGCATCCGTTATACAAGTTATGGCGATACTCCCGAACTCCCGCCCCAGTACTGGGTGGCGTCGAGGTTATCTCACCAACGAACTGCATAAAGGAGATTTCCGATGTCGCGCACATATCTCAAGTATACCAGAATTGCAACGATAAAATTGTGACGACAACACCTCGGAGCTCAACTCCCCGGGACACTGCCACAACCCCTAAAGACAGGAGGCACCAAGAACAATGTTCTCGTCACAAAACCATCGGAACAAATCCAAGATACTCGCGTGATCCTAAAAAACTTTTTTAGTGAAATTTGAGAAGAGAAGAGTCAAAACTCTACGCCAGGATGCCTTACCAGAGCGATGAGGAGACTGGGAAGTAAAAAGAATTCCTAAGCTCTCCGAAATATAATTCCTAAGGACTCAAAACATTTTTCTAGACACAACTCGGCTGCTAAAAACGATCAAGCAATGGGGCTCCTAAGGTCGGGGAAGGCTCTGATTACCAACTTATAACGCCCTCGATGCGGCTATAGCTCCCACGTGTCGAGGCACGACTTAGAGGCATAACCGCATTGAAAGCAATGTCGCAAGTCAGGCAATCATTACAACATCCCATGTAATATATAATAAAAGGGGAAGATAACATAGTTGGCTTACACTCGCCACGTCACATCAGAGTACATAAAACATCCATCATACAAATCACTCATGGCCCGACTACGGTGCCAAAATAGAAAAGACCCCCAACATGCGACAAGGCCCTGAATCGATTACCCCAACTAGGCACCACTACTGATCATCCGGAAAAGACACGTAGTATCGCTGAGAGTCCTCGTCGAACTCCCACTTGAGCTCGTAATCGTCAACTGGAGCAGAAACACCTGGACCTGCATCTGGAGTTGTAGTATCTGTGAGCCACAGGGACTCAGCAATCTCACACCCACGCGATCAAAACTATTTAAGCTCGTAGGAATGGATAAGGCAAATATATGTGGAGCTGCAGCAAGCGACTAGCATATGTGGCGGCTAACTTATACGCAAAAGAGAGCGAGAAGAGAAGGCGAAGCACGAGCGAGAAGCTAAAGGAACATCCTGCGCAAGCATAACTCCAACACCGTGTCCACTTCCCGGACTCCGCCGAGAAGGGGCCATCACGGTAACACACACGGTTGATTCATTTTAATTAAGTTTAGTTCAAGTAATCTACAACCGGACATTAACAAATTCCCATCTGCCCATAACCGCGGGCACGGCTTTCGAAACATCAATCCCTGCAGGGGGGTCCCAACTTAGCCCATAACAAGCTCTCACGGTCAACGAAGGAATAGACCTCCACCCAAGACACACTGATCAGACTCGGTATCTCGGTACAACAAGATGATTCGACAGGTTAAAACAAGTCCAGCAACACCGCCCGAATGTGCCGACAAATCCCGATAGGAGCTGCACATATCTCTTTCTCAGGGCACACTCAGATGAGCAATCCGTACAACTAAAACCAACCCTTGAGTTTCCCCGAGGTGGCGCTGCACAGGGCTCTAGTTCGGACCAACACTCAGAGGAGCACTGGCCCGTGGGGGGCTAAAATAAAGATGACCTTCGGGCTCCGGAAACCCAAGGGAAAAAGAGGCTAGGTGGCAAATGGTAAAACCAATGTTGGGCATTGCTGGAAAAGCTTTAATCAAGGCGAACTATCAAGGGGTTCCCATTATAGCCCAACCGCGTAAGGGACGCACAATCCGGGAACATAACACCGATATGACGGAAACTAGGGCGGCAAGAGTGGAACAAAACACTAGGCGAGAGGCCGAGCCTTCCACCCTTTACCAAGTATATAGATGCATTAAGATAACATAGCAATATAATGATATCCCAACAAGTAAATAAATGTTCCAACAAGGAACGGCTCCAATCTTCACCTGCAGCTAACAACGCTATAAGAAGGGCTGAGCAAAGCGGTAACATAGCCAATCAACGGTTTGCTAGGACATTGGAGGGTTAGAGGTTCAACATGGCAATTGGGAGGCTGACAAGCAAAAGGTAGGCATCGTAGCAGTGGCAAAGCAAAAGAGCGAGCAAACTAGCATAGCAAAGATAGTAGTGATTTCGAGGGTATGATCATCTTGCCTGCACAGTTGTCAGAGTTGACTGGATCCTCACAAGCAAACTCAACGGGCTCCTCGGTAGCGAACTCGTCTCCCGGCTCTACCCAACAAGACAAACAAGCAACAAGGATACAATCAACCACGGGCAAGACCAAGCAATATGATGAAATGACGATATGCTATGCGGGATGCGATGCGGGATGCAAAATGCAAGATATGACAGGAAATGCATGAACCTGGCATCAACTTGGAAAACCAAGTGTGCCACTGGATAGAGGGGATGAAATCGCTTGAAAACGATATAAAGATCATTGGAATCGGAGTTACGGTTTGGAAATGGCGAGCGTTTTAAGATATGACACCGGTCTGCGATTTACAGCAAGTAGGCATCTAAATGCAACGAAATGAACATGCTACAACCACCAAACATGAAAACAAAATACATGGCAGTGATGTACACAAGATGGTTGACAAAACACTAGCACTGAGCCATAGGCAAATTCATCCCTTAAGAGGTTCAAACAAGCATGGCTAAAACGCAAATGCAAAATAGATTCCAGACTTAGTGAAATTAACACTAGTCTGAAATTTCAGATCACGATGCTCTCTTCGGAGCAGCAAAACAACATGATAGAAAATCTGAACATGACAAGTAAGAACATGGCATGGAGCTACTCAACAAGCTTAACAAAACACCCAATGTGACCTGGGGCCAAAAGGGTTCACAAAATACTCTACCGAGCTCACGAACATCGCTCGAACACAATCAGTTTTAGACTTAGTGAAAACTGAGACACGCTGAAATATAACTCACGAAGGCATGTAAACGAGCTCGATGCACTCACTATGGTGCAAGTCATGGCAAGGAAAGCATATAACTAGCAAGAAGTCACAATGTGCTAGCTACACATGGCAAGAACAAAGGCATAGCATGCATGGAACACTAACGGTAGCATCGGCAAAATCGCAAACAAGTTGACGATCTGCCCAGATTAACAACGAAGCAAAAGTTGAGCTTGATTGAGTCAACCTAGGGCACTCCATATATGTAAACAAAGACATGGATGGATAGAGCATAACATAGATATCAAAACTCCCTTACTGATCATCCTCAAAAGAGGCACAGATCATTAGGAAACAAGCTGGACATATAGCATCATGAACTAAAATATCCCAGACTTAGGGAAAAATCACTAAGTCCCTGAAATCAGCAATCTCAGGTACCTCTCTTCGCAAGCTTGCACAAGACAACACACACATCCTAAAAATGCATGGGTGACACCTATGGAAAGAAGACAAAATGCTTAACAATTCATCCCAAAGGAGCACAGGCATATCATGCACGAATTAAACATAGCAAAAATGACAAAAGTGCATGATGAACTAACGGATCTGCAATTTAACTCATGAAGCCACCTTCTAACAGCATTTTGGGCATCAATATGACCTCAAATGCAAATGATGCAATGTAATGAAATGATGTACATGTTGAGACGAAGATTTTGATATATCATATGCCCAAAACGGAGCTACGGTTGCGGAGATACAAGCAGTCAAAGGTAGCAAAAAAAATAAGGGGGAGAGGGAAAGTCAACCCCTAGGGTTTCAAAATTCCAGATCTGAGATCCAGATCGAGGCACGGGAACCGAGGCGGACGGGGTACTGTAGCTCGCCGGAGTCGGAGCTCGCCGGAGACGCGGGCCGTCGGTCGGGGAGGAGGTTGCCGGGGTGGCGCCGGCGTGGAGGCGGTCGGCGCGGCGCGGCGCCG
>NC_041382.1:500562514-500577126 GCF_002162155.2 Triticum dicoccoides | reverse complement strand
ATCTGTTTTTTTTTTCGAGGAGGACGGGGAGGAATCTGAGATTAGGAATGGGGGGGTGTGTATATATAGGCATAAGTGGAGCTAGGAGAGTCCAAATGAGGTGCGGTTTTCGCCCACACGATCGTGATCGAACGACCGAGACGATGGAGCAGAGTTTGGTGGGTTTTGGGCCAAATTTGGGGGGTGTTGGGCTGCAACACACACGAGGCCTTTTCGGTCCCTCGGTTAACCGTTGGACTATCAAACAAAGTCCAAAAGGTACGAAACTTGACAGGTGGTCTACCGGTAGTAAACCAAGGCCGCTTGGCAAGTCTCGGTCCAATCCGGAAATGTTTAATTCCCAAACACGAAAGAAAGCTAGAAATGACCACCGAAGGAGAACAAAGCGCCGGAATGCAAAACGGACAACGGGGAAAATGCTCGAATGCATGAGATGAACACGTATGCAAATGCAAGGCACGTGATGACATGGTATGAGATGCATGAAAACGAAAACAACACACGGAGACAAGGACCCGAACCCGAGAAATAAATATAACTTAGCGCCGGAGACGGCAAGAGTTGGAGTACAATTGGGGAAAGTTACATCTGGGGCGTTACACCAGTCCATATTTTTGCACCGTCCGATGTACAAAGAATGGGCAGATCGCCTTCATCTACCTCCAGCGAGTCAGTGTTGACAATCTTCCTCGAAACACCAGCGACCACCGGCCCAGTATTCCTCCCCTGCCTGCGCCCTCCCCTCGACCTCACCGCACCGCCGTGCTTGGCACCCCCCGGCCATCCATTCAAGCCCCGCTGACCTCCAGCTCGGGCGCAAGCAGCTCCTGCGCCCCACACCCCTATGATAGACACTGATGCGCCGCTTCCTCGGGGAACAGGTGGACTAGGTGCTCTGCACGCCTAAGCGGGTGCTGCTTCTTTTAATTGTGGTTCGGCTGACCCTGAAATGAAATCCAGGCGGGCTACTGACCTCTAGCAAAGGTGAAATAGTAAAAGGGAGGAAACCTTGTGCATTTAGTATCACGAAGAAGATGCAGTAAGAAGCGCTCAACTAGTTTCTTTCGTGGGATGAATACGGTGTGAGCGGAGACGTAAGATTTGCACGAATAAGGGAAGAGGAGTACCTCTTTCTGCTGGCAGTGTTGTGTCCTCCTTCTGTTTTTCCGACGATCTTCTTGTTGTTCGCCGGAAACCAGAAGTTGTGGAGGACGGTGCAGCCTTGGACGAACCCATGGCCAAGTTGTTGAGTGTGGTTCGGTGGTCGTCTGTCGACGGCGAGGAAGCAGATCCGAGGCGGCGAACGATGGCGTAGCGGGAACAGCTCCGGTGCGGTGGACGGTTGCGATAGTGGAGCCACAGCAGTGAGGCACAGGACGGCGTGGTCGGAGTGGTTCTGGTACGGCGCACGTCGGCGTCGGTGTCGTGGAGGCAGCTTTGCCTCGGCTTCAGCTTCTAAGTCCTTGAGGGCGTTGCGGTTGCGGTTGCATTGGACGACGACGTCGGGGTACCGGCTCCGGCGTGATGGAGGAGGGCGGCGGTGGATTGGCCGCTATGGGGTGGAGGACGGAGGAGGCTGGGGTTTCGCGGCTGGTGGAGAGGGCATTTTCGCGCCCACGGAGTATGAATGGGGAAACGGAGGGAGGCGGGGAACTAAGGGGGAACAATGTTTCGGTTTGAGACGCGCTTGTTTGAAATTTAGGGAAAGTTACAAACTTTCCCCCCATCTAAATTTTCGGACATATTGCGGGTTGGGGGTAGGACAGTCATGTCAGGTGTCCCAAATGTGGGCGGGATAGATTTCGGCCGAGCGCATGGGTAGGCGCCCACGGCGTATGAATGCTTCTCTAGCGTCTTGGTGAAGTTACAAACCTACCCCGGTTTAGACCTTTGGACATCGGGCCGATAGGCTACACGGGCTAGAGTCAGGACGGTGATTTCCTACCACCAAAACATTAGTCTCGCGCGGTTTCTGGTGACCAGAGGCCTATTTGGCGCTTCGTTCAGGGCCTCTTTGATTCACATGATTGTCAAAATGAAGGAATATGAAAAATGCAGGAATAGGGTGACATGTCCCATAGTACCCTACATGATTTGAAAGAATGTTTGATAGCATAGGAAAAACAAAGGAATTCTACAAAGAGGTTTGAGTGGATGGAAATTTTCCTCCAAAATGTAGTACAAGTGGATCATATGGAAAAATTCCTAAGGATGCCAATCCTACGAATCAAACAAGCATCACAGGAAAAATTCCTAAGGGTTTAAATCCTCCAAAAATCCTATGCAATTCCTTTGAATCAAAGGAGCCCTCAATATTTGGGAGCAGAAGCATTTAACGTTTTGGTTCTCTTGAATTGAACTTTCAGGATTTGTCAAACGTCATAAATCTTTACTCTTGAAAATCCTAAAGCTACGATTATTTTGGAATGGAGGGGGTACATTTGAATATACATTGTACATGAGTATATATTAAAAAATATGCAACTTACCTCAGTTCATGCATGGTTCCAGATATAATCTCCTTGGTTGCAAAAAAAAGTTAGATATGCGTATGAATATATATAGCATGTTCAAACTCACAACAAAGATTGATGCCCCCTTTTACATCTGATTTACAAATGTCATTATCTTGGGTTCAAATAGATGAATGCACTTCCTATGAATTCGAATCTTCGAAACCCCCTTTATGTTGAATTCGACACACTACAAGGATCCGGGTCTATTGCAACAAAACCATTCGTCGCAATAAGTGCCCAATTGTCGCAATAGGTACCTATTGCCACAACATGATGTTCGTTGCCGGACGTTGCGACAGGACACATGGTAATAGGTTATTGCCACAAAAAAAGAAACGTGGCAAGAAAGCGTGCTATTGCAACAACCATGTGACAAGTTGCCACATTTTACCTCATGGCAGCTCGCATTTTATGCCACAATTTGGTCTGTGGCGATAGCTTAATGCAACAGGTGCCAAATCATGCCGGGATTTGTGGCAATAACCTATGCCAACAACTCTTTTCTCGTGGCGCATGCTCATCCGTGGTAATAGTCAATTGTGGCATTACCCTAGTAACGTAAGACCACAACTCTCCAGACGTGGTGATACTAAAATTGCAGCATAATCATTTTTGTGGTGATAAATAGTTGTCACAATAGACAGGACATTTGTGGTGAGAGGCTGTTGCGACAATACAAACTTTTCGTGGCGAAAGGACTATTCCAACAAAACTGAATTGGTGGCAACAAGTAGTTATCTCAATGGACTGCCTGTTTGTAGTGATAAGTTATTGCGATAATATAAAGTGTACTGTCGCAACAGCCTAGTGCAACAAAATAGGTCGGCATGGCAACTAAGATTTGATGCAACGCAACATTCTTCGTTGTGCCACCATGTTCCAACCAGAAATAGGTTGTGGCAATAGCCTATTGCAACCAGAAAAATATATACATGCATTCAATTACATGATTCAGATAATACATATATGATGTACATTCATACAATATCAATATTTGCATAGCCAATATCCATCAAATGAAACTGAAATATAATTTAGCACGCATTCAACATACTGAATGTGCCAACCTAATTAAGAGAGAAGAGTAAATTGTCCATGGTCTAAAGTCCATTCTAGTTAATCTTTGGATCCTGCAATGAAGAAATCAAAATTTTAGTTAGCTCAAGTTAACTGAAAATAGAAAATAATTAGTCAAGAAAAGAAAGAAACAACACAATGACTAATCAGCATAAAGATATAACCACTGTCATGACAATTGTATAATTACTATATTCATGCATGCATAGTACCTTTCTGCCCAATTGTTATGACTACAACAACTAGCAAGCAAATGCTTGTGCCTGATGTACCACTCCATTAACAATCAGGTGCTATGCAAAAAGAATTGGATAATTTCACAAAAGAATTTGTAGTTCAAACACAAGAATAATTACCTAAATAAATTAATAAAACATCTAAACTTCTCCGAAACAACTACATACTGGCGCAAGTTCACAATTTCTAATGGTGAGAAAACTGTTCTATTTCTGGCTTCCCTACTTTATGTGCTTCAACAAAAACAAAATACAGTAGTGCAAGCAAGCAAACAATTGCACATTATGAATGCTATTTGCGTATCAAATAAAGGTCAACATGAAGACAAATCAAGCTTGTGACTTACCACTTACCATTGCTCGAAACATTCGAATATTTGCAGCTTGTATGAGCATATTGGGAGCAATTACATTGTGCCTTGTACCTAGAGTCCCAGTAGTACTAGCGGTCTGTAAAAGAGTATTTTGCAAGTTTGGATTACTAATTTCTTTGTTAGTCCTTTTCTTATTCATCTGCAAATAGAAGTGCACTTTTAGCAATGCAAGCAAGCAAAATAAATCTTACAAATTTGCAAGCATATAACTAATCACCTGATGTGTTTGCGTCTGTTGGGAGAACTGTGCAAACTTTGCCATCATGTTTTTCTCAAATTCCAATGTTGATCTTCGCTCCTCTTC
Source organism: Triticum dicoccoides (assembly GCF_002162155.2). Classification (NCBI taxonomy): domain Eukaryota; kingdom Viridiplantae; phylum Streptophyta; class Magnoliopsida; order Poales; family Poaceae; genus Triticum; species Triticum dicoccoides. Next base: position 500,572,619 of record NC_041382.1, on the reverse strand, counting down.
CAACAATCTTTCTGTTTCAGCACGCTCTTCTTTTAACCTCTCCTCAAGGTTTTCTCTCTTAGCACGTTCGAAGTTAATCCTCTCTTGTGTGCTTTCACGTTCAGCTTGTAATTGATCTTGTAATTCGGTGACCTGATGGCTGAGCTCAGAGTTTACCTTTTGGATCTCTGTTGTAGCACATTCTTGCTCTTCAAATTGTGATTTAATCCTTTTCATAACCACTTGGTGGTTTGGCCATGTATCCATACCAATGTTGGGGATATCGCTTATCGGGAACTTATCGGTCGACCCATGATAAGGCGTAAATCGGCAAGTTTATCGGCATATCGGCCAATTTATCGCCATATCGGCTGATTTATCAGCCGATTTATCTTATCGGCCAGACAACGATAAGCGATAAATCGGCCGATTTATCGGAATATCGGAAGATATCTTGAACAGTGATCCATACCCATAAGGTTGTGATGAGTTGCATTGCGGAGTGTCTTTCTATGCGGTCTGGAAAATATTGCTTCTATGTTCACTGGAAACTGGACCTTCAGTTTCATTTTCTTTGTTTTGAACCTCTTTAAATGCTTTGTCCTAAATACAAAAAGTACACCTCACCCTTTGTTCTTCTGTCCATCACTTTCTACAACCCAAACTATACAAGAATTATTGCAGTAATCAGTATTACATTGTAAGAAACGAGGACACAAATATAAAAAAAAGTACCATTCTATAGTTGTGCACGGTTGCGGTGAGCATGGGATGGCCATTCGTCCAGTGCACACATGTTATTAGCAGCTACATGAGTACCAGGTTGTTCTTGAGTTCCTGTAAAAGAATTAACAATTTTGAAGATTAAGCGATCCAGGATTTTCCGTATTATAGCAAATGTTAGAGGTAGCTTAAATGTTATAAACATTTTACCAGATCTGTGTTGTCCATATTGGTTTTTGTAAGTTGTTATACTTTCCATCCTTGTTATGAGAACATATCCTTTCTTTACTGAACACAAAAACAGTTAAGGGACTTAGCATTATCAATTTGCACCATTTAGATAAGTGATTAAGATTTAAGGATGTTGTGTACCTTGCAGAAAGGAGTAATGTGCATCATCTCTTTCCTCTGTAGCGAGCAAGTTGTGTGCCTTGCAGAAAGGCTTAAAAGATTAAATGAAATCAAATTGTGTTATACCATGCAGAACAGGAGCATGCAAAACAGAAGTCTTTTAGCATAGCATATGTCTATGATTTTGATTTAGAAATTAAAAGCTGGGCGTTAAAGATCAAAGCAGAGCACATATAATCAAGTCTATACTGAAGCTGTGAAGCATAGACATGATACACAAATTAGCATCCTGACAAGGCTACTCCCAATGCATACACATGCAGTAATCTAGCCTGAATGTGGTAAGCAAACTACTAGTAGTCTACTACCATGGTTAAATAAGCAGAATGCGGCAGTATGCTTCAGTCTAGCCTGAATGTGCTATGCTTCAGAAAACTTGGTAAGAACAACACAGGCACATTCTGGAACAGTACTAGCACACACACTTCCACCATTAGACTAAGCACCATCAGACTACGCATAACACTCCAAAATACAGAAATACTGGAGTCATGGTTGTGGTCGCGGCCGCCGGCCATGGCTGTGGTCGTCGTGGCCGAGGCCCTGGACGGCATCGACGACGGCAGGTCGACCGTCTCCCAGCTCGGCGTGTGCGCCGCCGCCACCGCCGGCAAGGGATCATGTTGCATCTCGGGGGTTGTTGTAGTACGAAGACGAGGCAGGCTACTACATCCCGGCGGGCATGCCGGAGGCGAGACCAAGGAGTGCTGCACGGCGGCCGGCGGCGTGGTAGTTCTACGATGGAAAGGGGGCGCTGCGCCTGCGCTACACATCTACGAGGAGGAGATTTGGGACAAAGGAAAAACCTAATAAGACTATATGTTCGATGGACTCCATTGTGATCCGTGGTGTCGACGCCGTCATGACGCCATGAGGAGGGAGGAACCAGAACGAGAGAGCTCAGATCCAATATTGACGATACGGTGAAGAGAAATAATCGGGAGCACTTATGAGGGGTGTTTAGCGGGGAGGTTAAGATTTTTTTGGCGCAAGACACGACCAAATTATTTGGTGGGAAATAAAAAAAATTGGAGAGAAACTGAGGGCTTTAGCGAAAAGGTTAAACATTATTTCCGTAGAGCAAAGTACATGCTTAATTATTATTTTAGAAAGCAATTTTTAAGGGAACATTTAGAATAATGAAATAAATTAGGAAAAAATCGAATCAATATGGAATATATTTGGTGCTGAAAATAATATTACTAAAATTTGTTCATAAAAAGGTTATTTCGATGACTAGCCGAGATAGATGTCCTCGTCGTTGGCAATCGTACATGACGGTTGTCATGGCAAGGAGACTACGCAGTCGACACAAAAACAACATACGAGGCACCGAGCCGGCAAGGATAATGGAGGTGGTGTGTGCTACACTCATTGACAAAAACCTCATATCACCCTCACTTTAAAACTATTATGTTATACTCCCGCAGAAAAAAAACATAAGTAGATATGGGGTGATGAGACGATCGATCTATCGGTCCCGATCTGACGGTTCAATCTTGAAATGGGGTGATAAGACGGGAGATGGTAAAGAAAACGAAGGACGCGATGGAAAACCGCTTTCTTCTTATCGGCCAGTCCGTCGATCTAATACAATCGAATCCAAAGAAGGCCCGAGGGCCAGGGAGGTCATGTGGTTCCCACGGAGATCCCGATGGAAATACCTACACCAAGAACATATATAAATCATCTCCAATTGGAGGTCTTGTGGTTTCCACACATATGGGGGAATAGAGCCATAGCTCATCTATCTCATCATCATCTTTGTCCCAGATCAACAAGTAGTTTATAAATACATATATAGCGGGTCATCATGTTAATCATATAACCAAAATTCAATGCCACCACATATGTTCGGCATTTTCCAACTAGCAAAACTTAGCTAATCAACCGATCTTGCTAGCTAACCATAGCTGGCACTCCGGGGCTACCAACTCACCGGGGCTTCTAGTGTGAGGACGACACTGATCCAGTATAACCCAATCCAAGGAAGACCCGACGGCCACGCTGATGTAGAATCTCGCAAGGGAAATATTGGCGTTGTGCATACTGAAATCACATGGGAGAAGGAGTAGCTATCAAGGCATACTAGATCCTGACATGAGAATACCTAAACCAAGAACATATATAGATCATCTCCATCTAAGGTCCTGTGGTTTCCGCACATGTGGGGGGAATAGAGCCACAACTCATTGAAAGTGCGTTATATCGACTAGGGGGGGGTGAATAGGCGATTTTTATGAAAGTCTTCAAAACATGGAAGTTATGAAGACAAACGATAGAAATAAACCTATTACCCTGCAGCGGAAGGTAGACTACACTAGGCAAGCCATAGTCAAGTATTCAATAGAGTGAAAGCACAATGACTAATAGCAGCAATGTAGTAAGGATCAGGTAGGAAGATATTGTGAAGCCACACAGAACACGCAGTCACTCAATGAAGACAAAAGATAGTGCGAACATACAATGACTTCACAAGGAGTAACAGTAAGTAAAGGGAAGGGAAGATGAACCAGTGACTCGCTGAAGACAATGATTTGTTGGACCAGTTCCAGTTGCTGTGACAACTGTACGTCTGGTTAGGGCGGCTAGGTATTTAAACCTTAGGACACAAAGTCCCGGACACCCAGTCCTGAACACGTAGCTCAGGACACCCAGTCCTCACCGTATTCCCCTTGAGCTAAGGTCACACAGACCTCGCCCAATCACTCTGGTAAGTCTTCAAGGTAGACTCCCAAACCTTCACATACTTCATTCACTGGCAATCCACAATGTCTCTTGGATGCTCAGAACGCGATGCCTAACCGGCTGGAGGATGCACAGTCCTCAAGTGTAATAAGTCTTCAGATCACACAGACAAGAAGACTTAAGTGATGCCTAATTCTCTTTGGCTCTGGGTGGTTAGGGCTTTATCCTCGCAAGGAATTCTCTCTCAAAGGCTTCGAGGTGGGTTGCTCTCAAACGACAAAAGCCGTACTCTAAATCTGAGCAGCCAACCGTTTATGGTTGTAGGGGGTGGGCTATTTATAGCCACTTGGCAACCCGACCTGATTTGTCCGAAATGACGCTGGGTCACTAAGGAACTGACACGTGTTCCAATGGTCAGATTTCAAACTCACACGGCAACTTTACTTGGGCTACAAGCAAAGCTGACTTGTCCGACTCTGGACAAGATTCGCTCTCAAAGTCTTCACTCAAAGACATAGGTTTTGTTTAAGCATCACTTCAGTCATTCTGACTGGTTCTCTTGGACCCCACTTAACAGTATGGTGGTTCCTATGACTCAACACAGAAGAAAAAGAACTACGAAAGATCTAAGTCTTCGAGCTCCATAGGCTTCATGCGGTGTCTTCTCTTGTCATAGTCTTCAATGTGAATATCTTCATATACCACCTTTGACTTCAATGTCTTCATACATTTTTAGGGGTCATCTCTGGTAGGAAAACCGAATCAATGAGGGACTTCTACCTGTGTTATTCTGCAATTCTCACAAACACATTAGTCCCTCAACTAGGTTTGTCATTAATACTCCAAAACCAACTAGGGGTGGCACTAGATGCATTTACAATCTCCCCCTTTTTGGTGATTGATGACAAACTAGTTGAAGTTTTCAACGGGAAATATAGTCTGTGAAATTGTAAAGGATAAGGAATTGTCTTCATAAGTTGCAAGGGCTCCCCCTGAAGATGTGCATATAAGTAATTTGCTTTTGGAATGCAAATGCACATGGTAGGTTGTACTTGTGGAGATCCACTTCAACTTATGATGACAATCCACTATGCATGAGAAAGTATGTGAAGATAATGACATGCATAATGGAAAATGGACGTCTGCAGAATGATCTAAGTGTGGAATTTATCGTCGCACATGCGGAATTTATCATCGCAACACAAGGTGGCAAATAAGTAGCAGACGACCATCGAGTTTAAGTGTTACAACTCAAAGAACCAAATGAGAAAAATGAGAGTTGTAAGCACGAAGCAAAATATAAAGCACCTGCCCATATGGACCCGCTTGAAGACTATCAAACTCATATGCTTCTCCCCCTTTTGTCAGTAAGGACCAAAAAGGTTTGAAGACATAGAGCATCTACTCGTTCCCATGAAGAGTAGGTGAAGCAGCAGGGTCGTTGGTGGTGTTTGGCGGTGCAGAAGAGCTTGGAGCAGAGTCGAAGCATGCTGAAGGAGGTGGCGGTGAAGTAGCATCGTCTTCATCCTCGATCACTCTGGCATTCATAGTTGCAGCAGAGGAAGAGAACTCAGAGTCTTCAAGGGATGGAGTTCGTCGCAGCACTGCCCTTCGAGGAGGTGTGGAGTCAAACTTGAATCGCTCAGTGAAGCCATCCTCTTGAAGATCATCTTCAGAACACATCAGCGTCAGCCCTTTCCATGTGCGGCGAGAGGTTTCATGGGCAACAAAAGCATTCTTGGTGGCAAGATTGTGAATGCGATTAACATCCACTAAGAGGCTTTGCATTTGACGCTTCAGCCAGTCATGATGCCTATCCTGTTTCTGATGTAGAGCCACAAGAAGCTCTCGGTCATTGAGAACACGAGTGCGCTTCTTGGGTCGTGGAGCAGTTGTGCTATCAGTGGCTTCAGTGAGAGCAGGATGCGGTGCACGTGTAGTGCCAGCCAAAGGATACACACGAGTTACGGCTTCAACGCCTTCAACGTTCTGAGAAAAACTTTGATGCTCTGCATTCTGAAGACTTAGAGGTTCCTTGGCAGGCTCAGGATAGATGGCTTCAATAGACATATCCACATCAGGCAAAAAGATCCGATGATTGCGGGCAGAGGGCTGATATGAGATAGCGGAGTGAAGTTTGATCAGCCGCATCACCCAAGGGGCGTAGAACTTCAAACCAAATAGATCAGAGCCAGATGCAGCAAGTTGGCGAATGAAGAAATCCTGTGTATTGAAGCATTTTCCATGAAGAATGTAGAAGACCAAAGTCTTCATTGCACCTTCTAGCTTGGCATGGGGAGAATGTCCTTTGATTGGCCAGAGAGTTCGCCTTATGATGTGATAAATGGTTCTTGGCAGATACTCAAGGTCTTCAATGAAGAACTCCGTGGGATAAGCAGCATCTTGGGGCAATGGCTTCATCATACTGAGCATCTGACTCATATTAGGTTCAGTCTTCTGAAAGATGCTCTCAATAGCTTCACTATGAAGCTGACAGCCATGCTTGTAGAGATCGCCAGGAGTGGGCAAACCAGTGAGCTCAATGATGTCAAAGGCTTTGGCTTCGTGATGAACGTTTCCTATCATCCACTCCAGGACCCAAGTCTTCGGATCTCTGCTATACCCGCGGATGTGAAGTGTGACATAGAATTGGAGCAGCAACTCTTCATTCCAATGCTCTTGGTTAGTGATGAACGGCAGCAGTCCAACCTCTTTGAAGCAATCCAGAGCTTCTTCCAGACAGGGCAGACCAGCTATTGCTTCAATGTCAAGGCGCTTGTGTGGGAAGATGCGACCTTGGTTGTAAAGAACACATGAGTAATAGCTTCGCTGCAGATAACTCCAGAACCGATCAGATGATATTCTTTCCCTGGAGTAGGGGTTCCTGGAGCTATTGAAGAATGTGTTGTCTGCTCTGAAGCCATTGATATTGAAGGAGCCAGGTGCTGATGCAGGACCTGGGAACCTTGGCAATCTTGGGATTGGCTTCTGTACCTAAGGCCTGTGCTCAACATGATAGTCGAACTGGGGACCGGCAGCAGACGCAGAAACAGAAGCGGCGGGATCAGTGGCTTCACTGACTTCTGGTGCTTTTGTTGGTGAGGGCTCCACATTAGCTTTAGCCATGACAGCGTCAGTGGCTTCAATGGTGTTGGTGGTGACAGCCTCAAGATGTTCAACCTCCACTTGACGAGCAGGAGGGGCGGTCACGATCACGTTCTCCTCGAGAACCGCTTCTTGGTGGGACAGGGGAGTGGCAACTCGTGGGACTTCTTCTTCCGCGGCTGATGCAGCCGGATTGTCTTCGGCAGAGACTTGAGGCCTTGGACCTTTGTGAAGCCTGCGCAACGCGGGTGACGCCTGTGGAGTTGCTGTTGGCTGGGCCTCAAAGTCTTCATTCTCTTGTGGGCGATCCGCCCATGAAGCGTCCTATGCAATTGGCTTCAGTGGACGACCAATGCTGATGAGTTCGTTGTGCGTTAGCACAGGCGATGATACCTGTTGGTGTTCTAGCTGAGGAAGGGTTGCATCATCTTCAACATGGTCATGGTGACCAATGTCTTCAGCAGCGATGGGATCATCTGCTGGAAAGTCTTCAGCTTCATGAGCCTCTGTGAAAGCAGGCTCATGGATAGTTAGTTAACGTTCTTGTGGATCGGCGTCGGGGTGAACCATGGAAATGGGTTCAACAATCAAGGGCTCTGTGGGAGCAGCCCGTTCCTTCTTGGTCTTTCTTTTCTTCTTGGCGGGGGCAGTAGCAGAGGCTTCAGGATGTTTTCTCTTCCTTGCTTCAGCCTCAGCAGTCCTGGTCTTCTTCAGTTCTGAAGCGGTTGACCTGGCCTTTGGCTTCGGGCCAGTCATGCTAGTTCGGAAGACAAGGGGATCTGCCTCCTGCCTTGGTGCTTCAGGTTCAGCCATAGCGGGCTTCTTCTGCTTCTTAGCAGCCATCCTGGGGTCGATGCCAGGACACCCAAGGGCCTTGCGCTTCTCAGCCTCATTGTAGGCTTGCACACACCTATCAGCCAGGACCTTCATGCGCTCACGAGAACCCTGAGCTTCTGCACGTTTCTTTAGAAAGGCTTCCTTGAGCTCGCGCAACATAATCTTGAAATTCTTCACTTCTTGCACGCTGAGCTTGGCCATATGCTTCTTGAACTGAGATTTCTCAAAGTCAATCTTCTGCTTTAGTTCAACAATGCGTTGGGCGATAGCTAACTCTGAAGCAATGGCGCCATGGAAGGCGACATTGAGGCCAATGGGTAGTTGGAGATCATCGAAGCTGATGTTTAGCGTGTCAAACCATTCATCAATGAAGTTGTGGATGATTGTTACATCAAAGAGAGGCAGATCATTGAAGATTTATGCTTCTTCTTTGCTCTTGATGAGTTGCTCAAGAGCGTCATTTGCAAGATCTTCATCACTTGACAGATCAATGGCATCATTGCGCAGAATGGCAGCAGCTGTTAGCTCTTGGCCGGTGTGTGGTAGAGGCATCTTGACCTTTTGGGGCTTGGAGATGCGTGATAAATCTTCAGACTGCACACTGTCTTCAGGAGGTGCAGTTGCCAGTGGCTTCACCCGTGAGATTTTTGGTGAAGGGGCAGGCTTTGAAGCTTTAGGCTTCTTCAACTTCTTTGGCTTCGGCGCTGCAGGCGCTTCATCTGATTCAGCGTCAGCTGCAGGCTCATTCACTGCAGTCCCTTGAACCAAGATATGAGTGATGAGACCTTCAAGGTTGTAGAAAGGACCGATGACATTGGGTTCTGCATCACGTGTGCCGTCAGTCCTTGGAGCAGAAGGACCAGGGTTGAAGTCTAGTCCCAATGTCTTCTTGTTTTGCTTCACTGAGTTCTGGGCAAACTAGAAGTTGTGTTTGAACAGAATGTCGTCACGACACCATAGCAGGGACGATGGGTCAGCATCCGCAGGTTGTGGTCCACGGACCATGCAGGGATAGAAGCCTTGTTCAATGGCTTCATCTCTGGTCCTGGGTTGAAGATTTTTGTAGAGGATGTCTCCCCATGGTCGCTTGATGGTATTCTTTTCAGCATATTCCTTTGTCACAAATCTGTACTTGAACCACTGTTCTGCCCAATAGCGTCGAATCCATTGGATTCGTGTTTTGCGCTGATTGTAATCCTCTTCAGGATCTGTCTTGTACAGTTCTGAGAGGTCATCTGGCAGATCTCTTGATGTTTCTCTACGACGCTTTCTGCCACCCTTCCTTGCTGATTTCTCTGAAGCCATGAACTTTAAACTGAAAGGCTTCAATACGTTCAAAGGCTTCAAGGGCTTTCGCTTGCTGGACAGATAGGAAGTGGCTTCGGGAGAATTGATATGATGCTGTAAGAATTCTGCAAATGAATGCAGACTATGAGAACCAAGGGATTCTCCCACGAACATGTACCTGTGATAGCATTAAGGTGCGAGGGAAGGGGAAGAGGTCATATGCATTCTCAGAAGATTTTGAATATAAATCAGTTTAGAAGACATTGACCTCATCGTGCGAAGACATTCACTCATAGATAAGGAGTTGGTTCCAGATTTGTACAAATCCAGAGATCAGTACAAGTGAGGAATCTAACTGCTTTGTGAAGCATAAGTGAATATACTATGCATGTTATGAGATGCAGTATGAGAGAGATCTAACTTGTGTGAATAGAAACTGCTTGTGGTAGAAAGTGACAAAGCCATAGGATCAACGGTGCCGTAAAAAGGAAGTTTTATTTACCACACTAAGAACTGCTAGACGGAGTGGAAGATGAGGCCGAGCAGTTTGATCTTCCGTGCCCTAACTTGGCGACGGAGGATACCTACGGCGCCGGCGAAGAGGACGATGTCCGCGGTCGGTGTGAAGACAGTGTCGGAGAGGTTGTGGCAGTGAAGCACTTCGTCGCCGGCGTCATCGAGGGCTAGCGGTGGCGCTAGGGTTCGTGCGAGAGTGGAAGAAGAGATAATGACCGCCGTGAAGTGTGTATTTATAGGTACAGGGGCGGCACTGCGTTATTACACAGGTGCCCCTGGCGATTCGCATCTGAGGAACACGTGGCCATCATGCAGAATTTTGGGGTTTGTTCCATGTCCCACACACGCCTGGATTGTCGGGTGGTAGTTCCTACTTCTCCGGGTTTTATATGGAGGAATGAACATTGAAAGCGGACTTAAGGTTTGTCTCTGTATCTTCTCTGACAAGGACGCAGAGAAGACATTCGACAGTTTCAATAGAATGCATATGATTTGGAGAGATAGAGTTTGAGATAGAAAGCACAGAGAGGTTAGGGTCCGATCACATTCACTTAGTTCA
>NC_041382.1:500552198-500562127 GCF_002162155.2 Triticum dicoccoides | reverse complement strand
CAACATAGTGAAGATAATCATGAAGACATGTTGAGATGGAAGCCAAACCAAATGTGAAGACATAGCAAGGTAACGCCATGAGTGAAACACTTCAAATAGAACATTTGGTGGTGGCGTTACCCACCGTATAGGAAGTATTAGACCCAGACACGACGCACAATTATCGTGGCTCTCCGAAGTCAAATTCCACATTAATGTATTCACACTTAGAATGTATGTCTTCATTGATTGAAGATATACTTTACTTCGTGTGTTGCACATCTAAGTCATCAATATGCATAAGGGTTAGGATGTGTGCCTGATCACGGGACATTTGAGGATTCCAGGATATTTAGCTCACACCGTAACTTGCAAAATCTCTTCTCATCCAAGGGCTTGGTGAAGATATCTGCCAATTGCTCTTGAGTGTAGACGTGTATGATATCAATATCTTCCTTCACAACATGATATCTAAGAAAGTGATGACGAATTTCAATGTGCTTTGTCTTCGAGTGCTGAACTGGGTTGTTGGCAATCTTGATGGCGCTTTCATTGTCGCAGTAGAGTGGCACTTGCTTCAGATGAATGCCATAGTCCTTGAGTGTTTGCTTCATCCACAGAAGCTGAGCGCAGCAAGATCCAGCAGCAATGTATTCAGATTCAGCAGTGGAGAGAGATACACAGTTCTGCTTCTTTGAAGACCAACATACAAGTGACCGTCCCAGAAAATGACATGTGCCTAATGTAGACTTGCGATCCACCTTGTCACCAGCATAATCAACATCCGAGAATCCAACCAGATCAAACTCTGAGCCCTTTGGATACCATAATCCTAGAGTTGGGGTGTGAGCCAAATATCGAAGAATTCGCTTCACAGCTAAGTGATGCGACTCCTTTGGTGCCGCTTGGAATGGAGCACACATGCAAACACTAAGCATAATATCTGGCCTAGATGCACATAGATAAAGTAAAGAACCAATCATGGAGCGGTATACCTTTTGATCAAACTCTTTACCATTGTCGTCAGGACCCAGATGATGCTTGGCTGGCATTGGCGTCGTGAAGCCTTTGCAGTCTTGCATACCGAACTTCTTCAGGCAATCTTTGAGATACTTCTCTTGAGATATGAAGATGCCGTTGCGTTGCTGTCGTATTTGAAGACCGAGAAAGAACTTCAGCTCTCCCATCATAGACATTTGATATTGCTCTTGCATCATATATCCAAACTCTTCACTGTACTTCTGAGTGGTGCAGCCGAAGATAATGTCATCCACATGTATTTGGCACACAAACAGTTCACCATCATATGTCTTCGTGAAGAGAGTGGGGTCGAGGGAACCAGGTATGAAGCCTTTGCTCTTCAAGAAGTATTTGAGTGTGTCATACCAGGCCCGAGGGGCTTGTTTGAGGCCATAAAGAGCCTTGTTGAGCTTGTATACCATGTCAGGATGTTTTGGATCTTCAAAGCCAGGTGGTTGTGCAACATACACTTCTTCTTCAATCTTGCCATTGAGAAAGGCGCTCTTCACATCCATTTGATAAAGAAGTATGTTGTGATGATTTGCATAGGCCAGCAGTATGCGTATGGCTTCAAGTCTAGCCACAGGAGCAAATGTTTCATCCAAGTCAATGCCTTCCACTTGAGTATATCCTTGAGCAACGAGACGAGCTTTGTTTCTAACAACTTGACCGTGCTCATCTTGTTTGTTGCAGTATATCCATTTTGTGCCTATTATGTTGTGCTTCTGAGGATCGGGATGCTTGACCAGTTCCCATACATTATTCAGCTCAAACTGTTGAAGCTCTTCTTGCATAGCTTGAATCCATTCAGGTTCCATGAAGGCTTCTTCAAATTTCTTGGGTTCTGTTATTGAGACGAATGCGAAGTGCCCACAGAAATTTGCTAGCTGAGTTTCCCTTGAACGAGTGAGTGGACCGGGTGCATTGATGCTATCAATTATTCTTTCAATCTGCACTTCATTGGCAACGCGAGGATGTACATGGCAAAGATTTTGCTCTTGCTGATCATTGTCGTTGTTAGAAGGAATGTCTTCAGGCTGAGCATTGTCTTTAGGTTGATCAGGTGCTGAGATGATAAGTTCTTCTTCAGGATGAGCTTCAGAAGGTATAATTTCTCCAGTTCCCATTAGCTTGATTGATTCACTAGATGGAACTTCATCTAGCACATTTGGCAGGTGCTCTCTTTGTGAACCGTTGGTCTCATCGAACCGCACATCCATTGTTTCAACCATTTTATAATGAAAGAGATTGAAGACTCTGTAGGAGTGCGAATCCTTTCCATATCCAAGCATAAAACCCTCATGTGCTTTTGGTGCAAACTTTAAGGTGTGATGTGGGTCCTTGATCCAGCACCTGGCGCCAAATACTCTGAAGTAACTGACATTTGGCTTCTTGCCAGTAAGGAGCTCATAAGATGTCTTATTCATAAGCTTGTGAAGATAAACACGATTGATTGTATGGCATGCAGTATCAATGGTTTAGGCCAGAATTTTCTTGGAGTCTTGTATTCATCTAGCATCGTTCTGGCCATCTCAATGAGTGTTCTGTTCTTGCGTTCGACGATGCCATTCTGTTGTGGCGTGTACGGGGCTGAGAATTCATGTGTGATGCCCAAGGTATCAAGATATGTATCAAGGCCAGTGTTCTTGAATTCAGTGCCATTGTCACTTCTGATATGCTTTATCTTGGCGCCATAGTTGTTCATTGCTTGATTGGCGAAGCGTCTGAAGACATCCTGCACTTCAGTCTTGTAAAGGATTATGTGCACCCAAGTATATCTAGAATAATCATCAACAATGACAAAGCCATAGAGACAAGCAGTAGTAGTAAGAGTTGAGTAATGAGTGGGACCGAAAAGATCCATGTGAAGCAGTTCGAAGGGTCGAGTAGTAGTCATGATTGTCTTCGAGGGATGTTTGGCCCTCGTCATCTTTCCTGCCTCACAGGCACCGCATAAGTGATCCTTTTTGAACTTGACGCCCTCAATGCCTATGACATGCTTCTTCTTTGCCAAGGTGTGGAGGTTCCTCATGCCAGCATGCCCAAGCCTCTGATGCCAGAGCCAGCATTCTGAAGCTTTTGCTAGAAGACATACGGCAAGCTGTGGTCCTGCTGAGAAATCTACCACGTACAAATCATCTTTTTGATACCCTTCAAATACTAGAGACTTGTCAGATTCCATTAGAACAAGGCAACGATATTTTCCAAATATTACGATCATGTTTAAATCGCAAAGCATTAAGACAGACATTAAGTTGAAGCCAAGGGATTCAACAAGCATGACTTTATCCATGTGTTGATCCCTTGAGATTGCAACTCTACCTAGACCCAATACCTTACTTTTACCAGTGTCAGCAAACGTGATGTGGCTCTTGTCGGATGGACATAAGGTTGAGTCCATAAGAAGGCTTCTTTTGCCAGTCATGTGATTTGTACACCCACTATCAATAATCCATTCTGAAGATGCTGGTGTCGTACCCTACAGTGCAGTTAGGGGGATAGGCTTCACGAAGAGAATTGTGAAGCAAAAACATTTGACGAACCAGTGGGTTATGAAAGCTTAGATCCAGATTAGGACTAATAGGGAGAGTAGCAAGCGATTCAGGAACGAAGTACATAGTAAGACCATTCGGGCATTTGATCTTGCGCCCTACAAGATGTTTAAGGTCCCCAGCAATAGCGTCGGACGATTTTGGTTTTCTGCTGGAGACCTTTCCCTGCAAAAGAGAGTGAAGCTTTCTTAGCCACCCACATCTTCAAGGGTGGCTTAGAAGCAATAAGTCTAAGTGCAGCATCTGAGAACTTTGGCTTTGGAGCCCTAGCAAACAGTCTTGCAGGTGGACAATAGTACTCATAAGAATAAGCAGAATAGTTCTTGGTCTTATGAACATGGCGGTTTGATGAACTGCTCTCATATTCATAGGCCTGAGTATGGTTTCCCTGCAAAACATTTGCGTTAGTGCGACTCAGGTGAGTCCTCTGTCTGTATGAAGCCTTTGGACCGTATGAAGCCTTTGGTCTGAGGTTTGTCTTCTTCACGTGAGGTGTCATGATGACATTCACAAGAAGATTCTCCAGACACTTTTTCGGAACCCAGATCTTCTTCATAGGCGGTCCATTCCTGCAGTTAGTACCAATGTACCTGCCAAACACTTCACCATTCTGATTCTTAAATAGTTTATAGTTTGCATCAAAGGATTCATCAATGACAATGGGGTTTGCACAAGTGAACCCAGATAGATAGGATGGATCTGCTGATAATTCCTTTGCAGCAACCCATGTGGTTTTGGGGTACTGCTCAGGTTTCCAGTAAGAGCCATCAGCATTCATTTTCCTTACGAACCCAACACCCTCTTTCCTCGGGTTTTGGTTCAAGATCTGCTTTTTGAGGACATCACATAGTGTCTGATGCCCTTTAAGACTTTTGTACAACCCTGTTTCAAGCAATGTCTTCAACCTAGCATTCTCATCAGCAATAGTAGTGGAATCCTCAGTAGAGGGGTTAGTTCAACATCAATAGTTGAAGATATTGCAACAGTAGCAGCAGTAGAACATTCAGCAACAGTAGTAGCATTATCACGCTCAATGCATTTAAGACATGGTGGTTCAAATCTTTCCTGAGCGGAGCTGATCTGTTCGGCGCGAAGTGACTCATTTTCCTTTTGAAGATCTTCATGAGCCGCTCTCAATTTCTCAAGATCTTGCTTCCTTTGAAGATAATCATAGGAAAGCTTTTCATGAGTTGTTGAGAGCGTTTCATGACGACTTTCAAGTTCCTCATACTTAACGTGAAGATTTTTTATGTCTTTAATTAAGGACTCAGATCGAGTCATTTCAGCACCTAACAGATCATCGCTTCTGTCTAACAGTTTTTGAATATGTTCCATAGCTTTCTGTTGTTTAGTTGCAATTTTAGCAAGTGTTTTGTAGCTGGGTTTTGAACCATAATCAGAGTCATCGTCACTAGATGTTTGATAGTGAGTAGTGCGTGTGTTTACCTTGGCACCGCGTGCCATGAAGCAATAGGTAGAAGCGGAGTAGTCCTTGTCATTTGCATCGGTGTCGGTGATGAAGTCATTGTCTTCAGTGTTGAAGATGGACTTGGCAACGTATGCTGTAGCCAGACTTGCGACGCCTGAATCGGACTCCTCCTCAGACTCCACCTCCGCCTCCTCAGAAGCGGACTCCTCCTCTGAATCCATTTCCTTGCCAACAAAAGCACGTGCCTTGCCAGATGAGCTCTTCTTGTGTGATGAAGACTTTGAGCAAGACTTGGAAGAAGACTTTGAGTATTTCTTCTTCTTCTTGTCGTCAGAGTCATATTCCTTGCTCTTCTTCTTCTTTTTGTTCTCATTGTCCCACTGCGGACACTCAGAGATGAAGTGGCCAGGTTTCTTGCACTTGTGACATGTTTTCTTCTTGTAGTCGTGAGCAGAAGCTTCATCATTCCTTGAGCTTGATCGGGAAGACTTTCTGAAACCTTTCTTCTTGGTGAATTTTTGGAACTTCTTCACAAGCATAGCAAGTTCCCTTCCAATGTCTTCAGGATCATCCGAACTGCTGTTAGATTCTTCTTCAGATGAGGAGACAGCTTTTGCCTTCAAGGCATGAGTTCGCCCATAGTTTGGACCGTAGATATCTCTTTTCTCAGAAAGCTGAAACTCATGTGTGTTGAGCCTCTCAAGTATGTCAGACGGATCGAGTGTCTTGAAATCAGGACGTTCTTGAATCATCAGGGCTAGGGTGTCAAACGAACTATCAAGTGATCTCAGTAGTGTCTTGACGACTTCATGTGTGGTTATCTCAGTAGCGCCGAGGGCTTGAAGCTCATTTGTGATGTCAGTGAGTCGGTCAAATGTGAGCTGGACATTCTCATTGTCATTTTGCTTGAAGCGGTTGAAGAGGTTGCGAAGGACACTGATTCTCTGATCTCTCTGGGTTGAGACGCCTTCATTGACCTTGGAGAGCCAGTCCCAGACCAGCTTAGATGTTTCCAAAGCACTCACACGGCCATACTGTCCTTTGGTCAAATGACCACAGATGATATTCTTGGTAGTAGAGTCCAGTTGAACGAACTTCTTGACATCAGCAGCAGTGACACCTTCTCCAGCCTTGGGAACGCCGTTCTTGACGACATACCATAGGTCGACGTCAATGGCTTCAAGATGCATGCACATCTTATTCTTCCAGTAGGGATATTCAGTTCCATCAAAGACGGGGCACGCATCGGAGACTTTAATTATCCCTGTAGTAGACATAGCTAAAACTCCAGGTGGTTAAACCGAATCACACAGAACAAGGGAGCACCTTGCTCTGATATCAATTGAAAGTGTGTTATATCGACTAGAAGGGGGGGTGAATAGGCGATTTTTATGAAAGTCTTCAAAACGTGGAAGTTATGAAGACAAACGATAGAAATAAACCTATTACCCTGCAGCGGAAGGTAGACTACACTAGGCAAGCCATAGTCAAGTATTTAATAGAGTGAAAGCACAATGACTAATAGCAGCAATGTAGTAAGGATCAGGTAGGAAGATATTGTGAAGCCACATAGAACACGCAGTCACTCAGTGAAGACAAAAGATAGTGCGAACATACAATGACTTCACAGGGAGTAACAGTAAGTAAAGGGAAGGGAAGATGAAACCAGTGACTCACTGAAGATAATGATTTGTTGGACCAGTTCCAGTTGCTGTGACAACTGTACGTCTGGTTAGGGCGGCTAGGTATTTAAACCTTAGGACACACAGTCCCGGACACCCAGTCCTGAACACGCAGCTCAGGACACCCAGTCCTCACCGTATTCCCCTTGAGCTAAGGTCACACAGACCTCGCCCAATCACTCTGGTAAGTCTTCAAGGTAGACTCCCAAACCTTCACAGACTTCGTTCACCGGCAATCCACAATGTCTCTTGGATGCTCAGAACGCGACGCCTAACCGGCTGGAGGATGCACAGTCCTCAAGTGTAATAAGTCTTCAGATCACACAGACTTAAGTGATGCCTAATTCTCTTTGGCTCTGAGTGGTTAGGGCTTTATCCTCGCAAGGAATTCTCTCTCAAAGGCTTCGAGGTGGGTTGCTCTCAAACGACAAAAACCATACTCTAAATCTGAGTAGCCAACCGTTTATGGTTGTAGGGGGTGGGCTATTTATAGCCACTTGGCAACCCGACCTGATTTGTCCGAAATGACCCTGGGTCACTAAGGAACTGACACGTGTTCCAACGGTCAGATTTCAAACTCACACGGCAACTTTACTTGGGCTACAAGCAAAGCTGACTTGTCCGACTCTGGACAAGATTCGCTCTCAAAGTCTTCACTCGAAGACATAGGTTTTGTTTAAGCATCACTTCAGTCATTCTGACTGGTTCTCTTGGACCCCACTTAACAGTACGGTGGTTCCTATGACTCAACACAGAAGAAAAAAAACTACGAAAGATCTAAGTCTTCGAGCTCCATAGGCTTCATGCGGTGTCTTCTCTTGTCATAGTCTTCAATATGAATATCTTCATATACCACCTTTGACTTCAGTGTCTTCATACATTTTTAGGGGTCATCTCTGGTAGGAAAACCGAATCAATGAGGGACTTCTACCTGTGTTATCCTGCAATTCTCACAAACACATTAGTCCCTCAACTTGGTTTGTCGTCAATACTCCAAAACCAACTAGGGGTGGCACTAGATGCACTTACACTCATCATCATCTTTGTCCCAGATCAACATGTAGTTTATACCTACATATATAAGGGGTCATCATGTTAATCATACAACCAGAATTAAATGCAACCACATATATTCGACATTTTCCAACTAGCAAACCCTAGCTAACAGTAACCGGCGCTCCCAGGCTACAAACTCACCCGGAGCTTCTAGTGCGAGAACTACGTTGATCCAATATAATCCAATCCAAGGAAGACCCGATGGCCTGGACTCGGATGGAGATCCATTTGCAGAGAAAGAGGCCATGTACGTCTAGTTTGTCTACATAAATCATATTTGAATTGAATTTCTTCACTCATCAAAAGGTCCTGGTAAAGAATACACTTCAGTTCTGCAAACAGTTCGGAAAATAGTCAAAACTCTGTTGACCCGGGACTCCATTGCCTGGTCCTCTAAATACTGGGCTGAATGTACTACCACTCTAAATTAGCCCATGAGCAAATATAGCCCTACTTCTCTTCTCATTCTTTCTAGTTTGGCCACACGTCCACCGACCTCCATTGCAATCTCGCTGAATCGCTAGGTCTAGGCAGATCCTATGTTGACGCGTGCGTGCATCAAGGAGCCACGGCATTGCTGAAAGTGCCCAGTCTTGACGCCCAGTTTGGTTAGCCCACGGTCGAGCTTCACTGGTTCTACATTTTTTTCTGTTTCTGTTTCTTATTTTTCATTTTGTTTCTTTTATTTTCATTTTTATTTCTTTTCTATTTTTTTGTATTTGTATTTGTATTTTTTTTCTTTTTTCATATTTCAGATTGTTGGTATGATACAACAGTTCATTGTGTTAAAAAATATCCAATGTGTATTACAAAAATGTTTATTTTATATTAAGAAAATGTTCATGGTATAGAAAAAAGCTTAATACGTATTATAAAAATATTCATTGTATACTAAAAATATTAATTATATATTTGATTTTTATTCAGCATATAGAGTATTACACAAAATGTTCAATTTGTATTTGCGAACTGGTCAACCCATATTATGAAAATATTCAATGCATATTAAAAATATATTCAATATACATTAAAATATGTTTAATGTGTACTTGCAATTGTTCGTCATATATGTATATATATAGTGTTACTATTTATCACCCAGGCTACAGAATAAGTTATTCTCCATCCGAGGTAATCTTACAATCATTTCATAATTAAATTACATTTCGAATTCAAATAGTTACATTCCTATTGATTCACTACGTAAAATTTGACATAAGAAAATAAAAATATAGGTCACAAGACAAGAAAATCTACAATTTATGTGTATTTTAGACTATATTTCTATGTTTGTAATTTTACATAGCATAAAATATTTTTTACGGCGATTATATATTTTCTTACGGTCCCTTTTTGCGTCGAAAATAAGACAAAATTTACGGAACATAAAATTACGGTGCATTGATGGTAAAATAGAGGGGGTGAAGAATAACTAGTCCTCACCCAGGGTGACGAATAGCGCGACCCTATATATATATATATATATATATAATTCGTATTTTCAAAATTAAAACAGAGTAAATATCGGGCGGTACAGTGAACCGGGATCTACAGTACAGTAAACCTTTATAAAGTGATTTTTTTCTTCTTTTCGTATTTCAAATTTTTGGTATGATACAACAGTTCATTGTGTAAAAAAATGTCCAATGTGTATTACAAAAATGTTTATTTTATATTAAGAAAATGTTCATGGTATAGAAAAAAACTTAATACGTATTATAAAAATATTCATTGTATACTAAAAATGTTAATTATGTATTTGATTTTTATTCAGCATATAGAGTATTACACAAAATGTTCAATGTGTATTTGCGAACTGGTCAACCCATGTTACGAAAATATTAAATGCATATTAAAAATTATTCAATATACACTAAAATATATTTAATGTGTACTTGAAAATTGTTACTTCCTCCGTCACAGTTTAGAAGGCACAGTTAAATTTGCGTGCCTTTTCATAATAGACAAGGTATAGGGCGCATTGCATTTATTTCTAGTAGCTAATTAGTACTCCAATATACTATTTCTATATGCATGCGTAGTGTGAATGCTATTTTTTAGTCCATCCCACAACCAATAGATAACCACCTAGGTTCAAGAGAATTTCCATGCGCGCCTTCTAAACCGTGACGGCGGGAGTATATATATATATATATATATATATATATATATATATATATATATATATATATATATATATATATATATATA
>NC_041382.1:500550644-500551991 GCF_002162155.2 Triticum dicoccoides | reverse complement strand
TCGAATTCAAATAGTTACATTCCTATTGATTCACTACGTAAAATTTGACATAAGAAAATAAAAATATAGGTCATAAGACGAGAAAATTTGCAGTTTATGTGTATTTTAGACTATGTTTTTACGTTTGTAATTTTACATAACGTAAAATATTTTTTACGGTGATTATATATTTTTCTTATGGTCCCTTTTTGCATTGGAAATACGACAAAAGTTACAGAACGTAAAATTACGGTGCATTGATGGTAAAATAGGGGGGGGGTGAAGAATAACTATTTTTCATCCAGGATGACAAATAGCGCGACCCTACACACACACACACACACACACACACACATATATATATATATATATATATTCAAAATTAGAACAGAGTAAATATCGGGCGTTACAGTGAACCGAGATCTACAGTACAGTGAACCTTTACAAAGTGATTTTTAATAAAAGGCAAAAAAACAAGACGACAAGAGGGAATCGAACCATTGATCTCTCGTTTAATGCTCGAGGTAACAACCACGCCACCATCTCATCATATCTGTTTAATTACAGCTTTTCAAATCCTCTCTTCTTCTTTTTTTTTCTTTTTTTCTTGGAATGGGGTTCGTCGGTTTTCCTTTTCCTTTTCTTTTGCTAAAGGCATGAACATTTTTTAATTCAGAAATTATTTTTCACATTTAATGAACTTTTATAAAAATTGATGAATTTGTATAAAGTGATTTTTTTCTTTTTTTCGTATTTCAAATTTTTGGTATGATACAACAGTTCATTGTGTAAAAAAATGTCCAATGTGTATTACAAAAATGTTTATTTTATATTAAGAAAATGTTCATGGTATAGAAAAAAGCTTAATACGTATTATAAAAATATTCATTGTATACTAAAAATGTTAATTATGTATTTGATTTTTATTCAGCATATAGAGTATTACACAAAATGTTCAATGTGTATTTGCGAACTGGTCAACCCATGTTACGAAAATATTAAATGCATATTAAAAATTATTCAATATACACTAAAATATGTTTAATGTGTACTTGAAAATTGTTACTTCCTCCGTCACAGTTTAGAAGGCACAGTTAAATTTGCGTGCCTTTTCATAATAGACAAGGTATAGGGCGCATTGCATTTATTTCTAGTAGCTAATTAGTACTCCAATATACTATTTCTATATGCATGCGTAGTGTGAATGCTATTTTTTAGTCCATCCCACAACCAATAGATAACCACCTAGGTTCAAGAGAATTTCCATGCGCGCCTTCTAAACCGTGACGGCGGGAGTATATATATATATATATATATATATATATATATATATATATATATATATATATATATATATATATATATATA
>NC_041382.1:500516793-500550329 GCF_002162155.2 Triticum dicoccoides | reverse complement strand
AAGAAAATAAAAATATAGGTCATAAGACGAGAAAATTTGCAGTTTATGTGTATTTTAGACTATGTTTTTACGTTTGTAATTTTACATAACGTAAAATATTTTTTACGGTGATTATATATTTTTCTTATGGTCCCTTTTTGCATTGGAAATACGACAAAAGTTACAGAACGTAAAATTACGATGCATTGATGGTAAAATAGGGGGGTGAAGAATAACTATTTCTCATCCAGGTTGACGAATAGCGCGACCCTACACACACACACACACACACACACACACACACACACACACACACACACACACATATATTCAAAATTAGAACAGAGTAAATATCGGGCGTTACAGTGAACCGAGATCTACAGTACAGTGAACCTTTACAAAGTGATTTTTAATAAAAGGCAAAAAAACAAGACGACAAGAGGGAATCGAACCATTGATCTCTCGTTTAATGCTCGAGGTAACAACCACGCCACCATCTCATCACATCTATTTAATTACAGCTTTTCAAATCCTCTCTTCTTCTTCTTTTTTTTCTTTTTTTCTTGGAATGGGGTTCGTCGGTTTTCCTTTTCCTTTTCTTTTGCTAAAGGCATGAACATTTTTTAATTCAGAAATTATTTTTCACATTTGATGAACTTTTATAAAAATTGATGAATTTGTTTTTAAAAATCGATGAATTCATTCAAATTTGGTGAACTTTTTTGACAAATCAATGAATTTTTTTCCAAGTATGAGAACGTTTTTTTACAATTGATAAATTTTTCGAAATTCGATGAACATATTTCGAAAATCAATCAACTTTCTTTGAAATTTCTTATTTTCTTAAAATTGATAACCTTTTTTCCAGAAATAGATAACTTTTTTATGAACATTTTCCAAAATTGGTGAACTTTTTCCAAGTTTGCGAATATTTTTTGAAGTTGATGACTTTTTTCGAAATTCGATGAACTTTTTCCCAAAATCAATGAACTTTCTTCAAAATTGCTGATTTTTTCCAAAATTGATAAGTTTTTTATAAAAAAAGTCGATGAACTTTTATCAAATTTAATGAACTTTTTTTCTAAATCAATAAACTTTTTCCAACTTTCAGAATGTTTTCTAAAATTGATGAACTTTTTTCGAAATCAATGAGTTTTTTCAAATCCGTGAAACTTTTCCTCAAAATTACGTGAACTTTTATCTAATTCAATGAACTTTTAGAGATTATTGCAAAGTTTTTTCATATAATTCGTGAATATTTTTTGAAATTCATGAACTTTTAATTTTTCGAAATCAATGAATTTTCAAATCCATGATTTTGTTGTCCAACTGATGATTTTTTTTCAAATATATGAACTTTTTGCTAAATCCAGCTTTTTTCAAAATCAATGAACTTTTTACAAAACCGATGAACGTTTTCCAATTTTTACGAACATTTTCAAATATTTGAAGTTTCCCCAAGTTCAAATTTTTTTATTGTGTATTATTTTTAAATTTTTATCAGAAAATAACACACATAATAAACTGGGTACATATCCTACATGATAACACCAAAAGAACTGTCAATTACCGTGTTTTCTAAAAAATGAACAACAAAAAGAGTTAGCGTAGTTGTTATTCTGCCGTCTACAGATGTGTGCAGGCTGGGATCAAATCTTGCTTCTTCAAGAAATAATTTCGTGCTGTTTTTCACAGTATGCAGGCAAATAATTTTTTTCTCCTCGCCGCGTTTGCTGGCTGGCCCGCCACACCCGCCGTGAAAGCGAGTAACCTCCTTTGCTCTGTTTTCTTCGTTGTTGGATCCTTGTTTCGGGAATTTTCTCGAAGATTCGTGGCCGGTTTTAGTTTTATTCTTTTCTAGATTTCTTTGTTCTTTCTCTTTTTCTTATTCTTTTTTTCTGCTTATTCCATTCTATTCATTTTTCTTTTTTGTGGTTTATTTTCTCCATTTTCCTTTTTACCTATTTCTTTTCTTTGTTTTCCTTTTTGTAGTATATAAAAGGTTCACCGTGTATTAAAAATATATTCATCGTCAATTAAGAAAATATTCACCTGATATTATGAAAAGGTTGGCCATGCATTATAAAAATATTCATCGTGTATTACAAAATGATCATCGTATATTAAGAAATTGTTCGCCTTGTATGTGAAACGTGTTCATCATATATTAAGAAATTGTTCAACATATACAACAAAATATTCATGGTGTATTTCAAAAAATTGTTCAGCCAATATTACAAAAATGTTCAATATGTTCTTAAAAATTGTTTGGCGTATATTACAAGAAATTAAATGTATATTTAATTTTTTTACATCCTATATAAATCCATGTCCATATTTTCCATTTTTTTAAATGTACGCTATTGCGACCAATACATATTTTGTTGCAGTAGGTAGCCAAGTTTTTGCAATGATATTTGTAACTAAGACAACGTCTCACAGATGTCGGAATTTCTTTCCGAATATTACCATGAATAGATATTTTGTTGAAATACCTAGTCTCTATTACAACAAAAAAACTGTCTCGCGCAACATAATTTGTTTGTTGCAATATCACTACCAAAATTGCAACGATGATGTAGTTTGTTGCAATACGGGGCCTCTATTGCAACAAAGTGAGTATTTATCGTGACCAGACTCATTTGTGGCAGTACTTGTATCCTATTACCACAACTGGGGAATTTGTGGTAATATTATGCTCTATTGCAGCAAAAGATAGTTGTAGCAATAAATTATGTTGTAATAGACCAGAATCCTTGTAGTGACATGTATTCTATTTCGTAGCTAGCAATTTGGAATGTATCCATGCAAGTGACAAATGTATAAAGTGCTTCACACTAACAACATGGAGGGCACTAATTAATGTTTATATATGAATTGCAAAAGCATCCATTGCCTGTATTTCAAACCACTCTCACTCTATGGATTGATAATATGAAATAAACACATGCACATGCTAGAATTCAATTGCAGTTGAAGAAAGAGCCTACTCCTGGTACTGTATATTAGTGATAGGGGTGTGTACAAAGTACACGTGAATACCAGGCATTGTGCGTGTGTGTATACTATCGACGAACTAGCCCCCAAGCTTGTATAACATACTAAGGGCCTAGGGTTACAAATCATATATAGTCGGCTTATCACCAGTGGGGATAGAGTCCTCCGCGACTCTGGTAGCTTCGTGTTGTACGCCGAGTCCTCCACATGGGTCTTCGTATAACACGTCTCGGTCCAACCTATATGTGGCGCAGGATGGAACCGACCCATGCGTGTATCATCCCAAATTTTCAATTTGGAATGTTATACATTAGATCATCAATGCAAATCATATTTTATTTTTGCATTTTGGTTGATCCTAGAAATTCTACGCAACTCAATGACCCACGGAGAGAGTTGAGGATTTCGTTATTTTCATATTTGAGTTCTCTCAAATTTTGAGAATAGGATCATTTGATTTTATTTATTTTATCATCAATTATTTCTATTATAAAAATATGAGAGAGGGAATAAAATGACTTTCCCAAAATAAAGAAATATTGAGGATTTAATAATAAAATCAAATAAGATTTTATTTCGGAGTTTTTCGGTGTTTTTTTGAATTTAGGAAAAATGTGCATTTTTCAAAATTGCATTTAGGTCCCAAATAAATTTTCACCTTGTGCGGCTTGATTTTAGAAGCCCGCGAAAATTTATTTCGGAATTTTTGGAGTCCGTTTAGTATTTATTTTTATTTTTCTTCTGAGCGAAATAATTAAAAAAAAAGTGAACCAACCTAACCGGGCCGTGTCCGTCCGGGACTCTGGCCCGGCAGGCTTTAAAAGCCGGGGCAGCCCACCCGAGCAAACCCTAGCCCCGAGCCGCCCCGCCCCACGCGCCACCGCCGCCACCGCTGCCTGCCGCCGCCGCCGCCGAGGTTCGCCGCGCCTCGACTTCCGTGCCATCATTTTTTTAAAAAAATAGATCGGTTTTTCCATCGGTTTTTTTAGTTTCGGTTTTTTAAATAGATTGGTTTTTCAGGTTTATTTAATTAGCGAGCGTTCGTCCGTTCATTCGATCTAGCGAGCGTTCGTCGTTTTTCTTTTTCTCGGATTAAATCCGTGATTTTTCTGATCGCGATTCCTGATCCAATTTTTGTTTTAGTATAATTTTTCGCTCGTTTATCGGAATCAGGCGATTCAAGCGCCTAGAGTTTCGTCTCGAAACCCTCTATCCGTTTAACCAACTTAAACAAGATTTTGCTACTGTAAAATTTGCCCTAGATCCAGATTACTAGAACGAAGTTGTTTTCTTTCGCCGTTTGACTTTCGTTGCTTCGTTCGATTTGATTCCTTTTGCCAACCGGAGTTCTTAAGTTGAACCTTCTGGTTAGATCTCTTATTTGTGTTTTACCCATGCATTAGATGAGTAATTATTGTATGCTTGTTTGTTTGTCTACGATAGAATACCCGGAGTGCGCCGCTTGTTACTTCGAATCTCTAGGTTTCGCGGATCATCAGCAAGGCAAGTAACACTTTGATCATACCTTTTCTACTACCCAGTTTTCTTGCATTAGATCAATCCTCACACATTGCATGATTAGGATCTAATTAAATTGTGGGATGGGAAGTAGTTGTGGTAGTACCTATTACCTGTTTATTATCAAACCTTTGGGAGTTACTTGTACGTTTGCTTATTATGCCATGCTATGCTAGTAAAGGTGGATTGGGTGAGTGATATCCATGACAGATGTGAGTTTTGTTAATTAATGGTTTATCTAAGGTGGCAACTTAAACACACATCTGGGTGGATTGAGGCACCTGGGTATTCCAGGACTTGGCTGTTTTTCTTTTGGACCGCCACCCAGGCTCAAAGGGATCATGAGACTATTCATACTAGAAACTTCCGTGTGCAGCCACAAGCTATTATGGGCTCTAGCATAGTTGACTAAGTCGTGCGAACTCTTACAGTGGTAGACTAGCAGATGTAGGGGATGTAGGTGGTACGGTCTACCCGATCGTAAGGTTCTAGCGCTTCTGAAAGACTATGTCTCGGTCATCCGTCTTCTCAAACACCATGTAGTGCGAAAAACCAAACGGAGGCGATCGAGTCTTATGGGGAAAAGTGCGCAAACCTCTGCAGAGTGTAACAAACTAATCATGGTTAGCCGTGTCCCCGGTTATGGACATCTTGAGTATCTAGTACTTGGATTATCATGTGAATCTCAACATGTTATCCTAAATTAATTTTGTTGGGTTATGTTTAATGATGATGCTTAATTGGGATTGAGAATGCTGTCAACCATTCTCAATGTTCAACAACCACCATGATAGTAAATAAATTTATTCCTTTGAAGTAGGGAAAAATTGGCTTTACGCAAAACTATAACCATAGAGCTTTCCACCAGCCAAATATGCATATAGTATAGTTGTTTCATTCCATTACTCTCTATGTGTTACATTGCCAGCATATTCCATGTGCTGACCCGTTTTCGGGCTGCAACATTAATGTTGCAGACTTTTCAGACGACGATTAAGGAGTTTTTAGGTTGTGGTTCTATACTCAGTGATGCCGTTGGAGTTGATGGACTCACATATCTTCCAAGCCTTCCGCTGTTATCGTTATTAGATGGCCTTAAGCCATATTTATTGTAATAAGTTCTCTTTTGAGACACTTGATGTAATAAGTGTGTGATTTCTACTCTGCTATAAATCCTCCGAGTACTATGTGGTGTCAGCATTACTGATCCAGGGATGACATCAGAGCACAGAGATCAGACTGTTTGAGGTCTGGTCGCTACAGAGATGGTATCAGAGCACACGCTGACTGTAGGACACAACCACTAAGCTAAAAGACCTAGATCACTATTCACTCTTTTCTCTTCTGACTCCTCATCTTTTCTACTCTTTAGGATGGCGGATGCAAGGAACAAGTTCACGCAACCGGATGAAGATACACCCTTTGGACGATACTTGAAGGAAGTCACTAGATACCTGAACATAGGAGTACCAAGCTTCACGGGAACCTACAACGCCACTTTACCTGAAGAAGAGCGCTGGATGATTCAAGTTCAAGTTCCAGGAAGGACGTTCATGCCAGTCACTGAGCCCATAGAGTTTTCTTTTGATGCACCAACTTGGAATCTAAGAAAGAGCATGGCAGCTCATATCGCCATGGGACGCATTGGAGAAGTCTACCGCAAGGATCTCAAGGATACTATCTACCAGATTTGTGGGTGCCGAGATGAGCACTGGGAGATGATCAGAACCAGGAAGGATAGATCAATTGCAGCTTTTATCCAGGAGTTAAACCAGCACATTCGACGACAGGAGAACCAGATGTGCGCCGACATGATAGATCTGAAGAAGGCAAGGACAAGAATCAAGGAACTGGAGGAAGAACTCAAGGCTATAGTGAAGATTATGAAGAAGAAATTGAAGTATTGGTGGAGAAGAATGACGACCTGATCAAGAAGATTGGAATATTTATGGGAGGCCCTACGCCAGTAGATGAAGATGAAGAACCCCAGGAAATTAGCCCAGAAGACTACATCATCATCGACGGCACCGACTCGGAACCAGATAGTAGCAATGATGACTATGTTGATGAAGCTGGAGCAGATATCATGGAGTCTGCAACCGAAGAATATTTCTAGTAGACCACCTCACCAGTAGTAGTAGTCCACCATGTAAATATAGTAGTCCGAGCACTTTTGCGATAGTTAGATCGATTGTATGCCCTTGTTTGATTGAATGAAGTGAATTGTTTGCTTTTGCCTCATGTGCATATGGGTAGTGTTTTCTCTTTAGACCCCCTCTATTCTTATATCTCATCTTTTCTAAACCCTCAGATGCCTCCGAGACGTGACCCCAGATTTGCCTTTCCACCGGAGCTCACCCAGTTGATCCAGCAGCAGAACACATTGATGCAGTTGCTAGTCCAGAATCAGAATCAGGGGAACAACAACAACAACCCACCACCACCACCACCTGTTGACCACTTACCCCGTTTTCTTAGGCTGAATCCGCCGGTGTTTTCCAGTAGCACCGAGCCGATAGTAGCAGATGATTGGCTCCGCAAGACAACTAGGGAGTTGACCACAGCAGGATGCACAGATGCGGAGAAGGTGAAGTTTGCCGCACATCATCTAGAAGGACCCGCAACATCATGGCAGGAGAATTTCACAGCCACTTTCCCAGTCAACACTGTCACATGGGACCAGTTTCAGCAGGCTTTTCGTACTGCCCATGTTTCAGCAGGAGCTATGGCCATGAAGAAGCGTGAGTTTCGCAACTTGCGCCAAGGAGGACGGACAGTTGGCCAGTACATGGAGGAATTTAGTAAGTTAGCACGTTATGCACCAGATGACGTCGCTACGGATGCAGCTAAGCAGGAGAAGTTTCTGGAAGGACTGAATGATGAGTTGAGCATGCAGTTGATGGTAGCCACCTTCAACTACTACCATGAGTTGGTAGATCATGCTCTTATGATTGAAGGCAAGCAGCAGTAAATTGAGAATCGCAAGAGGAAGTATGGACAAGGAAAGTACAATTCAGGAGCTCAGCAGAAGCCACGTTTTACCCCTAGACCGGGAGGACATTTTCAGCATACCCATGGAGGAGGTAGCTCGCACAATCACAATGGCACCAAGGATGGTAATGGAAATGGAGGAAGCAACGGCCAGAACCGCACCAACCCATCAACCCCAGCCAAGAAGGACCTAAGCCAAGTCACTTGCTTTAAGTGTCAGAAGACCGGACATTATGCCAATGAATGTTTTGAAGGCCAAAATGGCAATGGAAGTTCTGGAAAGAAGCCGAACCCTTTCAACAGGGGACAGGTGAACCACGTTAGCGTGGAGGAGGTTGAAGCTCAGCCTGATGCAGTAATAGGTAAGTTTTTGGTTAAGTCATTTACTGCACTCGTTCTTTTTGATACTGGTGCATCGCATTCATACATCTCAAGGGGATTTGTGGATAAGTATAACCTATCAACCCAAGCCCTTAGGTCACCCATGTTAGTAACCTCGCCAGGAGCAGAGTATGTGGCTAGTCTATGGTGTGATCGGTTACCATTAAGGATTGGTAACTATGTTTTTCCCTCAGACCTAATAATATTGGAATCCCAAGGATTGGATGTGATATTAGGCATGGATTGGTTATCAAAGTATGAAGGGAATATTGAATGTGCTAGTAAGTCAATTTTTCTTACCACCCCAGAAGGGAGAAGGATCAAGTATGTATCCCGGCATGTGCCAAAGAGGACTCAAGTAAATTGCCTAACAGGAGTTGTGCAGGAGGAAGTACCAGTGGTGAAGGATTTCCCCGATGTATTTCCGGAAGAGTTGCCAGGCATGCCACCGGATAGAGATATTGAGTTTTTGATTGAGCTATTGCCAGGCACAGGGCCAATATCAAAGAGACCATATAGGATGCCAGCAAAGGATTTGGTGGAAATTAAGAAGCAGATTAAGGAGTTACTGGATAAAGGATATATTCACCCAAGTTCTTCACCTTGGGGATCGCCAGTACTTCTAGTGGAAAAGAAGGATGGATCGTTAAGGATGGTTGTTGATTATCGAGGATTGAATGAAGTAACGATCAAGAACAAGTACCCACTACCAATGATCAACGATCTGTTTGATCGATTGCAAGGAGCTAAGGTATTCTCCAAGATCAATCTGTGATCAGGATACCACCAGTTGAAGATTCGAGGACAGGATATTCCTAAGACAGCTTTTACCACCAGGTATGGGCTGTATGAGTATACCGTTATGTCATTTGGTCTGACTAACGCACCTACCTATTTTATGAACATGATGAACAAAGTGTTTATGGAGTTCTTGGATAAGTTCGTTGTAGTGTTCATTGATGATATCCTGGTTTACTCGAAGAATGAAGAGGAACATAAGGAGCATTTGCGTTTGGTACTTGGAAAGCTCAGAGAACATCAACTATATGCCAAGTTCAGCAAATGTGAGTTTTGGTTGAAGGAAGTAGGATTCCTCAGACACGTTATATCTGGAGAAGGTATAGCAGTTGATCCCACTAAAGTTGATACCGTGACCAAGTGGGAAGTCCCAACAATAGTTGGAGAGATCCGGAGTTTTCTTGGACTCGCAGGATACTACCGGAGATTTATTGAGAATTTCTCAAAGATTGCGAAGCCTATGACTGAGTTGTTGAAGAAAGATACCAAGTTCATATGGACAGAGGAATGTGAGGCTAGTTTCCAGGAGTTGAAGAAACGTTTGATTACCTCACGAGTGTTGATTTTGCTAGACCAGACCAAAGATTATGAGGTGTATTGCGACGCTTCACGTCGAGGACTTGGAGCAATGCTTATGTAGGAAGGGAGAGTTGTTTCATATGCCTCAAGACAACTGAAACCTCATGAGTTGAATTATGCCACACATGATTTGGAGTTAGCAGCCATAGTGCATGCTTTGAAAACATGGAGACATTTCCTCATTGGGAACCATTGTGACGTGTACACGGATCATAAGAGTTTGAAGTACATTTTCACACAGAAGGAGTTGAATCTCAGACAAAGGAGATGGTTGGATCTTATCAAGGATTATGATATGAAATTGCATTATCACCCCGGAAAGGCTAATGTAGTAGCTGACGCATTAAGCCGTAAGAGCCATGTCAATACGTTAATGGCGGGAGAAATACCCAGGGAGTTAGCAGAAAATCTTCGTGAACTATGTTTGGAAATAGTTCCGAGAGTCTATGTAGCAGCATTGGAGATTCAGTCAACTTTGATGGATAGAATCAGGGAAGCTCAGAAAACTGACAAAGAGATTGCCGCGATAAAGGAGAAACTGAGCAAAGGAAAAGCTAAAGGATTTCGTGAGGATGAGCATGACACCCTATGGTTTGAAGACCACGTTTACGTGCCCAATGACCTGGAGATCAGGAAGTTGATTTTGCAAGAGGCACACGATTCACCATATTCAATTCACCCAAGAAATACCAAGATGTATTTGGATTTGAAGGATATTTTCTGGTGGACCGGAATGAAGAAGGATATTGCCGAGTATATAGCAGTTTGTGATGTATGTCAGAGAGTAAAGGCAGAGCATCAGAAGCCAGCAAGATTGTTACAACCCTTGCCGATACCTGAATGGAAGTGGGATAAGCTAGGCATGGATTCTATCACGGGATTGCCCAGGACTCGTTCTGGCTATGACTCGATTTGGGTTGTAGTTGATCGATTGACGAAAGTAGCTCATTTCATCCCAGTAAAGACCACTTACACCAGTGCTAAGTTGGCAAAGATATACATGACCAGGATCGTATGTCTGCATGGAGTTCCAAGGAGTATCGTATCAGATACAGGAATCCAGTTTACCTCAAAGTTCTGAAAGCAGTTGCACGAAACTTTGGGTACCAGGCTAGAATTCAGTACAACTTTTCATCCACAGACAGATGGACAGACCGAGAGAGGAGGATATGCTGAGAGCTTGTGCGCTAGATTACAGATCTAGTTAGGATGATAATTTGCATATGCAGAGTTCTCTTACAACAACAGTTATCAAACCAGTTTAAGGATGGCCCCTTTCGAAGCCTTGTACGGAAGGAGGTGCAGGACACCGTTGTCATGGGACGAAGTTGCAGACCGCCAGCTGTTTGGACCTGACTTGATTAAAGAGTCTGAATAGAAGGTGAAGTTGATTCGCGATAGGCTCAAGGTAGCCCAGTCCAGACAGAAAAGTTATGCAGATTCTAGACGCAAGGAGACAGTTTACGAAGTCGGAGATAGAGCTTATCTTCGAGTATCTCCACTTCGGGGAACAAAGCATTTTGGAGTTAAAGGGAAGTTAGCACCACGATTTGTAGGACCATATCGAGTTTTGGAACGTATGGGAGAAGTGGCCTACAAGTTGGAATTGCCCGAAGGATTGTCAGGAGTTCATGATGTGTTCCACGTTTCCTAGTTAAAGAAATGTCACGCGGAGATGGCTGACATACCATTGAGAGACACAGTGCCCTTAGAAACTATTCAGTTGGATAACGATTTGACCTACGAGGAGAAACCAATTAAGATCCTCGAGTTTGCTAGCCGAGTTACCCGCAGCAAGGTTATCAAGTTTTGCAAAGTTCAGTGGAGCCACCACAAAGAGGATGAAGCCACCTGGGAGCGAGAGGAAGATTTGCTCAAGGACCACCCTCACCTATTTTCTAGCCAACCCGAATCTCGAGGGCGAGATTCATCTTAAGGGGGGTAGGTTTGTAACATCCTAAATTTTCAATTTGGAATGTTATACATTAGATCATCAATGCATATCATATTTTATTTTTGCATTTTGGTTGATCCTAGAAATTCTACGCAACTCAATGACCCACGGAGAGAGTTGGGAATTTCGTTATTTTCATATTTGAGTTCTCTCAAATTTTGAGAATAGGATCATTTGATTTTATTTATTTTATCATCAATTATTTCTATTACAAAAATATGAGAGAGGGAATAAAATGACTTTCCCAGAATAAAGAAATATTGAGGATTTAATAATAAAATGATTTTATTTCGGAGTTTTTCGGTGTTTTTTTTAATTTAGGAAAAATGTGCGTTTTTCAAAATTGCATTTAGGTCCGAAATAAATGTTCACCTTGTGCGGCTTGATTTTAGAAGCCCGTGAAAATTTATTTCGGAATATTTGGAGTCCGTTTAGTATTTATTTTTATTTTTCTTCCGAGCGAAATAATTAAAAAAAAAGTGAACCGACTTAACCGGGTCGTGTCCATCCGGGACTCTGGCCCGACAGGCCTTAAAAGCCGGGGCAGCCCACCCGGGCAAACCCTAGCCCCGAGCCGCCCGAGCTGCCCTGCCCCACACGCCGCCGCCGCCGCTGCCCGCCGCCGCCGCCGGACGCCGCCGCCGCCGCCGGACGCCGCCGCCGCCGCCGAGGTTCGCCGCGCCTCGACTTCCGTGCCATCGGTTTTTTTAAAAATAGATTTCCGTCAGTTTTTTTAGTTTCGGTTTTTTTTAAATAGATCGGTTTTTCCGGTTTATTTAATTAGCGAGCGTTCGTCCATTCGTTCCTTCTAGCGAGCGTTCGTCGTTTTTCTTTTTCTTGGATTAAATCCGCGATTTCTGATCGCGATTCCTAATCCGATTTTCGTTTTAGTATAACTTTTCACTCGTTTATCGGAATCAGGCGATTCAAGCGCCTAGAGTTTCGTCTCGAAACCCTCTATCCGTTTAACCAACTTAAACAAGATTTTGCTACTGTAAAATTTGCCCTAGATCCAGATTACTAGAACGAAGTTGTTTTCTTTCGCCGTTTGACTTTTGTTGCTTCGTTCGATTTGATTCTTTTTGCCAATTGGAGTTCTTAAGTTGAACCTTCTGGTTAGATCTCTTATTTGAGTTTTACCCGTGCATTAGATGAGTACTTATTGTATGCTTGTTTGTTTGTCTACGATAGAATACCCGGAGTGCGCCGCTTGTTACTTCGAATCTCTAGGTTTCGCGGATCATCAGCAAGGCAAGTAACACTTTGATCATACCTTTTCTACTACCCAGTTTTCTTGCATTAGATCAATCCTCACACATTGCATGATTAGGATCTAATTAAATTGTGGGATGGGAAGTAGTTGTGGTAGTACCTATTACCTGTTTATTATCAAACCTTTGGGAGTTACTTCTACGTTTGTTTATTATGCCATGCTATGCTAGTAAAGGTGGATTGGGTGAGTGATATCCATGACAAATGTGAGTTTTGTTAATTAATGGTTTATCTAAGGTGGCAACTTAAACACACATCTGGGTGGATTGAGGCACCTGGGTATTCCAGGACTTGCCTATTTTTCTTTTGGACCGCCACCTAGGCTCAAAGGGATCATGAGACTATTCATACTAGAAACATCCGTGTGCAGCCACAAGCTATTATGGGCTCTAGCATAGTTGACTAAGTCGTGCGAACTCTTACAGTGGTAGACTAGCAGATGTAGGGGATGTAGGTGGTACGGTCTACCCGATCGTAAGGTGCTAGCGCTTCTGAAAGACTATGTCTCGGTCATCCGTCTTCTCAAACACCATGTAGTGTGAGAAACCAAACGGAGGCGATCGAGTCTTATGGGGAAAAGTGCGCAAACCTCTGCAGAGTGTAACAAACTAATCATGGTTAGCCGTGTCCCCGGTTATGGACATCTTGAGTATCTAGTA
Organism: Triticum dicoccoides; assembly: GCF_002162155.2. Classification (NCBI taxonomy): domain Eukaryota; kingdom Viridiplantae; phylum Streptophyta; class Magnoliopsida; order Poales; family Poaceae; genus Triticum; species Triticum dicoccoides. The sequence continues at coordinate 500,537,201 of NC_041382.1, read as the reverse complement.
CTTGGATTATCATGTGAATCTCAACATGTTACCCTAAATTAATTTTGTTGGGTTATGTTTAATGATGATGCTTAATTGGGATTGAGAATGCTGTCAACCATTCTCAATGTTTAACAACCACCATGATAGTAAATAAATTTATTCCTTTGAAGTAGGGAAAAATTGGCTTTACGCAAAACTGTAACCATAGAGCTTTCCACCAGCCAAATATGCATATAGTATAGTTGTTTCATTCCATTACTCTCTATGTGTTACATTGCCAGCATATTCCATGTGCTGACCCGTTTTTGGGCTGCAACGTTAATGTTGCAGACTTTTCAGACGACGATTAAGGAGTTTTTAGGTCGTGGTTCTATACTCAGTGATGCCGTTGGAGTTGATGGACTCATATATCTTCCAAGCCTTCCGCTGTTATCGTTATTAGATGGCCTTAAGCCATATTTATTGTAATAAGTTCTCTTTTGAGACACTCGATGTAATAAGTGTGTGATTGCTACTCTGCTATAAATCCTCCGAGTACTGTGTGGTGTCAGCATTACTGATCCAGGGATGACACCGGAGCACAGAGATCAGACTGTTTGAGGTCTGGTCGCTACAATGCGTCTTCATGTTGACCCACCACAACAAGAAATGATGTGCCCACCACACCACACATGCAATCGGCCACTAAGAAAATAAGCATATACAATAGTACAATGGTATCTAGCTCACGATATGTCTCCATATTTTGTTGATGACACTGACGGACTTTGCATTTGATGCATGCTCCGTATTTTGTTGACGACACTTACGGTCATTGTATTTGAAGCGAAAGCACGATATGGTCACTAGACTTCAGAATAAGCTCATCACGGTCACCATATACATTTTGTCGTGCTAACCAACATGTGGTTGGATGGTTAGAGGACAGTGGTTTCTCGAGCCCACCAAGGTTAAAGTCCCGGTGCTCGCATTTATCTTGTGTTAATTTCAGTATTTTCCGGCGACGTACGTTCAGTGGGAGGAGACGTTCCACTCAACTACGAGGACCTATGGTGACTTCGTAAAATCTCAAGATCATTTATGCTGGCCCACTCTCTCGAAGGTGCTCATAGGGGTAGGGTTCGCGTGTGTGCGCTTATAGCGGTGAGTGCTTGCGTGTATATATGAGCCCTTGCGTCTGTACCATGTTAAACAAATACATATCATGATTATACGGTCACTGGCTCACCCATACAACTCCGTATTTTGTTGATGACACAAGCAATTGACCAGTCAAACGTTCCATGCGGCACAACTAGTGTTGCACCATCGGGGCGCGTAACCCTGGGGCCCACCTGTCAGCCCATATATTAAAGAAAGAAATGGTAGTTTGAGTCTGTACTGTGTTAATAAAATAGGAGTACATTTTAGGGTGATCATACGGTCACTGGCTCACCATACAACTCCGTAATTTGTTGATAACACGATCAATTGACCAGTCAAACGGTCCACATTCAGCAGCGCACATTACCATGAAGGACAAAAATGGTAATAAATGAGAGGTTTCGGGGAGGGCGGGTCGGCCGCGAGCAGCGGGGGCTGGCGGTTCGGTCGGTGGTGGCTGGCGGCTCAGGGGGGTGGAGTTTGATGATAAACTGGAGGCCCTTGATTTCGTATCCAATGGCTGGAAAATCTAATGTCTAGAGATGAAAAAGTCAGTCGACTGACGTGTAGCCTCACCCCGCACGTACACATGCACACACGCAAGACACGCACGCAAGACACGCACGCATGTAGGCGTGCAACACTGACACGTACACACGCACGCATGTTGGCGTGCAACACTGACACATACACATGCACTCACGAACACACGCACGTACGCACCCATGCATGCAACACTAAAACGTACCCTTGCACGCACGCAACACTCGCACGCATGCATGCACACAGCACACGACGCAAGACACACGTTCAACCTATACGTGCATGCACCCTTTGTTAAGGACATGGATTGTTACGGGTATTAATCAATCTTATCTATGATAAGCAGAACATTGATGTTTGCAGCGGTCTTTATGAATCACAACATATCGAACGGGCTATCAACATAGTAGGCTTATCTACATGAAAAAGATGACGTCACACTCAATGAACAATCATCGGTTTATGAAATGCCCGCTTCTGACCGCCCTGGCCCACCAAAGGTTCCTTTGCCGTGCACTGCCTGCGTTGGGTCACTGACATGCATGCCATGCACCCAAAGAGCCCACATGTCAGTGGAAGAACGGCGCAATGTCCTAGGTCAGAGTCGAGGGCGCCACTCACGGCACGCCCGGCTGAACACGCCTCCGTGCCGCATTCAAACGCCTCCATGAAACCCGCCCGTGTGGAAGCCGAGAAACCCACTCTGGACACACGTCCGTTCATGACCGGGCCGCTCCCCTATCTCCTCCACCATTTTGTCCACTCTTACAATGGCTTACCGGGCCGCATCCAAGCCGGCTGGGTAGCCCGCCGGATACGAGCTATGCAGCTCACTGATCCACCTCCCTCCCCTCGCCCGACGGAGCCAGTTGCCGCCCCAAGCCGTGGAATTTTGCCATGTGTTGTTTTCATGGACTAGCAAGATGCCCGTGCATTGCACGGAACATCAAGATGCATTTTTTTACAAACTCTCGCATGCATGCAAGGGATAATTAATGTCCTCCTTTGCTAGTACTACGAGGCAAACACCATTAATATTGCATTGTTTAGTGTTAGTGGCCTTGTATATCTGCAAATTGTAATTTTGATAGTGGCCCCTTGTATATAAAAATGGAGGGAGAAAGATATGAGATAAGGTGAGGAGGAGTGGGGCATGGTGGTGACTGGTGGTCGGACTGGGCGGAGGCATGGGGATGGACGGCGCATTATGTCTAGGTTTGTATCTCTCTCACACACACCCACGTAGGTGGGGGACGTGCACGAAGAGAAGAGGTGCACGCACGGCGCACGTACCCCCGTCTGTTTCCCAACCACACCCGCGCGGGTACATGGTGGAGCTCATTTCTGTACGAAAAAGGCAGCCCACGTGGTAATTTGGCATGTGTACTGGTTGTCCACTTGGTGGAGGGAGGATCGTCTACCACGGGTGAACAAACAAATTGCGACTTGACGCGTTATGTTAAATTAAAAAAATAGGCAAACCATGTGGGGCCTACCTTAGATGCAAGGCTCTATACACTGGAGTACTTTTGATGTGTCCCGTCAACTCGCAGAACGAGGAGAAGCTTGCTTAGTACACCGTCTCCCCCGCCCACGGGCGCGGTGGCTCGCAGCACGAGGAGAAAATTTTACTACTCCCTCCATTTACTCCTCGTCCCTACTACGTACTTTGGTTAGTATTCCCTCCATTTACTTATACAAGGCCACTATAAAAAAATACATTTGCATCTATACAAGGCCACAAATAGTAATCGAGACAAAAGTTACTACTCCCTCCTTTCCAATTTATGGCTCAATTTCAAAATCTCTCCAACCAAGGTAGACGGTGAGTGGTCAAATTAATTTCATATTTTGCACAAGTAATTAGTACGCTCGTTTTTCTCAAGAAGTTATGTTCACCGAGGCATTAATTAGAACGAATGCATGAATGACCACTAAATTTCCATGAACTTGAACATGCATTGGTTTGTTTCCTCTTGACACTGCTTGCGTCAGGTGATCTAACCCACCTCGAAATCCAACATTTAATCGTACTACTACTAGTATAGTAGAATTGAGACTTATCAAACGGAAAAACGAATGTTTTTTAGATGAGCCATATAAACCCTTGTGGGTACGTACTCCGTAAAAACAGATTTTTCCAAAACTAAGTCGCTCCCTTTCATGAATTATGTAGTATACTCCTCCGTCGACGCTCCCTTTCATGAATTCTGTACTTCCTGTCACCGAGATGTGGGACATATAGCAACCGGGTCGACGTGTCAAGCACCAAATAACAGTGCAGAACAGCAGGGGGACGCACCCCACTCGTACCGGCCCAGTAGTAGTAATGAGCAATGCCGCACTTTCCTAGACGGACGAAGCAACCATTATTTCACACTTCGGTTTGCCATCATCTCAAACCACGTACTAGTATTGCTTCTGCCTCAAGAGGGACACGCGCATCGCCTTGGTACATCATGACACATGGGATCGCATGACAGGCCATGCTCCCCCGCCAATTTCTCGGTAAAATCACCTCATTTTTACTATACTTCCTCCGTAACGGTTTACTACATGGCATGCACGTCATTCTAGGTTGAGAATTTAACTGGCTATATATGTGATGAACAGTACTCTAGCCTTTTAAAAAAAATATACTTTTGTACAGTAGTACTATCGATGGATTGCGCCATGGAGCAAAATTTGAAATTAAAAAAAGGTGGTACATATATAGAGCGCTCGTCGCCAAATTATGCATATAGTACTATTAAAAAGGCTAGTCACAATAATGGTGTCCAGCACAACCCACCCCTCAAATAAAACTAAGAGGGTGCTTGGATACGTTTTAGTCCCATGACTAAAAGTAGTGGGACTAAAACATGCTAGCCTCACCCATGCTTGGATCCAAATACTAAAAAGGCTAAAATCAAGTTAATGAGCATTTATTATCCTCCAAACCTTCCAATCCAGAACTCTCCTGTGTTAAAGGAGATGAGTTAAATGAGTAGTGAGAGGACTAATCCACATTTTAGTAGGGGTACCCCTGACTAAAAAATTGTAGTCTCAAGACTAGTTTTAGCCCCTCTTTAGTCAGGGGTGCTTGGAACTTTAGCCTCTTAAAGAGACTATTTTTAGTCAGACTAAAATAAGTCCCTTGGATCAAAGCACCCTCTAAGCGTCCTGGAATTCTTTGACAAAACTAAGCACCCTGAAATTCTTTGACAACTAAACTGCTGGCTATATGATGTTGGCGATATATATTGTACGTATATAATGTGAAGAAACGAGTGGTAGTACTATACCAACTAAAAGATGAAATGTAAGAAATACTAGTATGTACGTACTGAAGAGTTAAAGTAACGAGAAGAAACATAACATAGTTCTGCTGGGGGCTCAACACAACACACCCCTCAAATTAAATTAAGCACACCTAAAATTAAACTTTGCAACTATTTCGATAGACACTGCATTAGAACCACCATGAGCAACGACACTGCCACCTTACTCGGAGTCCTCGTCCACGTCCTCGACTTCGTCCTTGTCCCTCTTCCTCTTGGCCGATGCTTCTTTGCTTGAACCGCACACTTGGCTGTTGCTCTTTATACAACCCTTTTAGATATTGAAGCAAAGGTAGCCATCCATTGCAGCGTTGTGGATGTGGTCTATATCTAGTACATTCCGCTGCCATGCATGACGATGAAACGTGTATGGAGGTTTCTCCAGTTTACCATATGAAGGATGAACCATGGCTCCTGCTAGGGTCAGCATTGAAGGCTGACGAGAGGACACCAGACGATTCTTCTGGAGGTCGAAGGGGTTGCCTACAACGAGACCTATCCGACGCAGGACATCCCTGTCGTTCTTAAAGTCTACAGTAACGAATTTCACTGTTTTGTCCTTGAGGAAGTTCTTAAAATCCTGGCACTCAACGTCGGCATGGCATATGTGGTAGACCAAGCAAACGTTATCTACGCAAACCTGGATCACGGCAGGCTTCTTCCTCTCTTCGTCCTTTAGATCCTTCTCTGGTCCCAGGACTGTGGTGTACTCAACATCTAGCCCAGTGACCCACTCATCATCTGAGTTTTCGAACATGCGTCTGAAGCGAGAAAGGCATCCTTTCACCATCGCGAAAGAACGGGAGTAGATGACGTCGAACTCATCGCCGGTGATGGTTCTAACCTTGTACTCACCGCCGATCGTGGAGATTTGGGACGCCATGGATTTGGGAGGAGGGTTAGGATTAGTGGAACTGCCGTAATGTGAATGGACGGGACGACTAGGAGCGAACCGCCATAGTATTGAAGGACGTGCGGGGACGAGTAGGAGCGAACTGCCAGCGTGCGAACGGCAGGGTAGTTGCTTTCCATTCTCCAATGATACGGGCTTCCGAGAGCCCTTGGATCTGAGATCGAACGGTTGCATGGCATGATTCTAGACCTATGGGTGAATATCCTATCTTGGAGGGTTATTCTACAAATTTTCCAGCAACTTAGCATGCGACTGTTTGATCTCAGATCCAAGGGCTGCCAGCAGCCCGTATCATGGCCGCGCCTACCACGACCGCCGCGTCGCTCGCGCGGTCGCGCCCTTGGAGATTTAACACGGTGCGTTAGGCTATCTGATGTTGGCATGTCATACATAGTCATCACTTAGTCACTCATACTACAACAATGTTGGCTATAAGTGTATTTTTTTACTCCTCTCTATCTCTTTCTTCGTACTCAAGGAAGAAACGGTGCTAAGCGCGTGTATTTATTGCATTTGCCAAGGAGTGACCTCTTCCAATGAAATGGTGTTGCTAAGTTTGCTTCATTTAATTAGCTATAGACTCAAAATTGTCTTTTCACCTAGGTACACGCGCTTAGCACCGTTTCTTCCTTGGGTTACCAAACTAGTCTCTCTCTTCTTGATTAACTTGCCACATCAGACTTTACACTTATGTGGCAAGCTTAAGAACGTGTAGGAGCAAGTAAAAGTAAGTACAATAGTGCGCTTTACATGGCATTTTTGCATATGTGGAGGAAAGAGAGGCAAGGAAAAAGTGGAGAAGTGGGCTCTCATGCAAGAGCCAGCCTCTACTACATGGTGGAGCATTGGGAGAGGCACCTGTATGGAGGTGGTCAGGAATCTGGGAGACTCACGTCGGTCGTAGCGCTGCAGTTAAAATGATAATGTCAAGTCAAATCACGGGGCCCCACCTGTCTAGTAGTAACTCGCTGTCAAATCACACAACCCTATGTTTGCAGCAGCCTACTCCCTCGTCTTCTCCCGTCTCTGTCGAACCGACTAGGCGGAACTACCCCGCCGCCTACCGCGCAGGAAAAGCCCCGCCCTCGACTTTTAAATACAACTACATCCGCTTAAGAATCCAATGATATACTTTTTGTGACATAGTAACTCATATTTAGTTAGTCAAATGGATGACCTAGAACTACGTGCAGGCCCTATAAACCGAGACGCCTAAAAATAAAAAAAACCGAGACGGAGAGGGTAGTTCAGCATGTATCTTTTTAGATCAATATAGTCGGGATTCACCAAGGAGCAACACCAAGTGGTAGGCTGCTCCTATCGTGTTGGCGTAGCAACTCAAGCAGGGTCAGTCCGCACACGAAATGGCGACACACTTAACAGGACCCCTTTGGCCGACATGTGGCTCATCCACCGTCTTGTTCCACGTCTGATGCACCAAATTACAGTTCGGAGCAGCGGTTGGAATTGGAGGCACCCCGGTCGTAGCGCCGCAGTAGTAGAAAATGAGCGACGAGGGGTCAAATCACAAAGCCCCACCTTTCCCGCGTTAAGCTGGACGGACGAAGCAACCATCATTTCACTCTAGGGCGCAAGAGCATAAAGAAAAGAGAAAACAATGATGCGTGTGGCAGCTACCTAGGGCACCCTAGGGTAGGGGTCTCCACTACAGATCCTTTTTTTTGAAAGCGCCTCCACTACAAATCGGCTTCTCCCTCGTCCTCTTGAAGAAAACCAATGATGAGTGCGGCAGTAGGGTTTGTAGGAGTACTATTACGTGCGGGGACACGTCGTAGTAAACGGGTTCGAGCCGACGCCTTAAATATGTGTGGGCCGCTTGGTTTTATGGGAACGAGGCAACATTTTGGGTTCGGGGACCAGTGGAGATATAGTACGTACAAAAAATTGTGGACGTAGGTTCGACCGAAAGGCAATGATGCATGGGCCCTACATTTTGATATACCCGGGGCCGCGTGAAATTTGCCACTCTACTCAAAACTAGTAAGGTACACATGAACGCATGAGATTTCGAAACCAAATTATGAATAAATACACACTATAGGATGTAAAGCTTTGAGTCATATATGCATGATGTAGATGTTCGCTTAGTTCTTATAGTTCGTCTCATTCAAAATCAATAAGTTTTATAAAAATGTTAAGATTCATGGGGTTGTGCATTGTACTCCCTCCGTTCCAAAATGGATGACCCAACTTTGCACTAACTTTGTACAAAGTTAGTGCAAAGTTGGGTCATCTATTTTGGAATGGAGGGAGTAAATCATAAAGTAAAAACAAATAATGGCAATTCATTTAAAAATAATAATCAATTATGATACATAAGATTCTAGAACAAAGGAGAAGTGCTTGTGTTTTGAGGTTTGTGCATTATGCTTAAGTTCAACCATGGAGTCTTCTAAATTGTACATGTGGCAGATCTGGTGGAATGTTGATGATATCCAACGGCCAGTAGTGCTCGAATATGCCTATCTCTGCACTATCGGGTTAGCTTCATCCAGCGACCATCTTTTAAAGTTATTGGCACACTATATAGTTCTTGTGCCATAGTTGCATGTTTTGGAAAAAAGCTACAAGTGGGTTGTACTATCTATTTAGGAATAGAAGATGTATACATGGAAGTTGTAGGGAAAGAGATGACATGGAGCATCTCAATTCCTATGAGTAGGGATTGGAAAAGAGATGTCATTTGGTTCACATCATAGGAACTTTTCTATTAAATATAGAGATGACATGTTTCTCAATTCCTATGAGGAGGGATTAGAAAAGAGATTTAATTTGGTTCATATCATAGGAACTTTTCTATTGAATATATACTAATGTTTATTTTCCTTTCAAATTAAGGGAGTATAGGAATCCATTCATATGAACCAAGTGGCTCTAAAGCTATGGAAATGATATCATGTTTATTTCCTTTGAAATGTGGAGTATATGAATCTATTCATATGAACCAATTGGCTCTAAAGGAAAAAAATCCTATAAAAATCATATCATATAGAGTTCCTATGATATTCCTCGACACTAAAGGATGCTTGAAATTGTTGCGGGTGATACGATGGTCTTTCTTTGTAGACTCCTCACCCAACTTTATAGTTACCTCTCGAAGATGAATGAAATGATATACACATGGTATTCTACATGTGCAATTTGGTACACGAAAACTCGGTAAAAGTATGCGAGGTTCGAATTTTCAATAAAGCTATATGCACTGCATTTTGGAACGGAGGGAGCATACGGCAGTTGCTAACACTCACGTGGAAGATTTGTGTGTAGGAGGAGTGGCTGTTCTGTTAAATGACATGGCAAAACTGACACTGTCGGATGCCGATCTAATGGTCCTTACGACATTCGTCAGGAAAAGGCTTGTGGCGAACGTTTGTCGGATAATGATTTACGGAAACATGCATTGCATTGATACATGCCCCTCTCTCTCTCTCTCACGCACACGCACCCTCACGAGTCACGACTCTCCCGAGTCTCGTAGGCTCGCACGTCGCACCCACCGTCTATCTGCAGGTAGACGTCACACACATATGTGGTCTTCACACCCTACCCTCAGAACTTCTAAAAAACAAAAGACGGCGCACACATTTTATTTTAGCTCACACGTCACACACTTGTACTATTACTCTTGCGGCGAATGTTCTTTGGGCATAGTATATTGTACTCTCACGAAGAGAAGCGGTGCACGCACGCACTAGTTCTCTCACACCCACTCGCGAGTACACGTAGGAGCACATTTTTTTGAAGCTGGTACAACAAAATCACTCCACTATATATAAAAGCAGGAGCCTTAGCGCTTGCTTTACTAGGGTTCCTCTCGTTCACTCTCTCATGCTCTCCAGATCTAAGCAACACATAGGTGGCCACACACTCTCTCTCTCAGCTCACGGCTGGTCACAAATCCGGCCGGACAACCTCGACCGGGGCAGGGGTGTAGGTGCATCATTCACGCTGTCGTCGGCGGCGAGGGAGGAGACCAACGGCTGCCCGCGCATCCCGATCGGCGGCCGTGCCATTCTCTCCGAGAGAGCGCCGGCTCGGGAGGGCCTCCAACCCCTTCTTCCTCCCTGCGGTATTGTGGCCAAGATGCAGCCTCCCGACGCCGTCTTTGCGACATGCCGACGACCCTCAGGTATATATTCCTTCGAATCCTGCCTTGCTCTACATCCCCAGCTCCCTTCATGTGGATCCTTTTCTACTTCCGTCCGCTGTTCCAAAGCCACCTAGACTTCTACTAAGGCACGTGCTTTGCACATATGTTCTGTATGATAGATACTCATATACCTTCTTTTTAGAGAGAGAAATGGGTACTCGTATCTTGAGTAGATATCATAGTGTGTTTGTTTGCATGATCTAAGGACTATTCTGATATAAGAAGCAAATCACTTGCACAAATCAAACTGAGTTCCAAGTAAGAATTTGATTACAAGATAAAAGTTGTAGTTTTATTATATGTTGTTTCCTGGGTTCCACTGATGTATAGTTCCAGAGTTGTTTGACGGTTTACATGCATGTTTATGGACTATTTTGTGCAACTAAATAAGTCATTTAGGTCTGACAGACACTCATGTCCTGTATTAGCTTGAGGTATAGCTTATGTATGACTGAAATAAAATATTACACTTTTTCTACGAATAATAAAAATATTACATTTCTCGATGAAGCAGAATAAAACTTTAGCTAGCATCAGCCATGCAATGTTATGTTATGTGAACAGTGTAAACTTTGCAGTATAGCGGCATCTAAAAAATCCATTTTTACAGTAATCTAAAAAAATTAATTAGTAGTAGATGAAGGAAATATGCCCTAGAAGCAATAATAAAGTTATTATTTATTTCCTTATATCATGATAAATGTTTATTATTCATGCTAGAATTGTATTAACCGGAAACATAATACATGTGTGAATACATAGACAAACAAAGTGTCACTAGTATGCCTCTACTTGACTAGCTCGTTAATCAAAGATGGTTATGTTTCCTAACCATGAACAATGAGTTGTTATTTGATTAACGGGATCACATCATTAAGTCAATGATCTGATTGACATGACCCATTCCATTAGCTTAGCACCCGATCGTTTAGTATGTTGCTATTGCTTTCTTCATGACTTATACATGTTCCTATAACTATGAGATTATGCAACTCCCATTTATCGGAGGAACACTTTGGGTGCTACCAAACGTCACAACGTAACTGGGTGATTATAAAGGAGTACTACAGGTGTCTCCAAAGGTACATGTTGGGTTGGCGTATTTCGAGATTAGGTTTTGTCACTCCGATTGTCGGAGAGGTATCTCTGGGCCCTCTCGGTAATGCACATCACTTAAGCCTTGCAAGCATTGCAACTAATGAGTTAGTTGCGGGATGATGTATTACAAAACGAGTAAAGAGACTTGCCGGCAACGAGATTGAACTAGGTATTGGAATACCGACGATCGAATCTCGGGCAAGTAACATACCGATGACAAAGGGAACGACGTATGTTGTTATGCGGTCTGACCGATAAAGATCTTCGTAGAATATGTAGGAGCCAATATGGGCATCCAGGTCCCGCTATTGGTTATTGACCGGAGACGTGTCTCGGTCATGTCTACATTGTTCTCGAACCCGTAGGGTCCGCACGCTTAAGGTTACGATGACAGTTGTATTATGAGTTTATGCATTTTGATGTACCGAAGGTTGTTCGGAGTCCCGGATATGATCACGGACATGACGAGGAGTCTCGAAATGGTCGAGACATAAAGAGTGATATATTGGAAGCCTATGTTTGGATATCGGAAGTGTTCCGGGTGAAATCGGGATTTTACCGGAGTACCGGGAGGTTACCGGAACCCCCCGGGAGCTATATGGGCCATGATGGGCCTTAGTGGAAAAGAGAAGAGGCAGCCCCTCATGGGCCGCGCGCCCCTCCCCTCCCTTGGTCCGAATAGGACAAGGAGAGGGGGCCAGCCCCTCTCTCTCTTTCCCCCCCCCCTCCGCGAATCCTATTCTAACTAGGATTGGGGGGGGGGGGATCCTACTCCCAGAGGGAGTAGGACTCTCCTGGCGCGCCCTCCTTGGCCGGCCAGACTCCCCCCTTTAGTCCTTTATATACGGAGGTAGGGGCACCCCAGAGACACACAAGTTGATCCACGTGATCTTTTTCCTTAGCCGTGTGCGGTGCCCCCAGCCACCATAGTCCTCGATAATATTGTAGCAGAGTTTAGGCGAAGCCCTGCTGCAGTAGTACATCAAGATCGTCACCACGCCGTCGTGCTGACGTAACTCTTCCCCGACACTTTGCTGGATCGGAGTCCGGGGATCGTCATCGAGCTGAACGTGTGCTAAAACTCGGAGGTGCCGTAGTTTCGGTGCTTGATCGGTCGGGCCGTGAAGACGTACGACTACATCAACCAAACGCTTCCGTTGTCGATCTACTAGGTATGTAGATCATACTCTCCCCTCTCATTGCTATGCATCACATGATCTTGCGTGTGCGTAGGAAATTTTTTGAAATTACTACGTTCCCGAACAGTGGCATCCGAGCCTAGGTTTTATATGTTGATGTTATATGCACGAGTAGAACACAAGTGAGTTGTGGGCGATATAAGTCATACTGCTTACCAGCATGTCATACTTTGGTTCGGCGGTATTGTTGGATGAAGCGGCCCAGACCGACATTACGCGTACGCTTACGCAAGACCGGTTCTCCCGACGTGCTTTGCACAGAGGTGGCTTGTGGGTGACAGTTTCTCCAACTTTAGTTGAACTGAGTGTGGCTATGCCCGGTCCTTGCGAAGGTTAAAACAGCACCAACTTGACAAACTATCGTTGTGGTTTTGATGCGTAGGTAAGATTGGTTCTTGCTTAAGCCCGTAGCAGCCACGTAAAACTTGCAACAACAAAGTAGAGGACGTTTAACTTGTTTTTGCAGGGCATGTTGTGATGTGATATGGTCAAGACATGATGCTGATTTTTATTGTATGAGATGATCATGTTTTGTAACCGAGTTATCGGCAACTGGCAGGAGCCATATGGTTGTCGCTTTATTGTATGCAATGCAATCGCGCTGTAATTCTTTACTTTATCACTAAACGGTAGCGATAGTCGTGGAAGCACAAGCTTGGCGAGACGACAACGATGCTACGATGGAGATCAAGGTGTCACGCCGGTAACGATGGTGATCACGACGGTGCTTCGGAGATGGAGATCACAAGCACAAGATGATGATGGCCATATCATATCACTTTTATTGATTGCATGTGATGTTTATCTTTTATGCATCTTATCTTGCTTTGGTTGACGGTAGCATTATAAGATGATCTCTCACTAAATTATCAAGAAGTGTTCTCCCTGAGTATGCACCGTTGCGAAAGTTCTTCGTGCTGAGACACCACGTGATGATCGGGTGTGATAGGCTCTACGTTCAAATACAACAGGTGCAAAACAGTTGCACACGCGGAATACTCAGGTTATACTTGACGAGCCAAGCATATACAGATATGGCCTCGGAACACGGAGACCGAAAGGTCGAGCGTGAATCATATAGTAGATATGATCAACATAGTGATGTTCACCAATGAAACTACTCCATCTCACGTGATGATCGGACAAGGTTTAGTTGATTTGGATCACGTAATCACTTAGAGGATTAGAGGGATGTCTATCTAAGTGGGAGTTCTTTAAGTAAATTAACTGAACTTAAATTTATCATGAAACTTAGTACCTGATAAGTATCTTGCTTGTTAATGCTTGTTTGTAGATAGATGGCTCGTGCTGTTGTTCCGTTGAATCTTAATGCGTTCCTTGAAGAAGCAAAGTTGAAAGATGATGGTAGCAATTACACGGACTGGGTCCGTAACTTGAGGATTATCCTCATTGCTCCATAGAAGAATTACGTCCTGGAAGCACCGCTGGGTGCCAGGCCTGCTGCAGGAGCAACGCCGGATGTTATGAACGTTTGGCAGAGCAAAGCTGATGACTACTCGAAAGTTCAGTGTGCCATGCTTTACGGCTTAGAATCGGGACTTCAACGACGTTTTGAACGTCATGGAGCATATGAGATGTTCCAGGAGTTGAAGTTAATATTTCAAGCAAATGCCCGGATTGAGAGATATGAAGTCTCCAATAAGTTCTATAGCTGCAAGATGGAGGAGAACAGTTCTGTTAGTGAGCATATACTCAAAATGTCTGGGTATAATAATCACTTGATTCAATTGGGAGTTAATCTTCCAGATGATTGCGTCATTGACAGAATTCTCCAATCACTGCCACCAAGATACAAGAGCTTCATGATGAACTATAATATGCAAGGGATGAATAAGACTATTCCCGAGCTCTTCGCAATGCTGAAAGCTGCGGAGGTAGAAATCAAGAAGGAGCATCAAGTGTTGATGGTCAACAAGACCACTAGTTTCAAGAAAAACGGGAAAGGAAAGAAGAAGGGGAACTTCAAAAAGAACGGCAAGCAAGTTGCTACTCAAGAGAAGAAACCCAAACCTGGACCTAAGCCTGAATCTGAGTGCTTCTATTGCAAGCAGACTGGTCACTGGAAGCGGAACTGCCCCAAGTATTTGGCGGATAAGAAGGATGGCAAGGTGAACAAAGGTATATGTGATATACATGTTATTGATGTGTACCTTACTAATGCTCGCAGTAGCACCTGGGTATTTGATACTGGTTCTATTGCTAATATTTGCAACTCGAAACAGGGACTACGGATTAAGCGAAAATTGGCTAAGGACGAGGTAACGATGCGCGTGGGAAACGGTTCCAAAGTCGATGTGATCGCAGTCGGCATGCTACCTCTACATCTACCTTCGGGATTAATATTAGACCTAAATAATTGTTATTTGGTGCCAGCGTTAAGCATGAACATTATATGTGGATCTTGTTTGATGCGAGACGGTTATTCATTTAAATCAGAGAATAATGGTTGTTCTATTTATATGAGTAATATCTTTTATGGTCATGCACCCTTGAAGAGTGGTCTATTCTTGTTGAATCTCAATAGTAGTAACACACATATTCATAATGTTGAAGCCAAAAATGCAGAGTTGATAATGATAGTGTAACTTATTTGTGGCACTGCCGTTTAGGTCATATCGGTGTAAAGCGCATGAAGAAACTCCATACTGATGGACTTTTGGAACCACTTGATTATGAATCACTTGGTACTTGCGAACCGTGCCTCATGCGCAAGATGACCAAAACGCCGTTCTCCGGTACTATAGAGAGAGCAACAGATTTGTTGGAAATCATACATACAGATGTATGTGGTCCGATGAATATTGAGGCTCGTGGCGGATATCGTTATTTTCTCACCTTCACAGATGATTTGAGCAGATATGGGTATATCTACTTAATGAAACATAAGTCTAAAACATTTGAAAAGTTCAAAGAATTTCAGAGTGAAGTTGAAAATCATCGTAACAAGAAAATAAAGTTTCTACGATCTGATCGTGGAGGAGAATATTTGAGTTACGAGTTTGGTGTACATTTGAAAAATTGTGGAATAGTTTCGCAACTCACGCCACCCGGAACACCACAGCGTAATGGTGTGTCCGAACGTCGTAATCGTACTTTACTAGATATGGTGCGATCTATGATGTCTCTTACTGATTTACCGCTATCGTTTTGGGGGTACGCTCTAGAGACGGCCGCATTCACGTTAAATAGGGCACCATCAAAATCCGTTGAGATGACGCCTTATGAACTATGGTTTGGCAAGAAACCAAAGTTTCTGAAAGTTTGGGGCTGCGATGCTTATGTGAAAAAGCTTCAACCTGATAAGCTCGAACCCAAATCAGAGAAATGTGTCTTCATAGGATATCCAAAGGAGACTATTGGATACACCTTCTATCACAGATCCGAAGGCAAGACTTTTGTTGCTAAATTTGGAAACTTTCTAGAGAAGGAGTTTCTCTCGAAAGAAGTGAGTGGGAGGAAAGTAGAACTTGACGAGGTAACTGTACCTACTCACTTATTGGAAAGTAGTACATCACAGAAAACTGTTTCTGTGACACCTACACCAGTTAGTGAGGAAGCTAATGATGATGATCATGAAACTTCAGAACAAGATACTACTGAACCTCGTAGATCAACCAGAGTAAGATTCGCACTAGAGTGGTACTGTAATCCCATTCTGGAAGTCATGCTACTAGATCATGATGAACCTACAAACTATGAAGATGCGATGGTGAGCCCAGATTCCGCAAAGTGGCTTGAAGCCATGAAATCTGAGATGGGATCCATGTATGAGAACAAAGTATGGACTTTGGTTGACTTGCCCGATGATCGGCGAGCAATTGAGAATAAATGGATCTTCAAGAAGAAGACTGACGCTGAAGGTAATATTACTGTCTACAAAGCTCGACTTGTCGCAAAAGGTTTTCGGCAAGTTCAAGGGATTGACTACGATGAGACCTTCTCACCCGTAGCGATGCTTAAGTCTGTCCGAATCTTGTTAGCAATTGCCGCATTTTATGTTTATGAAATTTGGCAGATGGATGTCAAAACTGCATTCCTGAATGGATTTCTGGAAGAAGAGTTGTATATGATGCAACCAGAAGGTTTTGTCGATCCAAAGGGATCTAACAAAGTGTGCAAGCTCCAGCGATCCATTTATGGACTGGTGCAAGCCTCTCGGAGTTGGAATAAACGTTTTGATAGTGTGATCAAAGCATTTGGTTTTATACAGACTTTTGGAGAAGCCTGTATTTACAAGAAAGTGAGTGGGAGCTCTGTAGCATTTCTGACATTATATGTGGATGACATATTACTGATTGGAAATGATGTAGAATTTCTGGATAGCATAAAGGGATACTTGAATAAAAGTTTTTCAATGAAAGACCTCAGTGAAGCGGCTTACATATTAGGCATTAAGATCTATAGAGATAGATCAAGACGCTTAATTGGACTTTCACAAACCACATACCTTGACAAAGTTTTGTAGAAGTTCAAAATGGATCAAGCAAAGAAAGGGTTCTTGCCTGTGTTACAAGGTGTGAAGTTGAGTAAGACTCAATGCCCGACCACTGCAGAAGATAGAGAGAATATGAAAGATGTTCCCTATGCATCAGCCATAGGATCTATCATGTATGCAATGCTGTGTACCAGACCTGATGTGTGCCTTGCTATAAGTCTAGCAGGGAGGTACCAAAGTAATCCAGGAGTGGATCACTGGACAGCGGTCAAGAACATCCTGAAATACCTGAAAAGGACTAAGGATATTTTCTCGTATATGGAGGTGACAAAGAGCTCATCGTAAAAGGTTACGTTGATGCAAGCTTTGACACTAATCCGGACGATTCTAAATCACAAACCGGATACGTGTTTACATTAAACGGTGGGGCTGTAAGTTGGTGCAGTTCTAAGCAAAGCGTTGTAGCGGGATCTACATGTGAAGCGGAGTACATAGCTGCTTCAGAAGCAGCAAATGAAGGAGTCTGGATGAAGGAGTTCATATCCGATCTAGGTGTCATACCTAGTGCATCGGGTCCAATGAAAATCTTTTGTGACAATACTGGTGCAATTGCCTTGGCAAAGGATTCTAACTAGGATTGGGGGGGGGGGGAATCCTACTCCCAGAGGGAGTAGAACTCTCCTGGCGCGCCCTCCTTGGCCGGCCAGCCTCCCCCCATTTAGTCCTTTATATACGGAGGCAGGGGCACCCCAGAGTAACACAAGTTGATCCACGTGATCTTTTTCCTTAGCCGTGTGCGGCGCCCCCAGCCACCATAGTCCTCGATAATATTGTAGCAGAGTTTAGGCGAAGCCTTCCTGCAGTAGTACATCAAGATCGTCACCACGCCGTCGTGCTGACGGAACTCTTCCCCGACACTTTGCTGGATCGGAGTCCGGGGATCATCATCGAGTTGAACGTGTGCTAAAACTCGGAGGTGCCGTAGTTTCGGTGCTTGATCGGTCGGGCCGTGAAGACGTACGACTACATCAACCAAACGCTTCCGTTGTCGATCTACTAGGTATGTAGATCATACTCTCCCCTCTTGTTGCTATGCATCACATGATCTTGCGTGTGCGTAGGATTTTTTTTGAAATTACTACGTTCCCCAACAGTAGAGTGTTTATTTCCCAGGTGACAACGGGGAACCAAAATGTGCTAGCTATTTGCCAACTTGTCGTACTTGCATGTGAGGAGGTGGCAGCAGTTTCTAGACATTTCTCAACTTCAGTATGTGCAATCCAGATTCAACGGGGACTTCTTTATTTGTTTACTTGGAGAGCAGAGTCGGCCATGTGCACAAGGAGCGGGAGCGAATTCGGCTGCTCTTAGCCGTCAGATCATTTCATCCTTTGTTTGATGGACGACAGTGATATGCATGAGAGGGGAAATGAACGGTGGATTTTGAGCCAATGCTTTTTTGGGCGGGAGAACCGAAGATGGAGTGGTAAATCCAATTTCAAAACTGCCGCATTATAGTAGTAGTAGATTAGAAGTAAAGCTATTTCATACAGTCGACTCAAAGCATTGGTTCAAACAGGGAAGAAAGTGGGAAAGCTGTAGCATGAATCTAGTACTTGGTTCTAAGAGGAAATGGGGGAAAGTAGTAATATCTGTCACTGTTTAAATAACCGTATCTCTTATTTGCGCAAACAGGGATGTCTGTCTCCATATCATTTCAGGATGTCTGTCTCCGCATTGTTTCTATCGGCGCAATCAAAAGCACACACCTTAGTTTTAGTACAACTGCGCAAAATGAGATGTATATCCCTCGCTGCCGTCGTCTAACCTCCCGTCTTCAAGGTATCCCTACATTGGTAGTAACTAAGGTAGAATGACCAACGCAATCTAAAAGAAGCTGATTCGTACGTTTTACTTCTTGATTGCAGTGCAGGGACGAGCGAAAACAACTGCATCCTAGTCCGGAATGCACTTTCTACTAGTTCATCCATGGACCAAGGACTAGTTGGCATGGCTGCATGACGTTTTTTTGGATAGGTGCACGGACAAGAGGCATTGTGGTACGCTTTATGCAAATAGCGGTGCTTAAATTTAGTGGAATGCACAAGCATTTCAGCTGGTTAGTACTCTGCATGGTTCAGTTCAGCATTCCACCTGATACCACAATTATAATTGGTTATTCTGGAATGAGAGAACCTAACCCTGAATGGTGGCAACAAGAAAAAACGAGAGTGAACTCCAGGAAATTTAAGCCTGTCGGGAGGCCCTTTGCTCAGAGAGAAGCCTTGCTTGTTTTTTTCCTGATTTTTAAACCTTCTCACAACTTTGTCTTTTGCTGTGAACTAGTATATGTTTGTTATGTTCTATGAATCATTGAGATGTATAAAATTGCTTAACTTATGCTTTTCAAGTTTTTTATGAAGACGAGTTTAATGTGAGTGTTCCACATGAGCGCTGGACTAGCGTGTGAACGTTTGGAATTTATTACATTGTGGCCTCAATTAACTGCATGAACCACTATAACAAGATACATAGTTGCTTATATGTCAGACATCGGATTGTTGATTGTTAGCTGGTCGATAGCCTAGTGTTGAAGCGAGCTGAGCCAATGTGCCATGTTTTGCACAACTGCTTAAAAGTGGGGTAGCACCAACAGTGTTTACAAGTACTTATGTGTACATCGGCGCACGGTTCTCGAACGAGTGCTCTATTTCGTCAAAACACACACTGCTCGTATGACAAATCGTGACAACTTATGTCTTACCATGCCATATTCATGAAAAAACTAGTGAGGACACATCTGTTTCGGCAACAATTACGATGGTTCTCACATGATTCACGGGCACACAAAAGTAGCAGCAGTTCCCATAGACGGATTCAAACAGAGTACTAGCCCCAGAGGGGTCGATAACAGGCAAGGTTCGGATAATTAGACACAATCCAAACTACTATTAAACACTAGCTGGGGCAACTATTTCATACCTCGATCTAATTTGGGCTGGACACAAGACGGACCTTGCCATGAACATCATCGAGGACGTCCCGCAGCAGCTCAATCCTGTGAACCTTCATGAAGACAGCCTTGTGGCCTTGCCACTGATAAACTTGTTTGTGGAGGCATGCCACGTCATCTTCCTGCGTAAGCTTGACAAGAACAGTATTCCTCACAAACGAAGGAGTAGCTTTGAACTTCTTGTGCTTCAGTACACCCTGGACAACACGCCTGACAACAGTGAGGCTGGAATACAACTCTTCATTGGTATAACCGCAAATGGCTTCCAGGATCCAACAGCCTAAGAACTCTGTTTTCCCAGTGCATATATTCAGGTCGTCCGCCTCATAGCGAGTGACATGTACAACCACACAATCCTTGTCTGCATCAGGGCTCTAATTGAAACAGAAACAAATTCTGAATTACTTTTCAGTATAAGAAACACAAGTTATTTAAACCACTATGTATACCATGGCATCGAAGCTAATAAAATTGTGCATTATTAATCACCACATACTTCCTTTTCTAAAAAAAATCACCACATACTTAGATGAAAAACCACAATCGAGATCGGCAAAGAAGGAAATCACC
>NC_041382.1:500492433-500516345 GCF_002162155.2 Triticum dicoccoides | reverse complement strand
GTAGTGCCACGGGGGTTGTAACCTCAAACGGGGCGTTGACCATCTCGGTATCTGGGGTCGCCTCGGTGGTTGCCTCCATCTTCTTGGAGCTCTCTGTCTCATGGGGATCAGCCTCCCGCGTCTGCTCCAATATTGGCAGATCTTTGCCTAGTTCTCCTTGGTCCATCATGAAACTGACGAATACTAGGAGTCCACTGAAAGGAAAACACAATCGCAATGACAATGAAACAAAAAAGAGAGTGAGGATCGGTTACTGCTTTGCAAAAGTTCTTTTTTTTCCTCTGAACGAAAATATACCAACATCACGGATCCGCTTACCTTCCCTTCGTTCGGAGAGAAGAACAGTGGTAGATGCAAGTGTTGCCTTTCTTGAAGACGGTGAGGGAGAAGGGGATTCAGCGAAGAGTGAAATGATGGTTGCTTCGTCCGTCAAACTTAGACTGCGGGGAGGTGGGGTTTTGTGATACGACGGCTCGTTACTGCCGCGCTACGACCGGGGTGACTCTCCGCCTGCATACTGCCTTCTAATTTGGTGGATGGCATTTGGGCCCGTGCGCTGCATGGCCCGCATGTCGGTGAACAAAAGTATAACGATATTCAGTAGAGGGAGACGTTTCAATGACCTAGGAGGAGCCAGAAGCGGTAGTGTCTCCACTGTACTAGTAGTAATTGTTTTTCTGGGTAGCTGTAGAGTGTCTCCACTATACTAGTAGTAATTGTTTCTCGGGTCCCAAGACAAAACAGCCCATCCACACTAGTAAATAGTAAAATCAATTCAAAAACCTGGGTGCTCTTCTTCCTCCTCGCTCCCACCCACCTCATGTCAGCTCGCTCCACTCGTACCCCCAAATTCCTCACCTCACTCCTACAGAAAACCCCAGCTCCCCTTCTTCCTCACTCCTACAGAAAACCCCCAGCTCCCCTTCTTCTTCGCTCGCACTACAACTAGGCTCGTCATTCGTTACTCTGCTCAAATCCGTGAGCGTGACGCGACACCCTCGAGGAAAATGGAGTCGGCTGACCCCAGCGCCAAGAAGGTGAGGCTCCCGCTAGCGGCGACGCCTGTTGTAGATCCCGCACCCGGCAGCGCGGGGAGAAGCAGCGACCCCGCCCCCACCGGATCCCAGGAACCCGTAGAATCTTGGGTGGACCGCATCAGCGATCTCCCGGATGCCATCCTTGGGGAGATCATCTCGCTTCTCCCCACCAAGGATTGCTGCCGCACCCAAGTCCTCTCAATTCGGTGGCGCCCTTTATGGCACGCCGTTCCCCTTAATCTTGACTGTCGTCATCTATCTCTCTTCAATGATTTTGAAATCCCCAGAGCCATCATCTCCTCCCACCAAGGCTCCGTTCAAAGCCTCTGCATCCCGTCATGCTACCTGAGCAAGCATACCATGCCCTGCACGGTGGACACCTGGCTGGAATCCCCTGAATTCACAAAACTACAGCTGCTTGAGTTCTACTATTCCCCTAGAAATCACATACCACATACCGAACGCCATGAACTTGTGCCTTCAGCACCGATGTCCATCTCGGGGTTTTTGTCCTCTCTCCACACCGCCACTTTTGCGCAGTGCTACCTACCAGACAATCTGGTACTAAACCTTTGACTCCCATTTCTCAAGAAACTTTCACTTGTGCGGGTTTGTATATCGGAGGCCTCATTGCACAGCATCATCCACTCTAGTTGCCCTGCGCTGGAGTGCTTGGTGCTTGTTTTCACAATTAGAATCGGTTGTCTCCAAATAAAGTCACCTAACCTTGTAAGAATTGGAATTTCTTTTGATGGAAGGCAGCTCATCATCCAAGATGCCCCTTCACTTCAAAGGTTGATCCTTGATTCTAGTTATTCACCGTTGCAAATAACCGTCCTCTCCGCGCCTAAACTGGAGACCTTGGGTGTAATACATGATCTCTGTGCACATTTCAATATGGTGTTTGGCTCCACAGTTCTTCAGGTACTTTATATTATCATCTACACTTGTAACCATAAGCTGCATTTTAAATTTCTGCGCATAATTTATATATCATCTTGGAGCACACATTTTGTACTAATATTATGTTCTATACTCAATGAAGAGTTTCTCCATGGATGGCCTATCAATGGTGCTGGATTCTGTTAAGATCTTATATTAGTCAACACATGAGAGCAGTGACTGTTGGATGTCCATCCAACGGCTGTCGTGCTTCTTCAATCTTTGCTCTTCATGCTCAAGCCGCTCAAACAAGCGCTGGCGGGACTGCCTGCTCCCTCCTCCCGCGGCCGGCTACGCTACCGCGCAGGCCCTCACGGCCCCATCGTACTCCCATCGCTGGCCTAGCCATCCCTCTACTCACCCACACCTGCTGTTATTCTCCGGCGACGGCAGACGAACCAGTAAACCCTCGTACTCCTCCGCGTGGGAAACAACTGCCGAGTATTCCCTGGCTCCATGTCGTTCCCTTCCTAGGCCTCGCCGTCGTCCACCGCCCTGGTGCTCTCGGCGCGGCCTGGTCAACGTGGTCAATGAACGACATCCATCGGAACTGGACTGTATGTGGAGAGGCTAACAACTGGGTCCAGGCCGCACGCAAGGAAATGCCTCCTTATTACGTGCAAAATAATGATTCATCCACCTGACAGCTAGGACCCACAGGAAGAGCCTCTGTATTTCGTGAAAAAAAGTTCCCCCCGCTGACAGGTCAGACCCACCAACTATATCTTCGCACGCAAGGAAGTGCCTCCTTATTACGCCCCCAAAAATGAATACCCCCTGCTTGCTGGGACCCACCATATTGTTGGGCTGACTTGTGGGCCTACTAAGTTCACAGGGATGGAGAGCTTTGTCAATTTAGTCAATACTCCAGTGACCGTATGATGTCCATCCAACGGCCATAGTGCTTCTTCAACCTCTGGTCTTCTTGCTCCAGCCGCCCAAAGCAGCGCCGGTCGTGCCGCCTGCTCCTGCCTCTCGTGGCTGGCTGTGCTACCGTGGAGGCCTCACCGCCCCCATACTACTCCCACCACTGGCCAGGCCATCCCTCCACTCACCCACACCCCCTGTTATTCTGCGGCGACGGCAGCCTCACACTGCAGCCGAACCAGTGAACGCTCGTACTCCTCTCCACGTGGGCATCCACTGCCGCGTCTTGCACAGCTCCGCGTCGTCCCCTTCCTAGGCTTCGCCGTCGTCCCCCGCCGTGGTGCTCTCGGCGCAGTGTGGTCAATGTGGTCAACGACCGACTTCCATCGGAAGAGTACTGTACGTGGAGAGGCTGACAGCTGGGTCCATGGCAGCCGCAAGGAAGTGCCTCCTTATTACGCAGAAAATAATCATTCCTCCACCTGACAGCGGGGACCCACCGGACGGGCCACCAGTATTTTAAGAAAAAAATCGTTTCCCCCTGACTGCTGGGACCCACCGGATGGGCCACCGTATTTCGTGAAAAAATGTTCCTCCCACTGTCAGCTCGGACCCACCGGAAGTGCCTCCTTATTATGCACAAAAAAATGAATATTCCCCCGGCTAGCTGGGACCCACCTTGCTGGGAGGCTGACTTGTGGGCCTACTAAGTTAACGGGGATGAAGGGCTTTGTCAACTTAGTTAATATGAACGATTCTAGCTCCAGTGACCGTACAATGTCCATCCAACAGTTGTAGTGCTTCTTCAACCTCTGGTCTTCTTGCTCCAGTCGCCCAAAGCAGCGCCGGTCGTGCCGCATGCTCCTACCTCCCATGGCCGGCTGTGCTATCGCAGAGGCCTCGCCGCCCCCTACTATTCCCACCGCTGGCGAGGCCCTGCGGCGACGGCAGCCTCACACCGCAGCCGAACCAGTGAACCCTCGTAGTCCTCTCCGCGCGGGCTTCCACTGCCGTGTCGTCCCCTTCCTAGGCCTCGCCGTCGTCCACCGCCGTGGTGCTCTCCGCACGGCGTGGTCAATGTGGTCAAGGAACGACTTCCATCAGAAGAGTACTGTACGTGGAGAGGCTGACAGCTGGGTCCACGGCCACAACCCAGTTTTTTTTGTGATTTGCCAAGTAAGTCGCTTTGTCAGGCCTGTTGGGCTGCAATTCTATCAAGACGGTAAGAGCTTTCATTCGGCTGGCCGAGAAAATGTCCCATCAGTAATGAGAAATGGGTTGTACATTTTTAAAACACATCAAACCGGCAATTAGTTTCAAATATCTTTTTTTTTCATTTCAAGATTTTAAATTACATTAATTTTTATGCGTGGAGAATTTGTTGTATTTTATATTGATATACATTTATTTTTAAAATCAGTTTGAATGTGAGTCGAAATTTCGGGATTAAAAACAGTTCAGACCGCACCGAAATATGCAAAATTTTGTATAATTTTTAACAGTTGCCACAATATGGGCTGTAATGCTAACAAAAAGAATATGGGCTCCAAAAAAACCTTAAGAATTAGCAAATGGGCTGTAAATTATTAGAAATAATGGCAGATGGGCTATATGCTATTTTCCACAGATTTGAGGCTTTCCTAAAAAAGGTTGACGCACAAGCACTGACTGTTGGATGTCCATCCAACGGCCGTCGTGCTTCTTCAATCTCTGCTCTTCCTGCTCCAGCCTTCGGTGGGACAAGCGCCGGCGGGACTGCCTGCTCCCTCCTCCTCGAGGCCGACTGTGCTGCCGCGCAGGCCTCACCGCCCGACTGTACTCCCACCGCTGGCCTAGCCATCCCTCTACTCACCCACACCTGCTGTTATTCTCCGGCGACGGCAGACGAACCAGTAAACCCTCGTACAGTCGTACTCCCCTCCACGTGGGAAACAACTTCCGAGTCTTCCCTGCCTCCGTGTCATCCCCTTCCTAGGCCTCGCCGTCGTCCACCGCCCTGGTGCTCTCGGCGCGGCCTGGTCAACATGGTCAACGATCGACATGCATCTGAAGTGGACTTTACGTGGAGAGGCCGACAGCTGGGTCCACGGCCGCACGCAAGGAAATGCCTCCTTATTACGCGCAAAATAATGATTCCTCCACCTGACATCGGGGACTGATATGTCTCCAACGTATCTATAATTTTTGATTGCTCCATGCTATATTATCTATTGTTTTGGACTATATTGGGCTCTATTTTCCACTTTTATATTATTTTTGGGACTAACCTATTAACCGGAGGCCCAGCCCAGAATTGCTGTTTTTTTGCCTATTTCAGTGTTTCGAAGAAACAGAATATCAAACGGAGTCCAAACGGAATAAAATCTTCGGGAACGTGATTTTCTCACCGAACATGATCCAGGAGACTCGGACCCTGCTCCAAGGAACAAAAGAGGCAGCCACAAGGGTGGGGGGCGCCCCCCTAGGGCGCGCCCCCTACCTCGTGGGCCCCTCGTTGCTCCTCCGACGTACTTCTTCCTCCTATATATACACACGTACCCCCAAGCGATCAGAACAGGAGCCAAAAACCTAATTCCACCACCGCAACTTTCTGTATCCACGAGATCCCATCTTGGGGCCTGTTCCGGAGCTCCGCTGGAAGAGGGCCATCATCACGGAGGGCTTCTACATCATCCTAGCCCCTCCGATGAAGTGTGAGTAGTTTACCTCAGACCTTCGGGTCCATAGTAAGTAGCTAGATTGCTTCTTCTCTCTCTCTGAATCTCAATACAAAGTTCTCCCCCTCTCTTGTGGAGATCTATTCGATGTAATCTTCTTTTTGCGGTGTGTTTATTGAGACCGATGAATTGTGGGTTTATGATCAAGTCTATCTATGAATAATATTTGAATCTTCTCTTAATTCTTTTATGTATGATTGGTTATCTTTGCAAGTCTCCTCGAATTATCCGTTTGGTTTGGCCAACTAGATTGGTAGTTCTTGCCATGGGAGAAGTGCTTAGCTTTGGGTTCGATCTTGCGGTGTCCTTACCCAGTGACAGAAGGGGCAGCAAGGCACGTATTGTATTGTTGCCATAGAGGATAACAAGATGGGGTTTATTTCATATTGCATGAATTTATCTCTCTACATCATGTCATCTTGCTTAAGGCGTTACTTTGTTTTTAACTTAATACTCTAGATGCATGCTGGATAGCGGTCGATGAGTGGAGTAATAGTAGTAGATGCAGAATCATTTCGATCTACTTGTCACGGACGTGATGCCTATATACATGATCATGCCTAGATATTCTCATAACTATGCTCAATTCTGTCAATTGCTCAACAGTAATTTGTTCACCCACCATAGAATACTTATGCTCTCGAGAGAAGCCACTAGTGAAACCTATGGCCCCCGGGTCTATTCTCATCATATCAATCTCCATCACTTTAATCTTGTTTTGCTTTTTTACTTTGCCTTTACTTTTTTACTTTGCATCTTTATACCAAAAATACCAAAAATATTATATCTATCAGATCTCACTCTCGTAAGTGACCGTGAAGGGATTGACAACCCCTAATCGCATTGGTTGTGAGTAGCTATCGCTTTGTGCAGGTATGAGGGACTTGAGCGTGGGCTCCTACTGGATTGATACCTTCGTTCTCAAAAACTAAGGGAAATACTTACGC
The DNA here is from genome assembly GCF_002162155.2 of Triticum dicoccoides. NCBI lineage: Eukaryota > Viridiplantae > Streptophyta > Magnoliopsida > Poales > Poaceae > Triticum > Triticum dicoccoides. The sequence continues at coordinate 500,509,835 of NC_041382.1, read as the reverse complement.
TACTCTGCCGCATCATCCCTTCCTCTTCGGGGAAAACCAACGCAAGCTCAAGACGTAGCAAGAAGGATTTCTGGCGCCGTTGCCGGGGAGTCTACGCAAAAAGTCAACATACCAAGTACCCATCACAATCCCTATCTTTCGCATTACATTATTTGTCATTTGCCTCTCGTTTTCCTCTCCCCCCAATTCACCCTTGCCATTTTATTTGCCCTCTCTCTCTATCCTCCCTCTCTATTTGCCTCTTTTTGCCCGTTTGGTTTTGTTTGCTTGGGTGTTAGATTGCTTGTTTGTCGCTATGGCTCAAGATACTACCAAATTGTGTGACTTCACCAATACCAATAATAATGATTTCCTTAGCACTCCAATTGCTCCTCTTACCCATGCTGAATCTTGTGAAATTAATACTGCTTTATTGAATCTTGTTATGAAAGATCAATTCGCCGGCCTTCCTAGTGAAGATGCCGCTACTCATCTGAATGGCTTCATTGATTTATGTAATATGCAAAAGAAAAAAGATATCAATAATGATGTCGTTAAATTGAAGCTATTTCCTTTTTCGCTAAGAGATCGTGCTAAAGCTTGGTTTTCGTCTTTGCCTAAGAATAGTATTGATTCATGGAACAAGTGCAAAGATGCTTTTATCTCTAAGTATTTTCCTCCCGCTAAGATCATCTCTCTTAGAAACGATATTATGAACTTTAAAAAACTTGATCATGAACATGTTGCACAAGCTTGAGAGAGAATGAAATTAATGATACGTAATTGCCCTACTCATTGTTTGAATTTGTGGATGATCATACAAAAATTTTATGCCGGATTGAATTTTACTTCTAGAAATCTTTTAGATTCAGCCACGGGAGGCACTTTTATGGAAACCACTTTAGAAGATGCTACTAAACTCCCAGATAATATTATGGTTAATTATTCTCAATGGCATACTAAAAGATCTTCTAATAAAAAAGTGCATGCGATAGAAGAAATCAATGTGTTGAGTGGAAAGATGGATGAACTTATGAAATTATTTGCTACTAAAAGTGTTTCTTCTGATCCTAATGATATGCCTTTGTCTACTTTGATTGAGAATAACAATGAATCTATGGATGTGAATTTTATTGGTAGGAATAATTTTGGTAACAACGCTTACAGAGGGAATTTTAATCCTAGGCCATATCCTAGTAATCCTTCTAATAATTATGGTAATTCCTACAACAACTCTTATGGAAATTATAATAAGACGCCCTCTGAATTTGAGAATAGTGTTAAAGAGTTTATGAATTCACAAAAGAATTTTAATGCTTTGCTTGAGGAGAAATTGCTTAAAGTTGATGATTTGGCTAGAAATGTTGATAGAATTTCTCTTGAGGTTGATTCTTTAAAGCTTAGATCTATTCCTCCTAAACATGATATCAATGAGTCTCTCAAAGCCATGAGAATTTCCATTGATGAGTGCAAAGAAAGAACCGCTAGGATGCGTGCTTCCAAAGATGCCTTTATTAAAGCGTGTTCCTCCAATTCCTATGAAAATCAAGATGAAGATATAAAAGTTATTGATGTGTCCCCTACTAAATCTTTATTTTGCAATATTAATCTTTATGAAACTGAATATGATCTTCCTTTACCTAGAAGGCGTTCTAAAAATTCGAAGTGTTTAGATCTTAATGATGAAATTGATGAATGTGGGATTGAAAGAAATAAAAATCTAGATGTTGCTAAACCCACTATATTGGATTTCAAGGAATTTAATTATGAAAGTTGCTCTTTAATTGATTGTATTTCCTTGTTGCAATCCATGCTAAATTCTCCACATGCTTATAGTCAAAATAAAGCCTTCACCGAACATATTGTTGATGTCTTGATGCAATCTTATGAAGAAAAACTTGAGTTGAATGTTTCTATACCTAGAAAACTCTATGATGAGTGGGAAGCAACTATTAAAATTAAAATTAAATATCATGAGTTTTATGCTTTGTGTGATTTGGGTGCTAGTGTCTCTACTATTCCCAAGACTTTGTGTGATTTACTAGATTTCCGTAATTTTGATGATTGCTCTCTAAACTTGCATCTTGTGGATTAACCTATTAAGAAGCCTATGGGAAGGATTAATGATGTTCTTATTGTTGAAAATAGGAATTATGTGCCCATATATTTCATTGTTCTTGATATAGATTGCAATCCTTCTTGCCCTATTATTCTTGGTAGACCTTTCCTTAGAACGGTTGGTGCGATTACTGATATGAAGGAAGGGAATATTAGATTTCAATTTCCATTAAAAAAGGGCATGGAACACTTTCCAAGAAAGAAAATAAAATTACCATATGAAACTATCATGAGATCCACTTATTGATTGCCTACCAAAGATGGCAATACCTAGATCTATCCTCGCTTTTATGCCTAGCTAGGGGCGTTAAACGATAGCGCTTGTTGGGAGGCAACCCAATTTTATTTTTATTCCTTGCTTTTAGATCCTGCTTAGTAATAAATAAATTATTTAGCCTCTGTTTTGGTTGTGTTTTTTTGTGTTTAATTAGTGTTTGTGCCAAGTAGAACCGTTGGGAAGACTTGGGGAAAGTCTTGTTGAACTTGCTGTAAAAAACAGAAACTTTAGCGCTCACGAGAACTTCTGTCATTTTTATTTGAAGAGTTCTATTTAGTTAATTCTTTTGAAATATGATTAATATATAAATTCCTCACGTCCAGAAATTTATTTTAGAATTTTTGGGGTTCTAGATCTTGCGCTAGCTACAGATTACTACAGACTATTCTGTTTTTGACAGATTCTGTTTTTCGTGTGTTGTTTGCTTATTTTGATGAATCTATGGCTAGTAAAATAGTTTATAATCCATATATAAGTTGGAATACAGTAGGTTTAACACCAATATAAATAAAGAATGAGTTCATTACAGTACCTTGAAGTGGTCTTCTGTTTTATTTCGCTAACGGAGCTCACGAGTTTTCTATTTTGAGTTTTGTGTTGTGAAGTTTTCAAGTTTTGGGTGAATTCTTTTGATGGATCATGGAACAAGGAGTGGAAAGAGCCTAAGCTTGGGGATGCCCATGGCACCCCCAAGGTAATCCAAGGACACCAAAAAGTCAAAGCTTGGGGATGCCCCGGAAGGCATCCCCTCTTTCGTCCACCTCCATCGGTAATTTACTTGGAGCTATATTTTTATTCACCAACATGATATGTGTTTTGCTTGGAGCATCTTGTATTATTTGTTTCTTTGTGTATTAGTATTCCACAATCATACTTGCTGTACACACCTTTTGAGAGAGCCATGCATGAATTAAAATTTGATAGAATACTCTATGTGCTTCACTTATATCTTTTGAGCGTAATAATTTTGCTCTATGTGCTTCACTTAGATCTTGTAGAGCACGGTGGTGGATTCGTTTTAAAGAAACTATTGACCTCTCATGCTTCACTTAAGTTATTTTGGGAGTCTCTTAATAGCATGGTAATTTGCTTAATAATAATATGCTTGGTATTCAAGATTTGTGAAACTTTCTTTTGAGTGTGTTGAATACTAAGAAAAGATTGAAGCATGATAATTGTTTTGAGATATGGAGGTGATAATATTAAAGTCATGCTAGTTGAGTAGTTGTGAATTTAAAGAATACTTGTGTTAGAATTTGTGATTCCTGTAGCATGCACGTATGGTGAACCATTATGTAACAAAGTAGGAGCATGATTTGTTTATTGATTGTCTTCCTTATGCGTGGCGGTCGGGGACGAGCGATGGTCTTTTCCTACCAATCTATCCCCCTAGGAGCATGCGCGTAATACTTTGCTTTGATAACTTCTAGATTTTTGCAATAAGTATATGAGTTCTTTATGACTAATGTTGAGTCCATGGATTATACGCACTCTCACCTTCCACCTTTGCTAGCCTCTCTAATACCGCGCACCTTTTGCCGGTATCATACACCTACCATATACCTTCATCAAAACAGCCACCATACCTACCTATTATGGCATTTCCATAGCCATTCCGAGATATATTGCCATGCAAATTTCCACCATCTTGTTCATCATGACACATTCATCATTGTCATATTGCTTAGCATGATCATGTAGTTGACATAGTATTTGTGGCAACGCCACCGTCCATAATTTCTTCATACTTGTCACTCTTGATTCATTGCATATCCCGGTACACCACCGGAGGCATCCATACAGAGTCATACTTTGTTTTAGAATCGAGTTGTAATCATTGAGTTGTAAATAAATAAAAGTGTGATGATCATCATTCAATAGAGCATTGTCCCAATAAAAAAAGAGAAAGGCCAAAGAAAAAAAGAAGGCCCAAAAAAAGAAAATAAATAAAAAGGGGCAATGCTACTATCCTTTTTTCCACACTTGTGCTTTAAAGTAGCACCATGGTATAGCAAGTCTCATATATTGTGCTTCAAAGTAGCACCATGTTCTTCATATAGAGAGTCTCATATGTTGTCACTTTCATATACTAGTGGGAATTTGACATTATAGAACTTGGCTTGTATATTCCAATGATGGGCTTCGTCAAAATTGCCCTAGGTCTTCGTGAGCAAGCAAGTTGGATGCACACCCACTTAGTTTCTTGTTGAGCTTTCATACATTTATAGCTCTAGTGCATCCGTTGCATGGCAATCCTTACTCACTCACATTGATATCTATTGATGGGCATCTCCATAGCCCGTTGATACGCCTAGTTGATGTGAGACCATCTTCTCCTTTTTTGTCTTCTCCACAACCACCATTCTATTCCACCAATAGTGCTATATCCATGGCTCACGCTCATGCATTGCGTGAAGATTGAAAAAGTTTTGAAAAAGTTAGAGTATGAAACAATTGCTTGGCTTATCATCGGGGTTGTGCATGATTTAAATACTTTGTGTGGTGAAGATGGAGCATAGCCAGACTATATGATTTTGTAGGGATAACTTTCTTTGGCCATGTTATTTTGAGAAGACATTATTTCTTTGTTAGTATGCTTGAAGTATTATTATTTTTATGTCAATATAAACTTTTGTCTTGAATCTTTCTAATTTGAATATTCATACCACAATTAAGAATATTTACATTGAAATTATGCCAAGTAGCACTCCACATCAAAAATTCTCTTTTTATCATTTACCTACTCGAGGACGAGCAGGAATTAAGCTTGGGGATGCCTGATACGTCTCCAACGTATCTATAATTTTTGATTGATCCATGCTATATTATCTACTGTTTTGGACTATATTGGGCTCTATTTTCCACTTTTATATTATTTTTGGGACTAACCTATTAACCGGAGGCCCAGCCCAGAATTCCTGTTTTTTTGCCTATTTCAGTGTTTCGAAGAAACGGAATATCAAACGGAGTCCAAACGGAATAAAATCTTCGGGAACGTGATTTTCTCACCGAACGTGATCCAGGAGACCCTGCTCCAAGGAACAAAAGAGGCGGTCACGAGGGTGGGGGGCGCCCCCCTAGGGCGTTCCCCCTGCCTCGTGGGCCCCTTGTTGCTCCTCTGGCGTACTTCTTCCTCCTATATATACACACGTACCCCCAAACAATCAGAACAGGAGCCAAAAACCTAATTCCACCGCCGCAACTTTCTGTATCCACGAGATCCACACTTGGGGCCTGTTCCGGAGCTCCGCCGGAAGAGGGCCGTCATCACGGAGGGCTTCTACATCATCCTAGCCCCTCCGATGAAGTGTGAGTAGTTTACCTCAGACCTTCGGGTCCATAGTTAGTAGCTAGATGGCTTCTTCTCTCTCTTTGAATCTCAACACAAAGTTCTCCCCCTCTCTTGTGGAGATCTATTTGATGTAATCTTCTTTTTGCGGTGTGTTTGTTGAGACCGATGAATTGTGGGTTTATGATCAAGTCTATCTATGAATAATATTTGAATCTTCTCTGAATTCTTTTATGTATGATTGGTTATCTTTGCAAGTCTCTTCGAATTATCTGTTTGGTTTGGCCAACTAGATTGGTAGTTCTTGCCATGGGAGAAGTGCGCAGCTTTGGGTTCGATCTTGCGGTGTCCTTACCCAGTGACAGAAGGGGCAGCAAGGCACGTATTGTATCATTGCCATCGAGGATAACAAGATGGGGTTTATTTCATATTGCATGAATTTATCTCTCTACATCATGTCATCTTGCTTAAGGCGTTACTCTGTTTTTAACTTAATATTCTAGATGCATGTTGGATAGCGGTCAATGAGTGGAGTAATAGTAGTAGATGCAGAATCGTTTCGATCTACTTGTCACGGACGTGATGCCTATATACATGATCATGCCTAGATATTCTCATAACTATGCTCAATTATGTCAATTGCTCAACAGTAATTTGTTCACCCATTGTAGAATACTTATGCTCTTGAGAGAAGCCACTAGTGAAACCTATGGCCCCCGGGTCTATTCTCATCATATCAATCTCCATCACTTTAATCTTGTTTTTCTTTTTTACTTTGCCTTTAATTTTTACTTTGCATCTTTATACCAAAAATACCAAAAATATTATATCTATCAGATCTCACTCTCGTAAGTGACCGTGAAGGGATTGGCAACCCCTAATCGCGTTGGTTGCGAGTAGCTATTGCTTTGTGCAGGTACGAGGGACTTGAGCGTGGGCTCCTACTGGATTGATACCTTGGTTCTCAAAAACTGAGGGAAATACTTACGCTACTCTGCTGCATCATCCCTTCCTCTTCGAGGAAAACTAACGCAAGCTCAAGACGTAGCAGGGACCCACCGAAAGGGCCTCTGTATTTCACGAAAAAACGTTTCCTCCACTGACAGCTCGGACCCACCAGCTATATCTTTGCACACAAGGAAGTGCCTCCTTATTACGCACAAAAAATGAATACTCCCCTGTTAGCTGGGACCCAGTATAGTGGCAGGCTGACTTGTGGGCCTACTAAGTTGACGGGGACGGAGGGCTTTGTCAACTTAGTCAATATGCACGATTCTAGCTCAAGTGACCGTACGATGTCCATCCAACGGCCGTAGTGCTTCTTCAACCTCTGGTCTTCTTGCTCCAGCCGCCCAAACCAGCGCCGATCGTGCCTTGTGCTTCTGCCTCCCGTGGCCGGCTGCGATGTGGCGGAGGCCTCACCGCCCCCTACTACTCCCACCGCTGGCCAGGCCATCCCTCTACTCACCCACACCCCCTGTTATTCTGCGGCGACGGCAGCTTCACACCGCAGCGAACCAGTGAACCCTCGTACTCCTCTACACGCTGGCATCCACTGCCGCGTCTTCCCCAGCTCCGCGTCGTCCCCTTCCTAGGCCTCGCTGTCGTCCACTGCCCTGGTGCTCTTGGCGCGGCGTGGTCAACATGGTCAAGGAACGGCTTCCATCGGACGTGGACTGTACGTGGAGAGGCTGACAGCTGGGTCCACGGCTGCAGCAAGGAAGTGCCTTATTATTACGTGCAAAATAATTATTCCTCCACCTGACAGCGGGACCCATCGGACGGGCCACCATATTTCACCCCCCTGACTGCTGGGACCCACCAGCTACATCTTCGCAGGCAAGGAAGTGCCTGACAGTCAGGACCCACCTGGTCGAAGCATACGTAGCGTTGTCATTCTGGTCGCAAACGTGTACGTACATACTGGTCGATATAGAGGCGCACACGTGTCGTAGTAGAGGCGCGCATGTGTCGTAGTAGAGGCGCGCACGTAGCATGTACACGTACGTACTGCGGCCAGGGTGGAAGAAAGAAAATACGGCCACGTATGTGTACATACGGGCGGGGTCTCGAACGCCTACTCGCGCATACATATGGCCAGGGCTCGTGTACTTTGCTGGGTCAGAACGGAGAAAAAACGTCGTCGTCGTGTTCATGGGGAGGCAACGGAATGCGTCGTGTTCATCGGGAGGGCTTGGACGGAACAGGCGATGGAAACGAGGCCTGGCGTACCGCAGAACGAAGGAAACGACCTTGTGTTCGACCGGCCACGTTCGAAACGGGATCCTGTTCATCGGGAGGGGTCTGGCGTACCGCAAAACGGAGGAAACGGACCTCCTACGGTCGAAACGGGGGTCCTGTTGATCGGGAGGGGTGTGGCGTACCGCAAAATGGAGGAAACAGACTTGTGTTGGAGCGCTACGGTCGAAACGGGGGTCCTGTTCATCGGGAGGGGTGTAGCGTACCGCAAAACGGGACTCCACAGGATACTATTCTTCTCCACCGTCGACCCCCTCCAGCCTCCACGAGCTACGGTTCATCCACCGTCGACCTCCTCCAGCCTCCACCTGCGACTGTTCATCCACGAGCTCCTGTTCATCCAGCCTCCACCGCGCGCTACTCCACCGGCTACTGTTCAACCACCCCTCCACCGTCTACTGTTCATCCAGCCCTCCACACCATGGGGTCCTGTTCAACCACCCCTCCACGGGCACCCCTCCACCGTCTACTGTTCATCCAGCCCTCCACACCACGGGGTCCTGTTTGACCACCCCTCCACCGTCTACTGTTCATCCAACCCTCCACACCACGGGGTCCTGTTCATCCACCCCTCCACGGGCACCCCTCCACCGTCTACTGTTCATCCAGCCCTCCACCACACCATGGGGTCCTATTCATCCAGAGGCAACGCCACCACTCACTGTTCATCCAAACCCCCCGCAACGCTCACTGTTCATCCCATCGATCGGCTTCAGTTAGCAGCAGTAGCGAAGGAATCGCTCGATCGGGTTCAGTTAACAGCCACCGATTGATCGCTCGGGTTCAGTAACGCGTAGCCTGCAGTGCAATCGCTCGGGTTCAGTTAGAGCCCAACGCCTTGCTCGGGTTCAGTTAGAGCCAACGCCTCGCACACATGCGCGTACGTGTACGAGAGAAACGCGCATCGCTCGGCCCTCGACCTCCCACCGTAACCGGGAACTCCCCGAAATTTTCCTCCCCCTCGCTTCTACCACAGTTTTTTCCATCATGGACGGCCCAAAGAATGTGATGCAGCTGCGTCTCCGGCCCGCCCAGGACAAAAAGCCCATTTTCTGTCATGATTTTTTGGCATAGAAGTAGGAGCCCACCACATCTATGATGATACCGGGTTTTGTCACAATTATCGTCATAGAAGTGTCATATGTATGACAGAAAAAAAATTCGTTCGGCCCAAAATGTCACGAATGTGTCTTTTTTTGTAGTGTGGAGATGGTTTGGATGGGTTTTGGGCCGTTTAGGAGGGGTGTTGGGCTGCAACACACAAGAGGCCTTCCTGGTTAACCGTTGGAGTATCAAACGGACTCCAAATGGCACAAAATTTGACAGGGAGTCTATCGGTGGTCTACCAAAGCCGCTTGGCAAATCTTGGTCCATTCCGAGAATGTTTAACACCCGCTCACGAAAAGGAGACAAGAGGGGTACACTAGGGCACATAGGAGTGTCAGATTGCAAAATAGACAACGGGGAAAATGCTCAGATGCATGAGACGAACACGTATGCAAATGAGATGCACATGATGACATGATATGAAATGCATGACATGGACAAAATGCAAAATGAAAGACAAAAGCCCAACCACGAAGGGGATCTCATATCACATCTCCAGAAAAGGCAAGAGTCGGAGTTACGAATGTGGAAATTTGTATCTGAGGTGTTACACGCAGGTCTGTGGTAAACTACCATGCTTCATTGGAAGGGCAATAGAGTTGATGTAGATGCCCTCTGTGATCGAATCCGGCTTTGGCAGGGTGTCGGAATAGGCCCCAAGATGGGATCTCATGGGAACAGAGGTTTGCGGCGACGGAAAAGTATTTTGGTGTACGCTCCTAGGGTTGGGGGAATATTTGGGTATTAATGGAGCGAAGATTAGGGTTAGGAGGCTACGGGGGGCCCACAAGCCCTAGGGGTGCCACTCCTGGGGCGCGCCCCTAGGGCTTGTGTCCTCCCCGTAGGTCTTCTAGCCTCCTCTCCAAGTCTCCTATGTGTCTTCTGGCCCAAGAAAAATCATCGCGAAAGTTTTATTCCGTTTGGACTCTGATGACCCACAAGTATAGGGGATCTATCTAGTCCTTACGATAAGTAAGAGTGTCAAACCCAACGAGGAGCAGAAGGAAATGATAAGCGGTTTCTAGCAAGGTATTCTCTGCAAGTACTGAAACAAGTGGTAACAGATAGTTTTGTGATAGGATAATTTGTAACGAGCAACAAGTAACAAAAGTAAATGAAGTGCAGCAAGGTGGCCCAACCCTTTTTATAGCAAAGGACAAGCCTGGACAAACTCTTATATAGAGAAAAGCGCTCCCAAGGACACATGGGAATATCATCAAGCTAGTTTTCATCATGCTCATATGATTCGCGTTCGGTACTTTGATAATTTGGTATGTGGGTGGACCAGTGCTTGGGTACTGTCCTTACTTGGACAAGCATCCCACTTATGATTAACCTCTATTGCAAGCATCCGCAACTACAACAAAAGTATTAAGGTAAACCTAACCATAGCATGAAACATATGGATACAAATCAGCCCCTTTCAAAGCAACGCATAAACTAGGGTTTAAGCTTCTGTCACTCTAGCAACCCATCATCTACTTATTACTTCCCAATGCCTTCCTCTAGGCCCAAATAATGGTGCAGTGTCATGTAGTCGATGTTCACATAACACCACTAGAGGAGAGACAACATACATCTCATCAAAATATCGAACGAATACCAAATTCACATGACTACTAATAGCAAGACTTCTCCCATGTCCTCAGGAACAAACGTAACTACTCACAAAGCATATTCATGTTCATAATCAGAGGGGTATTAATATGCATATAGGATCTGAACATATGATCTTCCACCAAATAAACCAACTAGCATCAACTACAAGGAGTAATTAACACTACCAGCATCCTACTAGTACCAATCCCGGACTTGGAGACAAGAATTGGATACAAGAGATGAACTAGGGTTTTGAGAGGAGATGGTGCTGATGAATATGTTGATGGAGATTGCCCTCTCCCGATGAGAGGAGCATTGGTGATGATGATGGCGATGATTTCCCCCTCCCGGAGGGAAGTTTCCCCAGTAGAACAGCTCTGCCGGAGCCCTAGATTGGTTCCGCCAAGGTTCCGCCTTGTGGCGGCGGAGTTTCATCCGAGAAGATGGCTTATGATTTTTTTTCTCATCGAAAGACCTCATATAGCATAAGAAGGACATCGGAGGGCCACCAGGGGGCCCATGAGGTAGGGGGTGCGCCCAGGGGGTAGGGCACGCCCCCACCCTCATGGGCAGGGTGTGGCCCCCCTGGTGAACTTCTTGCGCTTAGTATTTTTTATATATTATGAAAACGTCTTCCGTGAAGTTTCGGGACTTTTGGAGCTGTGCAGAATAGGTCTCTAATATTTGCTCCTTTTCCATCCCAGAATCCCAGCTGCCGGCATTCTCCCTCTTTATGTAAACCTTGTAAAATAAGAGAGAATAGACATAAGTATTGTGACATATAATAGCCCATAATGCAATAAATATCGATATAAAAGCATGAGGCAAAATGGACGTATCAACTGTCGTGGTTCTAAGTCTGACAATAGAATGGGGGTAGGAATGTAGAGGCAAGATCCTAGCTATGGAGGAGTTGTACACGTGAGTTTTACGAGTTCAGGCCCTTCTCGGAGGAAATAACAGCCCTACGTCTCGGAGCCCGGAGGCGGTCGACTGAATATATGCGTGTGAGTTACAGGGGTCCGAACCCTTGCCCCAGAGGAGGGGGGTGGCTTATATATAGTGCGCCAGGACCCCATCTCCCCTCCGTTACACAGGGTTCAACGTTCATAAAGGAGGAGCATTACTGGTAACGTCCGAAGTAAAGTGCTATAAATGATTATTAAAGCTATGACTTAAACCTCGACCATTGCGGAGTGAATGGCTTCACATCTTCTGGTGGTCGAGTGGTTGTTCGTATGGTCGAGTGTCTTCAAGACTATCGAGTGGAACATAGCTTTTGGGTCGAGTGGATGATGATTTCTCTTCGACTGCTTCTGGTTCTTTTAGAGATGTCCTTGGGGAGGGTATCTTGGACAGATCCATGACCCTACCTAGGTACATAGCTTCGTCATTAGCCCTCGAATGGATCAGGGTTTGAGTGGGGAAGGAGTTGATAACACTTCCGACTCATTCTTCATGTTGTGAGCATAACTTGTTCTGGAGCCATGAATTGAGGAGACAACGTCAACTTCTTTTTCAGTCGCCTTGGTCCATTCTTGGTTTTTGTCGAGTGAATTTTCACGGTAGAATTCTGAATGATAATGCGGAGGATGTTCCAGTCTGACAAGCTGCTCTGCTCTCCGCGGATTTCGCGGGATTCGAATTTTGGGAAGCGCGCCGGACGGGCGAGGCCATGGTAATCGGGACGGATTAGGCAGGTCGCCTCGATCTCCGCGCCACCTTTTTCGCCACGTATTGCACGTGCGACTGTTGCAGGATTTGTTTAGATCGTCTGGGCCTACCAGTCAGTCACTCGGGGAATGACCTTATAAAAGGTACCGGACCGGGTCTTCGCACCTCGCGCTCCCATTCTCTTTCTTCTTCCTCATACCTCTCCGCCGTGCACACTTCCGCTCTCTGCGTCGAAACCTCGCTCGAACTCGATCCGCCGCCATGGGAAAAGAGAAGACGGTGGCACTGGAGCGCGCGAAGAAGGCGACCGCGAAGGCGAAGGGCAAGAGGACCAGTCGGGGCGGATCCTCGTCAAGATCCGGCCTGCCGCCGGGCTAGATCCAGGGAGATTGGATCCGCTCAACGATCAGCCAAGACGACCTCGACGACCTGGTGGTGGGGGGACTAATCCCCCACAAATCGGCGCGGCTCCCGGGGAACGAGACCGAGCCGCAGCCGCGGGAGGGTGAGTGTGTTCTCCTCGCCACCCATGTCGATCGCGGGTTTTCTCTGCCTCCCCATCCTTTCTTTCGTGGCTTTCTGAATTTCTTTGGGGCTCAACTTCACCACTTCACTCCAAACACCATAGTTTATCTGGTTGCCTTTGTGTCAATGTGTGAAAAATTATTGGGCTGTCGACTGGACTGGGGTCTCTTCAAACACATCTTCACCTTCCGCTCCCAGTCGGTCAAAAAGACCAATCCGAGTGATGAGAGGACGCACGTAATTCAGATGTGCGGGGGTCTGGGGATCTAGATGAGGAACAAGAGCACCTTCCCAGCGATGATCCTCCCCGACTCGGTCCGGGGCTGGCAGTCGACTTGGTTTTACTGTAAGGACCAACCGACTCCGGGCCAGTCAACTGGACTTCCTCCCTTTTCCCTAGCTCGAGTGGAGAAGCCCTCCTCCTTGAAGGTGGTCCCAGAAGAGAAGGCGCAGGTCAAGGTGTTGGTCGAGCGGGTCGTCCAACTTGTCCATGATGGGGTGACTGGGATGGACCTGCTAGAGGTCTTTCTCAGTCGACGCATCCAACCGCTTCAGGCCCGTGACCATCCCATGTGGGTGTACTCGAGGCTTGAGGACTCCACCCGAATCCACCCGGAGGACGTCAGCGAAGACACCTTGGAGAAGTGGCTGAAGGGAATCACCAGCAACAAAGACAATCCCCGGGGGTCCAGGAGGGTGATTCCATTCGACCACTCGCACCAGCCGGAACAGGTATGACTCTGTTTTGTCGAGTATCTTCTTGATTCTTTGTGTGACACCTTGTTGATTGGTCGACTGAATTTCTTTCGATCGTTGTACCTTCAGGCCCTCGTTGACATGTACTCGAGGCCCAATGGAGTGCAAGGGCAAGACATCGAGGAAGGAGCGAGCGGGGGCGAGAGCGGCAAGTGGCACTCGGATGTTGAGGAGGATGAGGAGAGCAACGACTCGACTGATGATGAAGAGGCCGACTCGCCTTATCGTAGATAGAGGAGATCCAAGCACGCTCATGACCCGGCGAGCACCCCGGACCTGGCGACCGCACCGACTGGGCAGTCTTCGAAGCGCCCCCGGACGTCTTCCCCAGCGCCGATTGAGAAGGCTCCGAAGCAGCCCAAGGTTGTGCCGCCTCCAGCGCCAAGAGCACCGAAAGCCACCTCCTCCAAACTACCAAAGGCTTTGCCCAGGATCAAAGTGACCATCCCTACCATCTCCGGGTAATCATCTGACTTGTTCTTTTCGTCGACTCTAGCAACAGAACGTAACCAACTGGGTGCGGGCCTTTGCAGTGCTGCTACATCAGGAACCTCTTCCTACCAGTACCGAGACGAGGAGATGGAAGATGCGGTCACCTCCAACCCAGGTAAAAACTCTTATGATCTTGCTCTTGACTACTCGGTCGATTGAATTCTAGCGGTTCACTTTGGGGTCGACTGATCTTCTCCGCAGCTCCACCCAACGCCATCAATCTCCCAGATGACGATGAAGATGTGGCTCCTAGGTCCAGGAAGAATAAAAAGGTGGCGGCTGGTAAGGCGTCTCAGCAGGGACCAACAACAACACCAAACGTCCATCAATCTAAAGACGCGGGCGGGTCCTCTGTAACCTTCAATGTACCCTTGTCGAGTGAGCGCCCCGCATCGTCGACTATATCGGTGATTCCTTCAGTCGTCCCATCTCATGCCTCAGAGGTCCAAGCTGCTGCACCTGGGTCGTCTGCCCTCTTCTTCAGCAGCTACCCTGTCCCAGAAAACCAGTCGGATGCGGCTGTGGAAGCCATCCGTCAGGCTAACATGATGATGGTGCGGATGAAGACGGTGCACGAGAATAGCCAGGCCGCTTACGATGCCAGCACTGCTCTCCGGGCCAACGTCCAGGTAAGTAAACTTTCAACTGATCTTGTTCTATCAGGATATGCTACCCGAAAAATTTTCTTCTATACAATCTACTATTGTTTGCGTCGAATCTGTACACCCGCTGGGTGTTTTGTTCTCTTTGGTGGTTGCATTATTCCACTCGGTCTGGGTGAGTAGGATCTGAACTGGTGGGGGCACGCTAAGTGCACCCACAGGGTGTAGTCCCCGAGACCACATGCGAATGCTGGCAGTCGACTGGGGTCTGAGTTCTTTCTTTCTTTCTTTTCTTCCACTTGACCCGGGCGGACCGGTCGAATGAGATCTGAACCGGTGGGGGCACGCTAAGTGCACCCACTGGGTGTAGTCCCCGAGACCGTAGTCGACTGCTGGCAGTCGACTGGGCTCTAAATAGTTTTTTTGACTTGACCCGGGCGGACTGGTCGAGTTGGGTCTTAATCAGCGGGGGCACGCCAAGTGCACCCGCTGGGTGTAGTCCCCGAGACTGCAGTCGACTGTGTGCAGTCGGCTGGGGTCTAAGCGAACTTCTTTAAGTTTTATCCACTTGGAAGTAAACAACCTTTGATCTTGTCGGTTGACATGTCTTTTGCCTTCTGCAGAAGTCTTGTACTCTCATTTCCAAGATTGCTGAACTTGAGGAGAAACAGAGGCAACTCAACCTCGACTTGGAGTTGGCCTAGCAGAATCTGAAGAAAGCTCAAGATGAAGCTGCTAGTATGGAAGGTAACTGCCTGTCGACTGTCTTTTTAAAACATTTCTTCGAGCTCTTCTCTGATCTGGTTGCTTCTTTTGCAGAGAAAATGAAGTTGGATCTGGAGAAGAAGGACTCGGACCTCGCCACTGCGCAGAAGGAAGCCCAAGATAAAACTGCTCTTGCAGACCAGAAGCTGGCTTCAGTCGAAGCACTGGAAGGGGAGATGACCAAGCTAAAGTCCTGTCTCAACGAGTCTAACCGAGAGGTGAGTCGTCTGAAGAAGGACAAAATTGCCCTGAACGAAAAGCTGGAGTCTGCGGTCCACAAGAGGAATGACACGAAAGCTTATCTGAGAACTCTCGCCAAGAAGCTCTATCTGATGCCGGAAGGTACTCCTTTTAACCCGATTGTGTTGATGCTTGCAAACGAACCCTGTCCAGTCGACTCACTAATTTTTTGACTGCAGAATTCTGCCAAGACTTTGATGAGGAAACTGGAAAGGTTGAGACGGGTCTGGACCCTATCGCTTCTCCAGTTTGCGACGAAACTGCAATGAACATGCTCCGACTGGAGTCTCGTGTCGCCGGCGTCACAAGCTACCTTGCGCGTCTGAAGGAAGCAGTCTCACGAGTCGACCCATTGCTTTGGCCAAGGGCGACGCTTCAAAATGACCTGGAATCCCTGATGGCTCGACTCAACGAGATCCCTGACCGAGTGCAAGAATGGAAGAAGTCCTCCGCCCGATGTGGTGCTGACGTGGCGCTGTCCTTGGTGCGAGTCCACCGCAAGGAAGCTCATGAAGACAAGCTGGCGGCAATCAAGGTCGCTAACATCAAAAAGCATGACTTCCAGTCCTTCATGGAGACTTTCATCGCTGCTACCACTCAGATCGCGGATGGGATCGACTTGGACGAATTCGTCGAGCCTACCAGCCCTCCTCCTGCCGATTGAACAAACTTATGAGACTTGAATCTGCCTTAAATTTGCCTCGGAATGCTGAGTGATTGCTGTAACCGTTAAACTCCTTCGGGCTTGATGCTCGAATACTTTTTGTTTGCTGCTTGGAACTTTAGGATTTATCCGAATTTGGTTTATTTCCGAATATGCTTGCATTTTGCCTTCAAGTGGACTTTATTCTCTGCCCAGAATAGTCTTTGCACTGGAGATGCAGCTCTAAGGTGGCGACTCCAGTCGACCTGTGCTTCGTCGTCCTTGCGGATAGGGATGGAGCACACATTGTACTTGTGGCGTAGTCTCGAAGGAGAAGGTTGCAGTCGACCTGCACCTCGTCGTCCTTGCGGATAGGGATGGAGCGCATGTTGTACTTGTGGCGTAGCTCCGAAGGAGAAGGTTGCAGTCGACCCGCACCTCGTCGTCCTTGCGGATAGGGATGGAGCGCATGTTGTACTTGTGGCGTAGCTCCGAAGGAGAAGGTTGCAGTCGACCTGCACCTGGTCGTCCTTGTGGATAGGGATGGAGCGCATGTTGTACTTGTGGCGTAGCTCCGAAGGAGAAGGTTGCAGTCGACCTGCACCTCGTCGTCCTTGTGGATAGGATGGAGCACACGTTGTACTTGTGGCGTAGCTCCGAACTTAGGCGAGTAATAAACTGCAGCTAAGCCTCCGAGTGGGAGGGTTGCTCTCCACTCGGTAGGTTTTTTTTAAACGTAGGCGAGTACTGGACTGCAGCTAAGCCTCCAAGTGGGAGGGTTGCTCTCCACTCGGTAGGATTTTACAAACTTAGGCGAGTACTGGACTGCAACTAAGCCTCCAAGTGGGAGAACTTAGGCGAGTACTAGACTACAGCTAAGCCCCCGAGTGGGAGGATTGCTCTCCACTCGGTAGGATTTTACAAACTTAGGAGAGTGCTGGACTGGAGCTAAGCCTCCGAGTGGGAGAGCTTAGGCGAGTACTAGACTGCAGCTAAGCCCCCGAGTGGGAGGATTGCTCTCCACTTGGTAGGATTTTACAAACTTAGGCGAGTACTGGACTGCAGCTAAGCCTCCGA
>NC_041382.1:500449146-500492073 GCF_002162155.2 Triticum dicoccoides | reverse complement strand
TCTCCACTCGGTAGGATTTTACAAACTTAGGCGAGTACTAGACTGCAGCTAAGCCTCTGAGTGGGAAAACTTAGGCGAGTGCCGGACTGCAGCTAAGCCCCCGAGTGGGAGGATTGCTCACCACTCGGTAGGATTTTACAAACTTAGGCGAGTACTGGACTCCACCTAAGCCTCCGAGTGGGAGAACTTAGGCGAGTGCTGGACTGCAGCTAAGCCCCCGAGTGGGAGGATCGCTCACCACTTGGTAGGATTTTACAAACTTAGGCGAAACGGATTCGTGGCTAAGCCTCCCGAGTGAGAGGCTTGCTCATCACTCGGTAGGATTTTCTTTCGAACTTAGGCGAAACGGGTTCGCGACTAAGCCCACCCACTGGGGGATTTCAGAGGTAAATGAAAACAACAACAATCGTGCGAGAAGACTGAAAAGATCTTGTCTTAGACAGACAAATTACAAAGGTACTTCTTATTACATTTTATTCGAACGAGTGCTTAAGTATAAAAGGGGCGGAGCAGCTCCGCATTCCAGGCCCGTGGCTTGTCCTTCTGATGCTCAACACTGTAAAGACGGTATGCTCCATTGTGGAGAACTTTGGTGATGATGAAGGGGCCTTCCCAAGCCGGGGCGAGCTTGTGTGGTTTCTGTTGATCCACTCGAAGAACCAGGTCTCCCTCTTGAAAGGTTCGGCCCCTCACATTCCTGGCGTGGAATCGATGCAAGTCTTGCTGGTAAATGGTCGACCGGATCAAGGCCATCTCTCTTTCCTCCTCTAAGAGATCGACTGAATCCTGCTGGGCCTGCTCTGCTTCTTCTTCGGAGAAGAGCTCGACTCGGGGTGCATTGTGGAGCAGGTCACTCGGCAGAACAGCTTCATCTCCATAGACGAAGAAGAAAGGAGTTCGTCCAGTCGACCTATTGGGAGTTGTCCTCAAACCCCACAGAACTGATGGAAGTTCATCGACCCAAGCGCCTGCTGCGTGTTTGAGGTCACGCATCAGTAGGGGTTTCAATCCTTTAAGAATTAGGCCATTGGCTCTTTGTGCTTGTCCGTTCGACTGCGGGTGAGCGACTGAAGCATAGTCGACTCATGTGCCTTGAGAAGCGCAGAAAGCTCTAAACTAATCAGAACCGAAGTTCGACCCGTTGTCGTGATGATGCTGTGTGGAACTCCATATCTGAATGTCAATTCTCTGATAAAACTGACAGCGGTGCTGGCTTCAAGACTCTTGATAGGTTTAGCTTCGATCCATTTGGTAAACTTGTCGACTGCCACGAGCACATGACTGAAGCCGCTCCTACCAGTTCTCAGTGGTCCAACCATATCCAAACCCCAAATGGCAAAGGGCCAGACGAGGGGAATGGTCTTCAGGGCTGACGCTGGCTTGTGAGACATGTTCGAGTAAAACTGGCAGCCTTCACATCTGTCGACTATATCTTTCGCCATTTCATTTGCTCGCGGCCAATAGAATCCGGCTCGGTATGCTTTAGCCATGATGGCCCGAGAGGATGCATGGTGGATACAGGTCCCCGAGTGGATGTCGTTGAGGATCATTCGACCTTCTTCTAGCGTTATGCATCTCTCACCGACTCCAGTCACGCTCTCCCTGAATAATTGTCCTCTTATCACAGTAAAGGCCTTGGATCAACGGACGATCTACCGAGCATCTTCTTCGTCTTTTGGGACTTCCTTTCTGAGGATGTACGCAATGTACGACACTGTCCAGTCGGGAGTGATGACCAGAACCTCCATGATTAGGTCGACCATGGCTGGGACCTCGACTTCAGTCGGATCTGTGGCGCTCTTAGGCTGCGGGGGCTCTTCAGTAAAAGGATCTTCTTGAACGGTCGGTGTGTGAATATGCTCCAAAAACACATTGCTGGGAATGGCTTCTCTCTTGGAACCTATCTTTGCCAAGTCATCGGCCACTTGATTTTTCAGTCGGGGTATGTGATGGAGATCTAACCCCTCAAACTTCTTTTCCAGCTTCCTCATCGCGTTGCAGTAACCAGTCATGGCTGGGCTTCTAACGTCCCACTCCTTCATCACTTGATTGACTGCCAGATCTGAGTCGCCGTAGACCATGAGGCGACGGACGCCGAGTGAGATGGCCATACGCAACCCATACAGGAGTGCTTCATATTCAGCTTCATTATTGGAGGAATCAAAGTGAATCTGGAGGACATATCTGAGCTTGTCTCCTTGGGGGGATACCAAAATCACCCCAGCACCTGAACCATTCAACATTTTTGATCCGTCAAAGAACATGGTCCAGTGCTCCGAGTAAACTTGAGTCGGCAATTGTTTTTCAATCCACTCGGCGAGGAAATCTGCTATTGCTTGGGACTTGATAGCCTTCTTTGCCTCAAACTTGATATCTAAGGGAAGGAGTTCAATCGCCCATTTTGCCACTCGACCAGTTGCATCTCTGTTGTGCAGAATCTCTGACAATGGAGCGTCGCTGACAACTGTAACAGAGTGATCAGAGAAATAGTGTGCAACCTTCTTTGTGGTCATGTAAATCCCATAAACGAGCTTCTGATAGTGCGGATATCTCTGCTTTGACGAAGTCGGAACTTCAGAAATATAGTAAACTGGGCGCTGAACTTTATAGGCTTTTCCCTCTTCTTCCCGCTCGACTGTAAGTACTGTACTGACAACTTGTCCAGTGGCTGCTATATAAAGCAGTAAAGGCTCTTTGTTGATTGGGGCAGCAAGCACTGGCTGGGTGGAAAGCAGGGCTTTTAGCTCTGCACATGCTGCATCAGCTTCAGGAGTCCACTCGAACTTATCTGATTTCTTCATTAGTCGGTAAAGAGGCAGTGCCTTTTCACCGAGGCGAGAAATGAATCGACTTAGGGTGGCCAAGCAACCAGTAAGCTTCTGGACATCATGCACACGCACAGGGCATTTCATCCGGAGTATAGCACCCACTTTCTCTGGGTTAGCATCGATCCCTCATTTGGAAACAAGAAAACCGAGTAATTTTCTGCCCGGAACCCCAAACGTGCACTCTGATGGATTAAGCTTGATATCATACCTTTTGAGGTTGGCAAAGGTTTCAGCAAGGTCAGTCAATATGTCAAAACCTTTACGTGACTTGACCACAATGTCATCCATGTATGCTTCCACATTCCGACTGATCTGAGCGAGTAGGCACTTCTGAATCATCCGCATGAATGTGGCTCCAGTGTTTTTCAAATCGAATGGCATAGTGACATAACAGAAGCACCCAAATGGGGTGATGAAAGCTGTTTTTATCCCGTCGGGTCCATACAGACGGATCTGGTGGTACCCGGAGTAGGCATCCAAAAAGGACAAACGCTCGCACCCTGTAGTCGAGTCGACTATCTGGTCGATGCGAGGGAGAGGGAAGTGATCTTTCGGGCAGGCCCGATTGATATGTTTGAAGTCAATGCACATGCGAAGTGAGTCGTCCTTCTTTGGGACCATGACAACATTAGCTAACCACTCGGAGTGGTAAATCCCAGGGATAAATTCAGCTGCCAAAAGCCGAGCCACATCTTGACCGATTGCGCCTTCCTCTTCTGTACAACGGACCATCGAAGATGTTCTTTGATTGGTTTCACTTTAGGGTCGACTTGCAAACGATGCTCAGCCAGTCCCCTGGGAACACCTGGCATGTCCGAAGGTTTCCATGCAAAGATGTCCCAGTTCTCACGGAGGAACTGGATGAGCGCTTCTTCCTATTTGGAGTCGAGTGTGGTTGAAATGTGAGTCGGAGCAGCATTGGGGTCTGTCGGGTGAATGTGAATCAACTTTGTTTCGCCAGACGATTGGAATGCTGAATCTGTGGCGGGCTTCTTGGCTCGCAACAAATCACTTGGATCTGCATTTTTCTGATATTCTTGCAATTCTACCACGACCATCTGTGCATCGACGATCTTTGAACCCTTCTGGAAGCACTCTTCTGCCTTCTTCCGATTACTAGTGATAGTGATCACCCCTTTGGGACCAGGCATCTTCAATTTGAGGTACACATAACATGGTCGAGCCATAAAACGTGCATAAGCTGGCCTGCCCAGAATAGCATGATAGGCACTATGAAAATCCACAACTTCAAATGTCAACTTTTCTTTGCGGTAATTCTTGGAATCACCGAAAACCACGTCGAGAGCAATCTGGCCGAGTGATGCAGCCTTCTTGCCTGGAATGACCCCATGGAAACTCATATTACTCTCACTGAGTCTAGACATCGGAATGCCCATTCCTTTCAATGTCTCTGCATACAGTATATTCAAGCCACTACCACCATCCATCAGAACCTCTGTCAGTCGGGTGCCTTCGACCACTGGGTCGACCACCAACACTTGCCTCCCAGGGGTGGCTATGTGTGCTGGGTGATCGGACTGGTCGAATGTAATGGCAGTCTGGGACCACTTCAAATAACTGGGTGTCACCGGAGCGACCATGTTCACTTCTCTGTTGATGACTTTCAATCGACTTTTACTCTCAACGTTAGCGAAAATCATCAAGGTGGAATTCACGTGGGGATAACCATCATCATCCTCTTCTTCATCCTCAACCTTGTCTGCTTCCTTCTCCTTTTCCTTGGGTTGTTTCTCTCGGAACTGTTGGATTAGGAGTCGACACTGTCGAGCAGTATGCTTCGAGTAAATGAAATTACCCTCTTCATCTTTTTTAGTGTGGATGTGACATGGCAAATCCAGCACATCATTTCCATCTTGATCTTTTACTTTCTTGGGGTTCCACGGCCCCTTGGGCTTCCCCTTGAACTTTCCTTGAGTCACAGCTAAGGCTTCACCAGGGGCGGCTGGCTCTGTCGGATTTCGGGTTCCGGCAGACCCTTGAGGTTCGAACACTGGGGTGCGCGCGGAGATTTCGCCTCCTACCTACCTACACTCCTCCGCCTTGCTAGGATCTAAACTAAGGAAAGAACACACAAGAGACACGGGGTTTATACTGGTTCGGGCCACCGTTGTGGTGTAATACCCTACTCCAGTGTGTGGTGTGGTGGATTGCCTCTTGGGCTGATGATGATGAACAATACAAGGAAGAACAGCCTCGCCAGGGTCTGTTCTTGGCTGGGCGACGAACTGCTGGGCGGAGTTCAGTCTCCTTTCCCACTCTCTCTGATCCTTTCTTCTATCCTTCGAACCTCCTTTGCTCTATGGGTGGCTGGTCCTATTTATAGAGGCCCTGGTCCTCTTCCCAAATATGGAGCGGGAAGGGAGCCAACAATGGCGGGCTAATTTGAAGGGGGACAGCTAGTATCAGCTGCCGTGACAAAAGTAGTCTTCGCCTGCACAAAGCTCTGGTGATGACGCCTCCTTGGGCTCCACGGTGACCTCCGTCTCGTAGTCCTCCTAGTCTTGGTATTGTTGCACCGAAATGGCAACCTTTGCTTGATGCCTCGGTACTCCGCGGCTGCGCTTGCCCCCTTTGCACTAAAGAGGAAAGGAGGACACTGCGCGGGCTGGCACCCGCCTGGCACCCTCGGTCGTCATGGCTTGCGTCACGGGCACCTCGTGAGGTACCCCGCCTTGATCTCTCCGCCTCCTCGTGAGCCAGCCTGAGGAGGCCGTGCCTGAGGAAGCTCCGCGTCGTCCGCCCCGCGAGGCTTGGCCCCTCGCGAGGGTCTTGGGTTTGTGTTGGTGAAGATGGGCCACGCTGGGCCCCCCTTTGAGCCACGCCGCAGGCCGCAGGCAGGCAAGTCTGGGGACCCCCGTTCCCAGAACGCCGACAGTAGCCCCCGGGCCCAAGGCGCGCCCAGACTTGGCCGTGCAGGGAGGCGGAAGGGCAAGAGCGAAGCGCCGCGGGCCCTAACAGACTGCAGCCTTGGGCGCCGCGTGGCGGTTGATTGGACGTGGGCGCCTCCACTTCCCCATGGCACCTCGGCAACTGTACGGATTGGACAAGTCCCTGCATGCAAAGCGGGTCATAATTACCTGCGATCGTGGGGGCCGTTGGTTGGCCACCACCAGCTATAAGTACGAACCAGCGCGCGCTCTTCCAGTTCATCCCCCCTTGCTTCTCCTTTTTCTTCATGGCCCCGTCGAGGAGGTTCTTGGCCGCAGAGAAGGGGAAGGCTCGCCAGGTTGAGCCCGCCTCTCCCCCGCCCAAGCGCGGCCGAGGGGGCCCTCGCAAACATCCTGTGGCCACCATGGTGGCTCCCCGCGGCCGTGGAGGCGATCTTCAGCACAGCGACGGGCGGATTGCTGCGTCCGGGGGGGTGCGCTCCGGCTGCGCGTCCCCCTAGGCTGCGCTTTTGCGCTGCTGAAGTGCTGCCGGAGTTCGTCGTGTGGTCGGCAGAGCCGACTAGCACCCGGCTTCCACTTCCTCGGTTCCTCCTTGGCGAGCTCCCGGCCGGCGCCCCGGGCGGCCTCTGGCTCCAGGCCGACGGCTGCTGCAGCCGGGCCTCATGGGTCTCACTGGAGGTCTCCACGGCCGGGAGCCTGTCCCTGGCCCGCGGTTGACAGACGTTTGCCCGCGCGCGTGGCCTGAGCCATCGGTGCACCCTACACTTCAAGTTCGACGGCGATGCCACCCTCTACGTGAGGGTGTTTGGGGAAGATGGTCGCCGCGCAGGGTGTTGCCCCGAGGGTGACGACCGCGGCTGGGAACCCAGCTCCGGCGATGATGGAGAGGGCAGCGCTCGCGCGGCTGGCGGCGCTCAGGGTTCCTCAAGCTTCTCCGGTTCTTCTTCAGGCGGCGACTCTTCTAGCGGTGGCCGCGGTCGGCCTCCACGCTGTCGTATCTGCTTGGGAGGTGGCAACGTGTCCGCCCGCCATCGCGCCCTGGTGAAGCGCGAGAGGGAGTCCGCCTGAGCTCCGGAGGCAGCTCGGGCCTTCCATGCGGGCCGGTGTGAGGCGAGCTACACCAAATTTGTTCTTTCTTTTCCTTTTTCCTGCATAACAAAGACAGTAGTGTGGAGCCCCGCGGGGGCATGTTTGGGTTATTGCTGTTAATCATCATTTTTCTTTCGTTACCGTACCTTCCGGCTACATGCCCGAGCGTGGATAGTTCCCGGCCCCGGCCTAGGGGGCGACCGACCCAGGCCCTTTGTTTGTGTTGCGGTGCCCATGGGGCACGGACTGGAGGGGTGCTCCTGTAATGGGCCCAGGTCGCGAACTCTTTGAATGACTAGGATAGGAACACTCGCGAGGGCGCTCAGCTGCCCCCCTCGCGAGGCCTTGCACAAGAGAAATCGAGGCAGGAGAGTGAAAAGTTGAAGAATCACAAGCCAAAGACGACAACAACTTCAATAAAACTTCGAATGAGAAGGAACAAGCCAACTACGGAAAGCAAATGAAAAGCCGCGTCCGGCACCTAATCTAGTCTTCGACGTCTTCTCACCAGCGCGGAGCTAAGTGCTACCACTGGGCGTGGGAGGGAGCCCCAGGGCCTGAGGCCGGCGCTCCTGAGACTCCGGTGCATGTACAGCCCCAACTCATTATTACGTGAGAGTGTCACGGGCGGCGAGCTTCACAGGCGTTGGCCTTGTTCACAGGCTCCGGGCCTTCTCCAAAACGCGATAGCTTCACAGGCATTCGCCTTCTTCACAGGCTCTGGGCCTTTTCCGAAACGCGATAGCTTCACAGGCATTCGCCTTCTTCACAGGCTCTGGGCCTTTTCCAAAACGCGATAGCTTCACAGGCATTCGCCTTCTTCACAGGCTCTGGGACTTTTCTGAAACACGATAGCTTCACAGGCATTCGCCTTCTTCATAGGCTCCGGGCCTTTTCCAAAACGCGATAGCTTCACAGGCATTCGCCTTCTTCACAGGCTCTGGGACTTTTTAGGGGTAGAACCTCCGGAGGTGCTGGATGTTCCATGCATTCTGGACTGGCACCCCCTCCTGAGTCTCCAAGCGCGCGGAGCCGGGCCTGGAAACATGAACAACTTTGAACGGGCCCTCCCACATGGGAGAGAGATTGTGCAGCCCCTCCCTGGAGAGAACCCGCCTGAGCCACGAGGTCTCCTACCTCGAGAGTTCTGGGGCGGATGTTGCGGCAGTGATATCGCCGCAGTGCTTGTTGGTACCTCGCCGCTCGTAGCGCGGCTTCTCGGCGATGTTCCTCCCCCAGCACGAGGTCCGTCCCCCGCATGGCATCCTGCTGCGCCTCGTCAAATGCCAGGACCCGCGCGGAGCGACGTCTGACCTCGTGAGGGAGGACCGCTTCGGCTCCGTAGACCAGGAAGAACGGGGTCTCTCTAGTCGGCTTGGTCGCAGTTGTGCGGATGGACCACAACACGGACTGAAGCTTGTCGTACCAACCTCTGCCGCAGGCCTCCAGTTTCTTCTTGAACGTCCTGGTCTTGAGGCCCCTCAAGACCTCCGCATTGGCTCGCTCGGCCTAGCCGTTGCTTCAGGGGTGCGCCACCGAAGCGTAGCATATCTGCGTTCCAAGGTTAGCACAGTATGTTTTGAAGAGGTTACTGGTGAACTACGAACCGTTGTCCGTGATGATGCGATTCGGCACCCCGAACCGGCTCACGATGCCCTTGATGAACTTGACCGCGGAACCCATAGGAATGGTGCGGACAGCCTCTACTTCAGCCCACTTGGTGAACTTGTCCACGGCGACGTAGAGGTAGCGGTAGCCCCCGGGCGCCCGAGGAAACAGGCCCAAGATGTCCAGCCCCCAGACTGCGAATGGCCATGAAAGGGGTATAGTCTGCAAGCCTCCTGCTGGCTGATGGATCTTCTTGGCGTGGAACTGGCAGGCCTCACAAGCTTTCACTAGTTCGTCGGCGTCATTGAGCGCGGTGGGCCAATAAAACCCACTGCGGAATGCCTTGCCGACGAGGGTCCGTGATGATGAATGATGTCCACAGTCTCCGCCGTGTATATCTTCCAGCAGTTCCTTCCCTTGCTCCCTGGAGATGCAGCGCAGGGATACATCGTTCGGCCGCTTCCGGTAGAGCTCTCCATCCTTGATGAAGTATGCCGTGGCCTAGCGTGCCACTCGCTCCGCTTCCTCCTCCTTCTCCGGCAGGGTCCCTTGCGTTAGGTAACTTCGGAGCTCCGCGATCCAACATCACTCCTGAGGTTCCGTCGTCAGGAGCAGGCATGCTCCTGAGGCCGGGCCACAGGCCGGAGCCCCTGAGGCAGGTGGCTGGGGGAGCTCCTCCCGGGGCCGAGCCGTGTTCGATAATGATGCCAGGGCTGATGGCTTGAAGAGCCGTTCCTCAAAAACGCCAGGCTCCTGAGGTAACCGCCTGGACGCTCGTTTGGCAATGTTGTCGGCCTCCTGATTGGTGCCACGGGGCACATGCTGCAACTCCAACCCCCAAAATTGCTTCTCCATCCTGCGGACCTCCGCTAGGTAGGCTTCCATGTGCTCATCCTTCGGCTCGTACACCTTGTTGGAGAAATTGACAAGGAGCTGCGAATCGCCCTTGATGGTGAGGCGTTTCACCCACAGGGCAGCCGCGGCCTTCAAGCCCGCTATTAAACCTTCATACTCCGCTATGTTGTTGGAGACCTTTTCACCTTGCTGGAAACAGAGCTGCACGGCGTAATAGAGCTTGTCCTGAGTGGGCGATATAAGCACCGCCCCAGCCCCTGCGCCATGCCTGGAGAACACCCCATCGAAGTACATGACCCAGCCTTCCGGCGCCTTGCTTCCCGGGGACAGGGACCGATCCTCGTCGGCCTTGAGGACTGGAGCCTCCATCCATTCTGCCACAAAATCCGCCAACGCTGCTCCCTTGATGACTCTGGTTGTGCTGAATTCGAGCTGAAACACTTGCAGTTCTATGTTCCACTCAGCGACCCTTCCAGCTGAATTAGGGCTCCTGAGCACTCTCTCCAGGGGGTATGACGAGAAGACCTTGATGGGGTGACCCTGAAAATAGTGCCGCAGCTTGCGCGAGGCAACCAGTAGCGCGAGGAGGAGTTTTTGAGGCATGGGGTACCGTGCCCTTGCATCCCGCAACACTGTGCTGACAAAGTACACTGGGTGCTCAACGAGGTGGAGTGCGTCAGTGTTGGTGGCTCCCTTCGGAGACCATGGCGCCTCTTGAGGCAATGAGGCCTCCTGAGACTGGCCATCTGGGAGAGGGGCCTCTTCTGCCTCCGATGCGCCCCTCTGCGGCGGCTGACCCTCCTCAGCCGCGGTGGCAGTTTCTGTGGGCCTTCCTTGTCCCTGTTCTGCCTTGTCCCGGGCTGCTGCCGCGGTTTTGATTCGGCGCTCCTCTCTGACTGCCACCAAGGCTGCACTGGCGGAGTAGGGAGTGGCGGCGAGGTAAAGCACCAGGGGCTCTTGAGGGCGCGGAGCCACCATGACCGGTGGGCTGGTCAGGTATCTCTTGAGATCCTGGAACGCCTTGTTGGCCTCTTCAGTCCACTCGAAGGGCCCCTTTTTCTTCATTAGCTGGAAGAAGGGCAGTGCTCGTTCCCCCAACTTGGAGATGAAGCGCCCTAGCTCGGTCACGCGCCCCGTGAGCTTCTGCATTTCTCTGAGGGTCTTTGGCGGGCTCATGTCTTCCACCGCCTTGACCTTCTCCGGGTTAGCCTCGATGCCTCGGTGGGACACGAGGAAACCCAAGAGCTTGCCCGAGGGGACTTCGAACACACATTTCTCTGGGTTGAGCCGTAGGTTCACCGCGTTGAGGCTCGCGAAGGTTTCCTCCAGGTCTTGTATCAAGGTCCTAGCCTCCCGAGACTTTACCACAATGTCATCGACGTAATCTTCAACATTCTTCCCGAGCTGCGGGCCCAAGGTGATGTGCACCAACCGCTGAAAGGTCGCCCCTGCATTACGCAGCCCGAATGGCATGCATGTGTAGCAGTACACCCCACACGGGGTAAGGAAGGCTGTCTTCTCGATGTCTTCTACCGCCATCTTGATCTGGTGATACCCAGAGAAGGCACCCAAGAAGCATAACAGGTCGCATTCCGCAGTGGAATCGACGATCTGGTCGATGCGGGGGAGCGGGAACGGATCTTGCGGGCATGCTTTGTTGAGGTTGGTGAAGTCGACACACATGTGCTCCTTCCCTCCCTTCTTTGGCACAACGACAGGGTTGGCCAACCAATCCGGATGTCGGACCTCGCGAATGACCCCAGCGGCTTCTAATTTGCGGGTCTCTTGGATGATGAAGGCCTGCTTTTCTATGGACTGCCGCCTGGCCTTCTGCTTCACAGGGCGAAAGTTGAGGTGATGCTCGATTACACTCCTAGGGATCTCTGCCAACTGGTCAGGCTCCCAAGCGAATACCCTCTTGTTTGCGCGCAGGAACCTGACCAGGGCCTTCTCCTGCTCGGGTTTGAGGTGGGCGCCTATGGTGAAAGTGGCGTTGGTGGACCCGTCCTCATCGACCGGTATCTGCTTGGTTTCTGCCTTGTCTTGGGTGAACAACTGTTTCTTCTTGGCGGGTGCAGCCCCCTTGGGCTCGGGGGTCTCCAAGTCGGCGGGTTGTGCCGATGTCGCTGTCTTGAAGGCGAGCTTGAGCACCCTCAGCACGTCCCCGGTGTCCCCGTGCACAGTGAGGACACCGCTGCTCCTGAGAATCTTCATGAGGTTGTACGCCGGGTGCGTCGCGGCCATGAACTGGGCCAGGGCTGGGTAGCCAAGGATGGCGTTGTAGGGGAGGCCGATGGGGGCGATGTCGAAGTCGACCAGCTCCGTGCGGAAGTTGTCGTAGGTGCCGAAGATTACTGGGAGCCAGATCTGTCCCAAGGAGCTGGATAACTCGCCCCCAATGCCTGAGAAGGGCCGTCTGGGTTGCAGCCGTTCCAGGGGTATGCAGAGGAGGTTGAAGGCCTCGACCGAGAGCATGCTGAGGCCCACGCCGCCATTAACGAGGGTTCTGGTGACGGCCACCTGGCAGATGGTGGGGGTGCACAGCATGGGGAGCGCACCCGAGCAGGCCGAGTTGGAGGGGTGGTCCTCCGAGCTGAAGGTCAGGCCGGTCTCGGGCGCCGCCCCGTCCAGGGGAGCCCCCTGCCGCGCGGAAGCGGCACTGACCCGGCGGATGAACGACTTGACGTGGTGACTCGTAGGCGGCGCCTGCGAGCCGCCCAAGAGGGCCGCGACGACCGGGGGTGTTGGTGCAGCGCGATGGGCGGGGGAGAGGTTGCGGGGCTCCATGGGCGCGCGGAGCACGCGGGACGAAGAACCAGCTGGGGTGAGCGAGGGAGTTGCGGTGCGGCCGTCTTGCCGCACGGACAGATGCTGGGACGATGCTTGCTGCTCGTCCCCCGCCGGGCCGGTGGTGGTGTTGACGGTAGGTGACGGGGAACGGCGAGGACGCCCGCCGACAGGGGCCGTCTAGGCGACGCGGGAAGCGAGTGCGGCCCGGCGCTCGGCGCGGGCCCGACGAGCGTCAGACATGGGCGTGATGGTCGGAGGAGAACGGGGTGGTGGAAGACGAATCCCGGCGCACCCCTACCTGGCGCGCCAAATGTCGGATTTCGGGTTCCGGCAGACCCTTGAGGTTCGAACACTGGGGTGCGCGCGGAGATTTCGCCTCCTACCTACCTGCACTCCTCCGCCTTGCTAGGATCTAAACTAAGGAAAGAACACACAAGAGACACGGGGTTTATACTGGTTCGGGCCACCGTTGTGGTGTAATACCCTACTCCAGTGTGTGGTGTGGTGGATTGCCTCTTGGGCTGATGATGATGAACAATACAAGGAAGAACAGCCTCGCAAGGGTCTGTTCTTGGCTGGGCGATGAACTACTGGGCGGAGTTCAGTCACCTTTCCCACTCTCTCTGATCCTTTCTTCTATCCTTCGAACCTCCTTTGCTCTGTGGGTGGCTGGTCCTATTTATAGAGGCCCTGGTCCTCTTCCCAAATATCGAGCGGGAAGGGAGCCAACAATGGCGGGCTAATTTAAAGGGGGACAGCTAGTATCAGCTGCCCTGATAAAAGTAGTCTTCGCCTGCACAAAGCTTTGGTGATGACGCCGCCTTGGTCTCCACGGTGACCTCCATCTCATAGTCCTCCTGGTCTTGGTCTCGTTGCACCGAAATGGCAACCTTTGCCTGATGCCTCGGTACTCCGCGGCTGCGCTTGCCCCCTTGGCACCAAAGAGGAAAGGAGGACACTGCGCGGGCTGGCACCCGCCTGGCACCCTCGGTCGTCATGGCTTGCATCACGGGCACCTCGTGAGGTACCCCACCTTGATCTCTCCGCCTCCTCCTGAGCCAGCCTGAGGAGGCCGTGCCTGAGGAAGCTCCGCGTCGTCCGCTCTGCGAGGCTTGGCCCCTCGCGACGGTCTTGGGTTTGTGTTGGTGAAGATGGGCCGCGCTGGGCCCCCCTTTGAGCCACGCCGCAGGCCGCAGGCAGGCAAGTCTGGGGACCCCCGTTCCTAGAACACCAACAGGCTCAGCCTTGCGCTTCCGTTTCCGACTGGAGTTACCTCCTCCGGTCTCGTGGGCGACTGTTTTGTGCTTGCCACTCCGGAGTCGGTCTTCTTCTTCACCGTTAGCATACTTGGTGGCAATTTCCATCATCCGAGTCAGATTCATATCTCCTATCTGACCGAACTTCATATTCAATTCCCGATACTTGACACCTTCTTTAAAGGCACAAATTGCCTGGTGATCAGACACATTCTCCACCGTGTGATGCAATGTGATCCATCTCTGGATATAATCCCTCAAAGACTCATTCGGTTTCTGCACGCAACACTGTAATTCGGTCAGCCCTGCCGGCCGTTTGCAAGTCCCTTCGAACGTTGTAACAAATACTCGGGCAAGATCTTCCCAAGTATAAATACTGCTTGGTGCTAACTGATTCAGCCATGCTCTAGATGAGCCCTCCAGTATCAGAGGAAGGTGTTTCATGGCCACTTCATCATTGCCGCCACCAATCTGGACAGCCACTCGGTAATCTTCAAGCCAAGTATCAGGCTTGGACTCACCGGTGAACTTACTGACTCCAGTCGCCAACCTAAAGTTGGGAGGAATCACTGCAGCCCTGATGGCCCTGCTGAAGCACTCCGGACCTGAGACATGCACCCTGCTGCTGGTTGGTACATCTCTGTCATGACCCTCTCGGTGAGCTCTGTTTCTGTCGACCAAGCCCTGAACGAGAATAGATCCCGCATCAAAGCCCGGCTCTCTGGGGTCGATTAGAACCCCTCGCCCCATACTGTGAGGGCGTCTGTCATCATGTTGCTGAGGCACGTACGATCCACTCCTTGGGAGAGGTGTGGGCACTCGACGACGATCATCGCGATCGACTCGGTGATCATACTGCTCATAGTTTCTATACTGATCTCGTCGGTCTCCATGTCCCTCATGCCTCGGGGGCGATCTTGGGCTGTGAGCCGACTGAACTATGTCTGCAACCACGGACCTGCTATGGATCCTATTCCTCGACTAAGATACTGCTGTATTCTGCTCCCCTGCTGCACGGAGCAAAGCTCGGATCTGCACCAGACCTCGACCAGCTTCTGATTGGGAAGGTTGGATCGACTCTGCTATCCGGTCTGTAGCTGCGAGATTCTGGATCGGAGTTCGGTATACCTGAGTCGGAGGCGAAAGAGTTGATGTCGACTGGATTCAGGAGCACGCTGTCGAGCACGCTCGTCGAGTGCGCACTGGAGATTCTCTAGTCGAGTGTGCTCAGCCAAGTTGGCCAAGCGCGCCTCCTCCAAGGCCTGGGCCTTAGGGGTTTCTCCAACGATAGGAGTGTGAAGTGCATCCATGTTCCGGCGGCGAAGTTCTTCCCTCCGCTGCGAGGAGAGGGGTTTGGGGCGGTACTCTTCATGAACGCGCGACGGATCGCCGTTCCCATCGTCTCTGTCTTCATGGGTGAAGCCAGGAGGACTGCGTGGTCCATTGACCATCAAAACTTCTGCCGCGGGGTCGCTGCTATCGCACTCGGATGCGGTCTCTACGGAGCCAGTTGACAGATCGAAGAAGCCGTAGAGGGTTTCGTCGGGCTCGATTGCCACGACTTGAGGGGTGGCTGACTAACGAGCCACCGCATGCTTCACCCACCGCTGAAGCCTCGACCGACCGGAACGTTTGCTCCGACGGGCCACAGGGAGGGGGGAAGCCATAGGAGCCGATCGATACTGGGTCGACGGCTGCCGCGTGAGGACGCCGTGGACGCACGTGCGAAAGTGCGTCGCCCCGCGGACGGGGAGTGCGTCGACGTCGAGTGGAGCCTCCTAAAGCCAAGCGGAGTCGTCGGCGACAAACACGAGCTCGCCGAGACGGATCTCGCGGCCCTCAGCCAATCCTCCGCCTGAAACCATGATGAAGGGGACCGGAAAAATTGCAACTTCTCCAAAAAGTCGCTAAGACACCTGCCCCACGGTGGGCGCCAACTGTCGTTGTTCTAAGTCTGACAGTAGAATGGGGGTAGGAATGTAGAGGCAAGATCCTAGCTATGTTGGAGTTGTACACGCGAGTTTTACGAGTTCAGGCCCTTCTCAGAGGAAGTAACAGCCCTACATCTCGGAGCCCGGAGGCGGTCGACTGAATATATGCGTGTGAGTTACAGGGGTTCCGAACCCTTGCCCCAGAGGAGGGGGGTGGCTTATATAGAGTGCGCCAGGACCCCAGCTCCCCTCCGTTACACAGGGTTCAATGTTCATAAAGGAGGAGCGTTACTGGTAATGTCCGAAGTAAAGTGCTATAAATGATTATTAAAGCTATGACTTAAACCCCGACCGTTGCGGAGTGAGTGGCTTCACATCTTCTAGTGGTCGAGTGGTTGTTCGTATGGTCGAGTGTCTTCAAGACTATCGAGTGGAACATAGCTTTTGGGTCGAGTGGATGATGATTTCTCTTCGACTGCTTCTGGTTCTTTTAGAGATGTCCTGGGGGATGGTATCTTGGACAGATCCATGACCCTACCCTAGGTACATAGCTTCGTCATCGACTCCCCCAAGCTTAGACCTCGCTTGTCCTCAAGCGAAAGCCGAAATCGAAAAATATGTCCACATGTTTAGAGATAGAGGTGTCGATAAAAATAAAATACGGGCATGAGGGCATCATGATCATTCTTAGAACAACAACTTATATAATTCTTGTCATATGATTTCTTATGCTAGAGTAATAATTCAATCACAATTTCAAGTATGAATCGTAAACTTCATTGAAAACTAACAAACTATAATCTCAGTCATTGGAGCAATTGCAATTTATCATAACACATGAAAGAGTCAATATCTAAGAGCTTTTCAGCAAGTCCACATACTCAACTATCATATAGTCTTTCACAATTTCTCACACTCACGCAATACTTATGGGTATGGAGTTTTAATCTGACACAGAGAAAGATAGGGGCTTATAGTTTTGCCTCCCAATGTTTTACCTCAAGGGTAATGTCAACAATAATAGTTCATGAAAACTCACATCCAATTAGTCATATATACCAGGATCTTTCCAACATACTGTGCTTGCCAAAGGATAAAATGTAAAAAGGATGGGTGAAGATCACCAAGACTCTTATGCAATGTAGGAGATAAAAGTAAAAGATAGGCCCTTCACAGAGGGAAGCAGAGGTTGTCATGCGCTTTTATGGTTGGATGCACAAAATCTTAATGCAAAAGAACGTCACTTTATATTGCCACTTGTGATATGGACCTTTATTATGCAATCTGTCGCTTTTATTTCTTCCATATTACACGATCGTATAAAGCTTATTTCTCCCACACTAATAAGTCATACATATTTAGAGAGCAATTTTTATTGCTTGCACCAATGATAACTTACTTGGAGGATCTTACTCAATCCATAGGTAGGTATGGTGGACTCTCATGGCAAAACTGGTTTTAGGGGTATTTGGAAGCACAAGTAGTAACTCTACTTGGTGCGATGAATTTGTCTAACATGAGGAGGAAAGGCAAGCTCAACCATGTTGGATGATCCATGACAATATAATTTATCTCAGATGTAAGAAAACATAACCCATTACGTTGTCTTCCTTGTCCAACGTCAACTCTTTAGCATGTCATATTTTAATGAGTGCTCACAATCATAAAATATGTCCAAGATAGTATATTTATATGTGAAGACCTGTCTTTCTTTATTACTTCCTATTAATTGCAACGATGACCAAAACTATGTTTGTCAACTCTCAACAACTTTTATTCATCATACCTTTTCTATGTGAGGTCATTACTCTCCATAAGATCCATATGATCTCTTTGTTTCTTTTTATTTTATTTTATTTTATTTCTTTTCTTTTATTCACTTAGGATCATGGCAAAATAATCAAGCCCTTGACTCAACACTAAATTTATTATATAGCTCACGGACTCGATTACATAGAGGAATGAAAAAGCAAAACTCAAAACTAGATCATACTAAGAACTTTTATTCTACTAGATCAAGATATTACCAAAAGGATCGAACTAAGAAAACGGTAAACATAAAAGTGATGGTGATACGATACCGGGGCACTCCCCCAAGCTTGGCAGTTGCCAAGGGGAGTGCCCATACCCATGTGATTATGTCTCTCTTTTCGGGAATGGTGATGTGATATTCTTGGAGATGATGCCCCTCAGGATACGATTCTCCTCCTCAAGCTTATTGACTTGCTGCTTGAGGTCCATTATTTCCTTTTGGAGTTTTCCTGTAACAGCCAAAGCTCCCTGCACCCAAGGGTGCTGCATAGCTGTGGGAGAACCAATGACACTCCTTTTCATATTCTCATCAGAAAGAAATCTAACATTGGAAGGGATAACCGAGTTTGGAATAGCCGAGCTCTGCAGTTCTCCCATTGTGAATCCAGCTCGGAAGCGGGAAGTGACTTCTTGATCCTCTTCCATGGCATCTATCCTCTTCAAATCAGCCTCTATCTCTTCCTCCGTAGCTAGTCCAAAGAGGTCAAGATTATTGTTTGTCATTGATCTCGGTGCCGGATGAGACACCCGGCTCTCCCCGACTGACTCTTGCGAAGACATCTTGCTCTAATCTGCAGCAACAACATCTCGAAACACAAACAGAGGATAATTGCGTGATACGGGAGTCAAAACCCCCGGGAGATTATATAATGATTTTTTACCGACCAAAATACATGTCGTGTAAGAAAACGGAGTCCGGAAAGCGCACGAGGTGGCCACGAGGTAGGGGGATGCGCCTAGTAGGGTAGGGCGCACCCTCCACCCTCGTGGAGACCTCATGTCCTTCCCGGACTTCTTATTATTTTTCTATTTTTCTAAATATTCCAAAACGGAGAAATATTGCCTTAAAAACTGTTTTGGAGTCGGTTTACTTACCGTACCACATACCTATTCCTTTTCGGAGTCTGAAATGTTCCAGAAAGTGTCCCTTTGTATTCCTCCGGGGTTACGGTTTCAATAACATTGGTTTCAACATTTATGGGATTACTTGAGATATAATGTTTGATTCTTTGACCGTTCACCACCTTCGGATTTGTGCCTTCGAAGTTGTTGATTTTTATGGCACCGGAACGATAGACCTCCTCGATAACGTAAGGACCTTCCCATTTAGAGAGAAGTTTTCCTGCAAAAAATCTTAAACGAGAGTTGTATAGCCATACATAATCACCTACATTAAACTCACGCCTTTGTATCCTTTTATCATGCCATCTTTTAAATTTTTCTTTAAACAACTTGGTATTTTCATAGGCTTGGGTTCTCCATTCATCGAGTGAGCTAATATCAAATAACCTCTTCTCACCGGCAAGTTTAAAATCATAATTGAGCTCTTTAATAGCCCAATAATCCTTGTGTTCTAGTTCGAGAGGTAAGTGACATGCTTTTCCATAAACCATTTTATACGGAGACATACCCATAGGATTTTTATATGCAGTTCTATAGGCCCATAATGCATCATCAAGTTTCTTGGACCAATTCTTTCTAGATCTATTAACAGTCTTTTGCAAAATTAATTTGATCTCTCTATTACTCAATTCTACTTAACCAATAGACTGAAGGTGATAAGGGGATGCAATTATATGATTAACATCATACTTAGCAAGCATTTTACGGAAAGTACCATGAATAAAATGTGAACCACCATCAGTCATTAAATATCTAGGGACTCCAAATCTTCGAAAAATAACTTCTTTAAGCATTTTAATAGAAGTGTTATGATCAGCACTACTAGTTGGAATAGCTTCTACCCACTTAGTAACGTAATCAACAACAACTAAAATATGTGTATATCCATTAGAGGAAGGAAAAGGCCCCATATAGTCAAAGCCCCAAACATCAAATGGTTCAATAACGAGAGAATAGTTCATAGGCATTTCTTGACGTCTACTAATATTACCAATTCTTTGACATTCATCACAAGATAAGACAAACTTACGGGCATCCTTGAAGCGAGTAGGCCAATAAAAACCAGATTGCAATACCTTATGTGCAGTCCTATCTCCAGCATGGTGTCGTCCATAAGCTTTGGAGTGACACTTGCGTAGGATCTGTTCCTGTTCATGCTCAGGTACACAACGTCTAATAACACCATATACTCCTTCTTTATAAAGATGTGGGTCACCCCAAAAGTAATGCCTCAAATCATAGAAGAACTTTTTCTTTTGTTGGTATGTGAAACTAGGTGGTATAAACTTAGCAACAATGTAATTAGCATAATCAGCATACCATGGAGTAGTATGAGAAGCATTTATGATATTTAATTGCTCATCAGGAAAGCTATCATCAATAGGTAGTGGGTCATCAAGCACATTTTCTAACCTAGACAAGTTGTCTGCAACGGGGTTCTCAGCTCCCTTTCTATCAACAATATGTAAGTCAAATTCTTGTAGCAAGAGAACCCATCTAATAAGTCTAGGTTTAGCATCTTTCTTTTCCATAAGATATTTAATAGCAGCATGATCAATGTGAATAGTTACTTTAGAATCAACAATATAAGGTCTGAACTTGTCACAAGCAAATACAACTGCTAAGAATTCTTTTTCAGTGGTAGCATAATTTCTTTGAGCATTGTCTAGGGTTTTACTAGCATATTGAATAACGTTTAATTTCTTATCAACTCTTTGCCCTAGAATAGCACCTACAGCATAATCACTAGCATCACACATAATTTCAAAGGGTAAATTCCAATCAGGTGGCTGAACAATAGGTGCAGAGATCAATGATTTCTTAAGTATTTCAAATGCTTCTACACAATCATCATCAAAGACAAATGGTATATCTTTTTGTAATAAATTAGTCAGAGGCCGAGAAATTTTTGAGAAGTCCTTAATGAACCTCCTATAAAATCTGGCGTGACCAAGGAAACTTCTTATACCTTTGATGTCCTTAGGGCATGGCATCTTTTAAATAGCATCAACCTTGGCTTTACCAACTTTAGCTCTTTCAGAAACTTTATGCCCTAAGACAATACCTTCATTAACCATAAAGTGACACTTTTCCCAATTCAAGACAAGATTAGTTTCTTCACATCTCTACAAAACTCGATCAAGGTTGCTTAAGCAATCATCAAAAGAAGATCCATAGATGGAGAAATCATGCATGAAAACCCCACAAATCTTTTCACAAAAGTCGGAGAATATAGCCATCATGCATCTTTGAAAGGTAGCAGGTGCATTACATAAACCAAAAGGCATACGTCTATAAGAAAAAGTACCAAAAGGGCAAGTAAAGGTAGTCTTTGATTGATCCTTGGCTGACCAAGGTATTTGAGAGAAACCAGAATAACCATCTAGAAAGAAAAAATGTGTATGTTTGGATAATCTTTCTAGCATTTGATCAATAAAAGGTAAAGGGCAATGATCCTTTTTAGTGGCCTTATTTAATTTGCGGAAATCAATTACCATCCTATAACCTGTAATAATTCTTTGAGGAATCAATTCATCTTTATCATTAGGAATGACAGTAATACCTCCCTTCTTAGGGACATAATGGACATGACTTACCCACTGACTATCAGCAATGGGATAAATTATACCTGCCTCACGGAGCTTTAGTATTTCCTTTCTTACCACTTCCTTCATTTTAGGATTCAGTCGTTGTTGACGATCACGAACTGGTTTAGCATCTTCTTCCAAATTTATTTTATGTTGACATAGAGTGGGACTAATGCCCTTAAGATCATCAAGAGTATACTCAATAGCAGCACGGTGCTTCTTCAGAGTTTTCAATAATATCTCTTCCTCATGCTCTGAAAGGTTAGCACTAATAATAATAGGATATATCTTTTTCTCATCAAGATAAGCATATTTATGAGTACCAGACAACGATTTAAGCTCAAACATGGGGTCACCCTTGGGTGGAGGAGGATCCCCTAGGATTTCAATAGGCAAATTGTGTTTCAGAATAGGTTCCTGTTTAAAGAATACTTCATCTATTTCCCTTCTTTCATTCATAGACATATCATTTTCATGGTCTAGCAAATATTGTTCTAAAGGATCACTAGGAGGTACGGCAATAGAAGCAAGACCAATAATTTAATCCTTACTAGGTAATTCTTCTTCACGGTGTTGTCTACTAAATTTAGAGAAATTAAATTCATGAGACATATCATCTAAACCGATAGTAACGACATCCTTTTGCAATCTATCTTAGCATTAACAGTGTTTAAGAAGGGTCTACCAAATATAATGGGACAAAAGCTATCTTGTGGGGAACCAAGAACAAGAAAATGAGCAGGATATTTAGTTTTCCCACACAAGACTTCAACATCTCTAACAATTCCCATTGGTGAAATAGTATCTCTATTGGCAAGTTTAATTGTGACATCAATATCTTCTATCTCAGCAGGTGCAATATCATGCATAATTTCTTTGTATAAGGCGTAAGGTATTGCACTAGCACTAGCACCCATATCACATAAGCCATGATAACAATGATCTCTTATTTTAACAGAAATAACAGGCATGCCTACCACAGGTCTGTTTTTATCTTTAGCACAAGGTTTAGCAATTCTAGCAGTCTCATCAAGGAAATGAATAACATGCCCATCAATATTATCAGACAAGAGATCTTTAACAATAGCAATATCAGGTTCAACTTTAATTTGCTCAGGAGGTGTATAAGTTCTAATATTGCTTTTACGAACCACAGTTGAAGCTTTAGCATGATCCTTTATCCTAATAGGGAAAGGTGGTTTCTCAACATAAGAAGTAGGAACAATAGGATCATTATAAGTGATAGTGTTTTCTTCAACCTTAATAGGTGCAACTACTTTTACTTCTATGGGAGGATGATATTTAAACCATTTCTCCTTTGGGAGATCAACATAAGTAGCAAAAGATTCATAGAAAGAAGCTACTATTTCAGAGTGAAGTCCATATTTAGTGCTAAATTTATGGAAAACATCGGTATCCATAAAAGATTTAACACAATCAAACTTAGGTGTCATACCTGACTCCTTACCTTTATCGAGGTCCCAATATTCAGAGTTGCGTTTAATTCTTTCCAATAAATCCCATTTGAATTCAATAGTCTTCATCATAAAAGAGCCAGCACAAGAAGTATAAAGCATGGTGCGATTGCTATCAGAAAGCCGAGCATAAATTTTTTGAATAATCATTTCTCTTGAGAGATGATGATTGCGGCATGAATATAACATTGATTTAAGCCTCCCCCAAGCTTGACCGATGCTTTCTCCTTCGCGAGGCCAAAAATTATATATATAATTGCGATCACGATGAACAAGATGCATAGGATAAAACTTCTGATGAAATTCCAATTTCAATCGTTTGTAGTTCCATGACCCCATATCATCACATAGCCTATACCATGTCGATGCATCTCCCTTCAAAGATAAAGGGAAGACCTTCTTCTTAACAACATCTCCGGGTACACCTGCTAGCTTAAGTAATCCACAAACTTCATCCACGTATATTAGATGCTCATCAGGATGCTTTGTTCCATCTCCTAAAAAAGGATTAGCTAGCAATTTTTCTATCATACGCAAAGGAATTTCAAAGTAGACATTTTCATTTTCAATAGGCTCAGTAGGTTGAGGAGCAACTCTCTGCTCTACTGGTCGGGCTGAAGATACCCCGAACAAGCCCCTCAGAGGATTACTTTCCATAGTAACAAGTGACAGTAAATTCCAACACACTATATAAATTTTTCCTTACCAAATTCCACCTACCAAAGGCGCTTCACTCCCCGGCAACAGCGCCAGAAAAGAGTCTTGATGACCCACAAGTATAGCGGATCTATCATAGTCCTTTCGATAAGAAAGAGTGTCGAACCCAACGAGGAGCAGAAGGAAATGATAAGCGGTTTCCAGCAAGGTATTCTCTGCAAGTACTGAAACAAGTGGTAACAGATAGTTTTTTGATAGGATAATTTGTAACGAGCAACAAGTAACAAAAGTAAATAAAGTGCAGTAAGGTGGCCCAATCCTTTTTATAGCAAAGGACAAGCCTGGACAAACTCTTATATAGAGAAAAGCACTCCCGAGGACACATGGGAATATCATCAAGCTAGTTTTCATCATGCTCATATGATTCGCGTTCGATACTTTGATAATTTGGTATGTGGGTGGACCAGTGCTTGGGTACTGTCCTTACTTGGACAAGCATCCCACTTATGATTAACCTCTATTGCAAGCATCCACAACTACAACAAAAGTATTAAGGTAAACCTAACAATAGCATGAAACATATGGACCCAAATCAGCCCCTTACGAAGCAACGCATAAACTAGGGTTTAAGCTTCTGTCACTCTACCAACCCATCATCTACTTATTACTTCCCAATGCCTTCCTCTAGGCCCAAGTAATGGTGAAGTGTCATGTAGTCGACGTTCACATAACACCACTAGAGGAGAGACAACATACATCTCATCAAAATATCAAACGAATACCAAATTCACATGACTACTAATAGCAAGACTTCTCCCATGTCCTCAGGAACAAACGTAACTACTCACAAAGCATATTCATGTTCATAATCAGAGGGGTATTAATATGCATATAGGATCTGAACATATGATCTTCCACCAAATAAACCAACTAGCATCAACTACAAGGAGTAATTAACACTACCAGCATCCTACTAGTACCAATTCCGGACTTGGAGACAAGAATTGGATGCAAGAGATGAACTAGGGTTTTGAGAGGAGATGGTGCTGATGAAGATGTTGATGGAGATTGCCCTCTCCCGATGAGAGGAGCGTTGGTGATGATGATGGCGATGATTTCCCCCTCCCGGAGGGAAGCTTCCCTGGCAGGACAGCTCTGCTGGAGCCCTAGATTGGTTCCGCCAAGGTTCCGCCTCGTGGCAGCGGAGTTTCATCCGAGAAGATGGCTTATGATTTTTTTCTCATCGAAAGACTTCATATAGCAGAAGATGGACATCGGAGGGCCACCAAGGGGCCCACGAGGTAGGGGACGCGCCCAGGGGGGTAGGGGCGCGCCCCCCTCCCTCGTGGGTAGGGTGTGGCCCCCTGGTTAACTTCTTGCGCTTAGTATTTTTTATATATTCTGAAAACGTCTTCCGTGAAGTTTCAGGACTTATGGAGCTGTGTAGAATAGGTCTCTAATATTTGCTCCTTTTCCAGCCCAGAATCCCAACTGCCAACATTCTCCCTCTTTATGTAAACCTTGTAAAATAAGAGAGAATAGGCATAAGTATTGTGACATAATGTGTAATAATAGCCCATAATGCATTAAATATCGGTATAAAAGCATGATGCAAAATGGACGTATCAGACTCCATTTGATATTCCTTTTGTATAAAATTCAAAAACAAGGAAAAAAAGAAAGTGGCACTGGGCTCTAGGTTAATAAGGTAGTCCCAAAAATAATATAAAATAGAATATTAATGCATATAAAACATCCAAAAGAGATAATATAATAGCATGGAACAATAAAAAATTATAGATACGTTGGAGACGTATCAGTGGTGAGTCGAGTCGGCTGGTTGATTGTGGATTAACAGTTCCCGGTGGGGGTTGGATGAACAGGACTGAAGGAGTCCTGGATTAGGGGGTCTTCGGACAGCCGGACTATATCCTTTGGCCGGACTATTGGACTATGAAGATACAAGATTGAAGACTTCGTCCCGTGTCCGGATGGGACTCTCCTTGGCGTGGAAGGAAAGCTAGGCAATACGGATATGTAGATCTCCTCCCTTGTAACCGACTCTGTGTAACCCTAGCCCCCTCCGGTGTCTATATAAACCGGAGGGTTTAGTCCGTAGGACAACAGACAATCATACCATAGGCTAGCTTCTAGGGTTTAGCCTCTACAATCTCGTGGTAGATCAACTCTTGTAATACTCATATCATCAAGAACAATCAAGCAGGACGTAGGGTATTACCTCCTTCAAGAGGGCCCGAACCTGGGTAAACATCGTGCCCCTTCTCTCCTGTTACCATCTGCCTTAGACGCACAGTTCGGGACCCCCTACCCGAGATCCGCCGGTTTTGACACCAACATTGGTGCTTTCATTGAGAGTTCCACTGTGTCGTCACCATAAGTCTTGATGGCTCCTTCAATCATCGGTAATGATGCGGTCCAAGGTGAGGTTTTCCTCCCCGGATAGATCTTCGTATACGGCGGCTTCGCACTGCGGGCCAATTCGCTTGGCCATCTGGAGCAGATTGAGAGCTACACCCCTGGCCATCAGGTCAGGTTCATAAACTTAAACTACACTGCCGACAACCGCGGAGACTTGATCTTTGACGGATTCGAGACCATGTCAGGTGCACCGCACAGTCACGATGAGCTTGACGTAACTCTATCGTCGGACAATATTCGGAAAATCGCATCTGCAACTACTTTGGCCGTCAATCCAGAGCAAATCGTGCCATATGAGAGCGGAGGGATAGGCCCCGCCATGGAGGCCGCACTCTCAATGGCGATAGAGCCGGATACTGACTTTACCCCTTACGAGAGCCATGTCGTCGAACCACTGGATTCACCTCCGACCACGGACTCCGAGCCGCTTATATCCGTGCCCGTCGAATCCGACTGGGCGCCGATCATGGAGTTCACCTCCACAGATATCTTTCAGCACTCGCCCTTCGGCGATGTGCTAAATTCATTAAGGTCTCTCTCCCTGTCAGGAGAACCTTGGCCGAACTATGTCCGGCTAGAATGGGATGCGGACGACGAAGAAATTCGCTGCCCACCCACCACCCACTTAGTAACCACTGTCGACGATTTAACCAACATGCTCGACTTCGACTCCGAAGACATCGACGGTATGGACGACGATGCAGGAGACGAGCAGGAACCACCGCCCACAGGGTGCTAGACCGCTACCTCATCATACGACATATACATGGTGGATACCCCTAAAGAAGGCAATGGCGACGAGACAGCGGAGGATGACCCCTCCAAGAAGCAACCCAAGCGCCGACGTCAGCGGTGCCACTCTAAGTCCCGCCACAGCAAAAGTAGTGATACCGGCATAGGAGATAATAACACTTCGGATAGTGCCGAAGACAACCACAATCCCCTGCAGCACGATGTAGAGCTGGAGGATGAAAAAGCCAGCCCTCCAGAGCAGGCAGCAGATGGAGAACCAGAGGAGGACAATTACATGCCTCTCTCTGAAGACGAGGCGAGCCTCGGCGACGAAGAATTTATCGTGCCTGAGGACCCCGTCGAGCAGGAGCGCTTCAAGCGCCGGCTTATGGCCACAACAAATAGCCTAAAGAAAAAGCAACAACAGCTTCAAGCTGATCAAGACTTGCTAGCAGACAGATGGACCGAAGTCCTTGTGGCCGAGGAATACGAACTCGAGCGCCCCTCCAAGAGTTACCCAAAATGTAGGTTGCTACCTCACCTCGAGGAGGAAGCATTGAAACCTCATTCACCAGTGTACGAATGCGGCTGACCGGCCACTACGTGGCTGAGCCAGAGAGGCGTTTCAGCCTAAAATTCAGCCTACACCCCGCCGCTACTCAATCAAAAATACCAAGGCTCGGGGCAACACACGTGACCTGCAAGATGTATTGGACAGCAAGGAAAAACTTGCAAGGTCAATATACGGGTCACGGGAACGTGCGCCAACACCGGATACGCCAAAAGCAAATCCGGCCGGGCCGATGTCACACCCTAGCTAGTTCATGCATTAGAGTGTTGCATCATGTTTAATTTCCCAGAAAACTGAAATGGGGATGACAGAACCCCCAGCACCCCCCCTGGAACAACTAGGGTTTACTAAAAACTTTTTCAATGAACGTGAAATGCCCTTCTAAAAAGTCCACCCTTTTTGTTTTGGGTTAAAACCTTTGACAAAATGGTGCACACTTTTCTAGGACATCTTGAGGTCATTGGATTAATTCATATAGTATTTGCATTTGGGCATTTAAATGCTATAAAATAATTTAAATGCTCAAATAATCATAAACTAAAATGTTTACTGTTGGATATATTCTAAGCAGTAGCCATGATTAATTTTATGATTTTTGGAAATGCCCTGGCATTTTTAATAAAACCCTGAAGTTACAGAAATAATAGAATAACTAAAAAAATAGAAAAAGAGAGGGAAAGGAACTAACCTGGCGCAGCCCACCTGGTAGCCCACTAGCCAGCCGAGCACTGTGCAGCTGTGCTGGCCCGTGCCAGTCATCGCCTACCTCT
The DNA here is from genome assembly GCF_002162155.2 of Triticum dicoccoides. Lineage (NCBI taxonomy): Eukaryota > Viridiplantae > Streptophyta > Magnoliopsida > Poales > Poaceae > Triticum > Triticum dicoccoides. Next base: position 500,464,641 of record NC_041382.1, on the reverse strand, counting down.
GCCAGTAGGCAGAGGAAGGCCACAACGCGCGCGCCCGAGCTTGCCACGCCACATCCCTGCTCCTCTGCTTCACCCGGTCACCGCCTTGACGCCACGGACGACATCCACGTCGTCGCCCCGACCCCATAGAACCCTCCATTCACCCCCAACGCCTCTCCCTCGCCCTGTCCCACCATGGCCGACGCCTCTGCTGCTGCACCGTCGCCGTAGCCGCGCCCTCCGTCATCCTCGCGTCGCGCCTCGTGTCCACGAGCTCCGCCGTCATCGACTACGTCGAGCAGGCCGAGCCCCGAGCGCTCGCCCGCTCTGGAACCGCCCCGACCTCGTCCTCCCCAACTCCGGCCACTAGAGATCCCCTTCGCCGTCCCCGCCGCATCAGCTCGCCCCCGACCTCGCCGACTGCCTCATCGTGACCCCCGTGAGCTCAGCCATCTCCCCATCCTCTCCGTTTCCTCTTTTGCACTCCGTAGAAACTGCACCATGCTCACCTGCACGCGCCACCGCCCGCGCTCGTCGCCAGCGATGCTCCGGTGACCATTTGGTCCCGGGCATGCGCCCAACGCGCTCCCCGCATCGCGTAGAGCCCCCGTAGCACCTCACCGTGCTCATTTGCGCACCACAGCCTCATCCCCACCTGCACCCAAGCTTCGGCCGCCGTCGAGCTCGTCACCGGCGCCACTCCGGCCACTCCCCGGCCGCGCCACCACCACGGTTGGATGCGGACGAGCGTCCGCGTCCCGTAGCTGTGCTCCGCGCGCCAAATGGCGCCTTGTAGGTGAATCCCACGCTGCTCCGCCGCGTCTGGCCTCACCAGCGGCTAAACGCCGACGAGTTTGACCCTGTTTGGCCCCGTGTGGGCCCAGGTTGACCTCCCCTGAGTCACTGACGTGTGGGCCATGCCCCTGTCTAATTAGAATTAGTATAGTTAACACTAATTATTTTAGTTAATAGGTTGACTCACTGACATGTGGGCCCAGGGCCTAACTAACCTAGTTTAGTGCTAACGAAACACTAACTAACTCTGTTAGTTAGTTGTTACACTGACAGATGGGGCCCACCAGTCAGGTTTGACCTGGGCTGGCGCCTTTGACCCGCTGACGTCACACTGACGCCAGGCTGATGCAGTAAATCCTTTTCTTGATTTATTCTTATATAGGAAATTCCAGAAAATAACCAAAACTTCAAAAATTCATAACTTTTAATCTTTAACTCCAAATGCAAAGATTTATATATGAAATTTGATTAGAAAAATTCAATATTTCCATCTGTAATGGTTTCTTGCATGACAAAACACTTTAACCTTGCTGTTTAGGTGAAACAAAATAATACACTTATAATGCTTAAGAACATAAGCTCCCATTTGAATCTTTGATTCAAATGGACCCATTTCAACTTGTTTCAGATCGCATTAGGCAGGACACCTCATATTGCCATGACATAGCATGCATCATATTGTTGCATATTGCCATGTGATGATTGTATTCTGTGGTGTCTTTCATGGTAGGTTCTGCCTCCGAGGATATCTCCGAGTATCCAACTGAAGGGCAGTACCCTACTACTACTCCATCAGGCAAGCAGCCCCATTGATCATATCGATACAATCCCATGTTCTCGCTTCTGCTCTCATTTACTGCATTAAGACAACAACGTTTCAAACCGCTGTGTGCTGCGGTAGTTGAACCCTTATCCTATGCATGACCTGTCATTGCCACAGTAACTAGATGAAACCCACTATCATGTGTAGGAGTTGATTGAGCCATGTATGTGTTTCCTACCTTGCTATGCCTGCTATGCTTAGAGTTGTGTCAGGTCTGGTTCATCTGGGTGATGGGCTAGAGTGAAATGATTATGTCGGTAATGTGAGGGATGTGTTGAACATGATTTGGTAAAGGTATCGATGAGAGGCCATGTAGGAGTACATGGTGGGTTGTTTCATTGAGGTTGTCCCTAAGAACTGAGATCTGTATGTGTGATTTAAGAATCAGTTACTACCATACTTTGCGCCCGAAACCAATGGACCCTCTCGGCTTCTTAATCACCCTAGTACTCTGTCCAGGAGTTGCAACTAGTTTCTGGTGTTTGTAGGTTATGTGTTGGCGGCCGTGCGTAGCGCTGACCCTAGGGGTGGGCTATGATGTTGTAGATACACCGTGGCACGGTGTACCGAGTCACCCGTTTGGTGTCTCGGGAACCCTGTTCACATCGTTCGGGGCCGTATGTGGAAACCTCGGCCGGACTCCCTGCGGATGGAACCTAGATAGGCGATAAACCTGGACTAGAGACTTGAGTGTTTAGGTAGGCCGTGGCCGACACCCTCGTTGGGCTTCTGCTTGAAGGTTGCCGAGTACATGTCGTGTAAACGACGGTAAGTGGTGAGAGCGTGTATGAAGAAGTACACCCCTACAGGGTTAACATCATCTATTCGAATAGCCGCGTCCGTGGTAAAGGAATACTTGGTTGCCTATAACAGTTCATAGACAAGTGGAAGTGGATACACTAAAATGTGCAAGATAAGCGTGAGTGCTATGGATGGCGTTCTCGTAGGAAGACGGGAGCGGATCCGTAGCGGTGTATTGATTGGTGAATATGTGGACTCGTGTGTGCCACCTCAAAAGAGTTGCTTGCAGTCGTAGTTCAGGTTAGCCACTGAGTCAAAGCTGGCTTGCTGTAGTTAAACTCCACCACCCCCTTTATTGATACCAATGCATATGTAGATAGTTCTGATGTAAGTCTTGCTGGGTACATTTGTACTTACGTTTGCCTTTGTTATGTTTTGCAGAGAGATGTCAGTCTCAGTAGTGGTTCCATGTGGACTTCGACGTTTAGCTTGATACCTCAGCTACAATCTTGTGCCCTCATCAGGATCTGGTAGATAGCCAGGCTTCTCAGCCTTCTTCATTTGTAGTTGTCTGTACTCAGACAAGTTAAGCTTCCGCATGTGCTTTGATTTGTATGCTATGATTGTTTGGTCATGAGACCCATGTTTGTAATATCTCGCTCCTCGGAGCCTAATGAATAAATACTTGAGTCGTAGAGTTATGTTGTGATGCCATGTTGTATTTACACATATCGAGCATATTGTGTGTATGATTGAAATGCTTGGTATGTGTGGGATCCGACAATATACTTGTTTATCCTTGGCAGCCTCTCTTATGGGGAAATGTATTCTAGTGCTTCCATGAGCCATAGTAGTCCGCTACAGCCCGGTTCACCGGAGTCCTGCTAGCCCAGCACTACTGCTTAGGACACTTGACTGGATGGCATGTGTTTCACTTCGTTCCTATGTCTGTCCCTTCGAGGAAATGTCACGCAGTGACATCCGGAGTCCTGCCTAGCCTGCTATAGCCCGGGTTCATCGGAGTCCTGTTAGCACAGTGCTACAGCCCGGATTCACACGCTGCTGACCGACATGCTCGATGTGATTCATGTATGCCTATCCCCATAGGTTGGTGCCGCTTTGGGTTCACGACTAGCCATGTCGGCTCGGGTTCTCTGTCATATGGATGCTAGCGACACTATCATATACATGAGCCAAAAGGCGCAAACGGTCCCGGGCCATGGTAAGGCGACACCCGTGGGAATACCGTGCGTGAGGCCGCAAAGTGATATGAGGTGTTATCGGCTAGATCGATGTGACTTGGAATCGGGGTCCTGACAGCTTTGGTATCAGAGCCTGACTGCCTGTAGGATTACCAAGCCAAGCTGGTCGAAGTCGTGTCTAGAAATGCTTTAGTTATATAAGGGAATTGATTGTGGATGGGAACGTAAGGCTCTTTTTACTCCTTATCCTCATGACCTTCTGATCTGAGTCATCTTATCTTTTCTACGGGCTTAAGAACTAGGCTTCTCTTCTATCTCTCAGGATGACGTGTTACTAAACCGTAGTTGCCTAGGATTGTTGAGTTCAAGCCTCAGATCAGTTCCTACTACTTCCATATGTCATAGCTGGCCTCAGAACTTTAATATTGTGATGTTGAGTGGTTATGCCACCATTTTGCAGGATGTCTCAAACCATTTTGAGCATTTACAGCTGTTATGCTGTCTGAGTCATCCTAGGTTTCTAAATAGTCTAATGCACTTGCAAATCTTTCCTCCATGTTCCCATTGTATTGTTGGGCCAGATTAAGAACACTAACGGTCTGTTGAGGTACTCTACTACCTCGACATATATGTTGGAGCTATTATTATGACCCTAGGTGTTTTAGGGAGTCACCTAGTAATCTAGCCATGTTTTGTGTTCCCGGTGTGATGATTCTGGCCACCATTCTCGAAAGCATCTCATGATGTTATTAGTTAGTAGGTATTATTTCCTGGGTTCTTGAACCCAAGATTCACTCTACTTAATTCGTGTAGATAGTGTTACTCGTTCCTTTAGGATATTAGAAACCTTGCGACAGTCCTCGAGGTCCGTGGTATTTCTTTCTTCCAAATACCATGAACTGCTTATGGCAAAAGTTCTTTTGAACCAAAAGATCACAATCAGAGTGCTCTTGATGAGTTCTCCATTCTACATCGTGAATCTTCTAGTTCTACCTTTCTACATGGGTTATCCGAAAGAAATGTTGAGCTTTGCTCGACATACTAATCTATGCATCCACAACTCAGAAAGTTATATGCCTTTGCGTTGTCTCTCTTTAGTTGTATTCTGACCCCCGTCTATCAATTGATAGTCAGGAGTAGTCGTGCACTCGTGTTCATCGATGCCCATTATTCTTGTGGTCCGTCAAGCCATTCTGTTCTGGAATGACTAGGAGAAACAAACTCCAGTACCTTATCCATTTCTAGGATTGGGTCAAAGTAGTTGTATTCCGCAGATCAAATGCCAAACCAGCTTTTGTTCTGTTCTACCTTGGAGTATTCCGTATTCATGTCAAGAATATCATAGGAATTGCACCATCTCTTATGAATTCTTGACGCAGTGATACTTCTTGCCATCATTGTTCATTCCTCGGCTCCCGTGTTATTGTAACCGGAATGCTAGCAAGTGAGTCATGATGTGTGAAATCAATACTCCTAGAAACTCCGTTGCTTGGTAGTTAATGGACAATATTCTCATTCTTAGCGTGTTGGTTATTAAATCATCATCCTAAGATGGATCTTGCTATCTAGTCCTTATTTCTAGTGCACTCCTCGATCAATGAGTTAGGATTATGTCAATCCCTCACTCTTTTGATCATATCATCTTGCCCTGAAAAGCAAGGTTGTTCTCGAGCTTAGTAACATATCGGTGGTTCGTGATGTTCCGAAGATCTTCTCGGAAGTATTACCTGGTTGTCACCTGACCGTTATGTTGAGTTCGTGATCAAGTTGGTTTTCTTATCAATCACCCCTTCTCCAAGAATCTGTGTTGGATATCCCTGAGATAGTTGGTTGAGCTAGACAACAACTTGGAGAGTTGGAAGGTAGAAGCTTTGCTTAACTTAGTTCATCTCTAAGGGATGTCTTCTGTGTGTGTATGTGTGTGTGTGTGTGTGTGTGTTGAAGAAATATGATATCTCCATTGATTGGTCATCTTGATCAATTGTTGGATCTATTGCCTTGTGAAAACTTTGACTTGAGTATGAGCTATCATCAAGTCAAATCAGAACCAACGATGTTCGTAATGTTTTCTTACTCGTGGTTGATCCCTCGAGCATACACCATTACATCTTTTGGTATGACCAATGCTATCACCGTGTTCACATGATGGTGGAAGTCCAGTGATATGGAAATTCCGATGAGTTGCTATTGAGCCCACCTGCGGCATTTTGTCTCCTCCATGATTCATGTTGAACATCAAGCTAGTATTCGAAACTTTTGTAAGCATTATCTTCGTGTTCCGTTCATGAAGCCTATGATTGGATGAAAGAAGTGACTTCCTCTAATTCATGTGCATTTGATGCAAGTTGCCGTCGTGAATTCGAGAAAGTCAATGTTGTTTCCTCTGGAATCATCCCAACCCAGTCTTGCACATGTGCGAAGTATTCTGTGGTTTGGAGACTTGCAACCTTCATTGTACATGTGTCCCTAGCACACCAAACCACTGACTGATTTGTTCTAGGAAAAGGAGTTAAGTGCTAATCCATGGTAATGCACAAGACTTCATTTTTCGCGGTGATGGTTCCCAACCAGAACTCGGTAGTGTTTTATTATAAGACTACTATGTGGTCATGCTTGTCCGGGACAGCGTGTCCACATGTTGTAGCAGAACCAGCTCATGTTCTGGAGCTTGCTATCATAGTTCATCTCCCGAGAATCTCGCAATGTCATCTCGTCGATTTGTGTTGCAAACTTTCATTTTCTTTCTAGACTATATGAGTCTGGAATATCCTGACACCAACCAGATCTGAATCTCAGGCAGATGTGATGGTTGGAACGTTTTCCCAAGAGCTATAATATTGGTCTCTCGGTAACCGGTAGAGTGGATGACGTGGCCAACACACCCAACCATAATACCTATTATTGTAGTATCTTGTTTGAAGAAGTTGGCCACCTCCCCATAAGGATCTCGTAGAATTTATTCCAATAGTAGTTCCTTATGGATTTTTGTGTTCCCGAAGTCTGACCTTTTACTTGATGTCCCAGATACCAAACCATATCAATAAATGGGTTATGCTAGCACAACAAGGATAACATTAGAAGCGGAGTGCTAAATGTCTCTCAGTCGATCATCCAGATTTTGATCCCTTGGCCTCGCTAAGGTGAAATCTGAGAAAGTGTTATCTTTCTTTGCATCTGCATCCTCCACCATTATCCATCATGGTAGTATGTTGTGTTGCCAGGATCCTTGACATGGATATTGGTAAAACTTGATGAATATGGAAGTGCTCAAGTTCTTGACAGCACGCGCAAGCACTAGGATTATCGTCGACATTAATTGGGATCTCTCTCTACTGTTGGGTTTCTCCCCAGTTACTAGAATCATTCCCAACATTTGCATTTTGTCCCCAGCTTGCACCCACCATTGTGCCCTTTCACTATGATCTGCCTTCTCAGCAGTTGTTGTCCAAGATCATCTTCAAAAGTGGACCTACCATGGGTCCCATCCATCCCCGATGATAAGCAAAAATCATCCCTTGCGTTGTCTTCAACAAGGTAGTCCACATCATCCATCCTAGTTCGAGTATGCCATTTCTTCGAGCTCTTTCAAATGATCAAATGTAAATTGCGTTAAGCTGGTATGAAGAGTTTCAATGATCTATGGATCAAAAGTAATTCTTTTTCCGACTTAAGGGAACAATCCAACGAGCACCTTTCCCAAGGTGCCCCGTTACGGGATCATGGCAATTACTTTCTCGCCACCTTGACACCATACACCATCTTTCTAAGCGTGGAATTGTTGCCCACCAAATCAAACCCCGTCATTTGTTCTTCCATACCTCTCGATGTGTTTTGTGTCTCAACTCGAGATGTTTCAACATCTCACTCCGTGAGTTGATCTTGTATAGCTCGATCTTCGAGAAGATCAATCCTAGTATAGCTTCTTTCCGTCGTGATCGCGTGGATGAAGATCTCAAAAGTGAGGATGTCAAGATCAACGTATGCAACGAATCAACAACCTTACGAGGTGCAACCTGGATCGTGAAGATTGTGTTGGTCTTGTGCCCCCTCTGTTTTCTTAACTCACGTCTTGAATCTCGGGACGAGATTCTTTTGAGTGGGGGTGAGTTGTCACACCCTAGCTAGTTCATGCATTAGAGTGTTGCATCATGTTTAATTTCCCAGAAAACTGAAATGGGGATGACAGAACCCCCAGCACCTTTTACTTTTTCAATGAACCTGAAATGCCCTTCTAAAAAGTCCACCCTTTTTGTTTTGGGTTAAAACCTTTGACAAAAATGGTACACACTTTTCTAGAACATCTTGAGGTCATTGGATTAATTCATATAGTATTTGCATTTGGGCATTTAAATGCTATAAAATAATTTAACTGCTCAAATAATCATAAACTAAAATGTTTACTGTTGGATATATTCTAAGCAGTAGCCATGATTAATTTTATGATTTTTGGAAATGCCCTGGCATTTTTAATAAAGCCCTGAAGTTACAGAAATAATAGATTAAATAAAAAAACCGAAAAAGAGAGGGAAAGGAACTAACCTGGCGCAGCCCACCTAGCAGCCCACTGGCCGGCCCAGCACTGTGCTGGCCCGTGCCAGTCATCGCCTACCTCTGCCAGTAGGCAGAGGAAGGACACGGCGCGCGCGCCCAAGCTCGCCACGCCACATCCCTGCTCCTCTGCTTCACCCGGTCACCGCCTTGACGCCGCGGACAACCTCCACGTCGTCGCCCCGACCCCGTAGAACCCTCCATTCACCCCCAACGCCTCTCCCTCGCCCTGTCCCACCATGGCCGACGCCTCTGCCGCCGCACCGTCGCCGTAGCCGCGCCCTCCGTCATCCTCGCGCTGCGCCGTCGTGTCCACGAGCTCCGCCGTCATCGACTACGTCGAGCAGGCCGAGCCCCGAGCGCTCGCCCGCTCTGGAATCGCCCCGACCTCGTCCTCCCCAACTCCGGCCACCAGAGATCCCCTTCACCGTCCCCGCCGCATCAGCTCGCCCCCGACCTCGCCGACTGCCTCGTCGTGACCCCCGTGAGCTCAGCCATCTCCCCATCCTCTCCATTTCCTCTTTTGCACTCCGTAGCAACTGCACCATGCTCACCTGCACGCGCCACCGCCCGCGCTCGTCGCCAACGATGCTCCGGTGACCATTTGGTCCCGGGCATGCGCCCAACGCGCTCCCCGCATCGCGTAGAGCCCCCGTAGCTCCTCGCCGCGCTCATTTGCGCACCACAGCCTCATCCCCACCTGCACCCAAGCTTCGGCCGTCGCTGAGCTCGTCACCGACGCCACTCCGGCCACTCCCCGGCCGCGCCACCACCACGGTTGGATGCGGACGAGCGTCCGCGTTCCGTAGTTGTGCTCCGCGCGCCAAACGGCACCTTGTAGATGAATCCCGCGCTGCTCCGCCGCGTCTGGCCTCGCCGGCGGCTAAACGCCGGCGAGTTTGACCCTGTTTGGCCCCGTGTGGGCCCAGGTTGACCTCCCTTGAGTCACTGACGTGTGGGCCATGCCCCTGTCTAATTAGAATTAGTATAGTTAACACTAATTATTTTAGTTAATAGGTTGACTCACTGACATGTGGGCCCAGGGCCTAACTAACCTAGTTTAGTGCTAACGAAACACTAACTAACTCTATTAGTTAGTTGTTACACTGACAGATGGGGCCCACCAGTCAGGTTTGACCTGGGCTGGCGCCTTTGACCTGCTGACGTCACACTGACGCCAGACTGACGCAGTAAATCCTTTTCTGGATTTATTCTTATATAGGAAATTTCAGAAAATAACCAAAACTTCAAAAATTCATAACTTTTAATCTATAACTCCAAATGCAAAGATTTATATATGAAATTTGATCAGAAAAATTCAATCTTTCCATCTGTAATGGTTTCATGCATGACAAAACACTTTAACCTTGCTGTTTTGGTGAAACAAGATAATACATTTATAATGCTTAAGAACATAATCTCCCATTTGAATCTTTGATTCAAATGGACCCATTTCAACTTGTTTCACATCGCATTAGGCAGGACACCTCATATTGCCATGACATAGCATGCATCATATTGTCGCATATTGCCATTTGATGATTGTATTCTGTGGTGTCTTTCGTGGTAGGTTCTTCCTCCGAGGATATCTCCGAGTATCCAACTGAAGGGCAGTACCCTACTACTACTCCATCAGGCAAGGAGCCCCATTGATCATATCGATACAATCCCATGTTCTCGCTTCTGCTCTCATTTACTGCATTAAGACAACAACGTTTCAAACTGTTGTGTGCTGCGGTAGTTGAACCCTTATCCTCTGCATGACCTGTCATTGCCATAGTAACTAGATGAAACCCACTAGCATGTGTAGGAGTTGATTGAGCCATGTATGTGTTTCCTACTTTGCTATGCCTGCTATGCTTAGAGTTGTGTCAGGTCTGGTTCATCTGGGTGATGGGGTAGAGTGAAATGATTATGTCGGTAATGTGAGGGATGTGTTGAACATGATTTGGTAAAGGTATCAATGAGAGGCCATGTAGGAGTACATGGTGGGTTGTTTCATTGAGGCCGTCCCTAAGAACTGAGATCTGTATCTGTGATTTAAGAATCATTTACTACCATACATTGGGCCCGAAACCAATGGACCCTCTCGGCTTCTTAATCACCCTAGTACTCTGTCCAGGAGTTGCAACTAGTTTCTGGTGTTTGTAGGTTATGTGTTGGCGGCCGTGCGTAGCACTGACCCTAGGGGTGGGCTATGATGCGGTAGATACACCATGGCACGGTGTACCGAGTCACCCGTTTGGTGTCTCGGGAACCCTGTTCACATCGTTCGGGGCCGTATGTGGAAACCTCGGCCGGCCTCCCTGCTGATGGAACCTGGATAGGCGATAAACCTGGACTAGAGACTTGAGTGTTTAGGTAGGCCGTGGCCGACACCCTCGTTGGGCTTCCGCTTGAAGGTTGCCGAGTACATGTCGTGTAAACAACGGTAAGTGGTGAGAGCGTGTATGAAGAAGTACACCCCTGCAGGGTTAACATCATCTATTCGTATAGCCGCATCCGCGGTAAAGGACTACTTGGTTGCCTATAACAGTTCATAGACAAGTGGAAGTGGATACTCTAAAATGCGCAATATAAGCGTGAGTGCTATCACTACTAGAAAAAGGGCTATAGATGGGATTGAAACTAATGGCACACCAGACAAGTGGTGCGCCATTAGTATATACTAATGGCGCACCACCTTCTGATACGCCATTAGAGTTGAAACTACTAATGGCGCACCTGGCCCAGGGTGCGCCATTACTATGATTTTTTTTTAACTAGTGCGCCTGTCCAAACATACTAATGGCGCATCCAGACACAGTGCGCCATTACTAGTTGTAACTAGTAATGGCGCACCTGCCGGAAAGTGCGCCACTAATGTTGTTTTTTTATTATATTTTTTATTCCCTTTTTTTGCAAAACTACTAATGGCGCACTGTTCCACCGTGCGCCATTACTAGTTTAAACTAGTAATGGCGCACTGTGGGACAGTGCGCCATTAGTATGTATTTTTTTGCAAAACTACTAATGGCGCACCACCAGAAGGTGCGCCATTAGTAACCTGGATTACTAATGGCGCATTTAGAGTTGGTGCGCCATTAGTAAGTGGGCAGGAACAAGATATTTTGGACAGCCTCTCCTACCCACACTCACTTTCTCCCCACTTCATTCTCTCCACCTCCTCCTTGTCTCGGGTGCCTCCTCTTTTTCACCTCATTTCCACCATAGATTCATTCAATTTAAGTGGTTAAATTACCTTGTTTTGATAGGTAAGTAAGGGGGGAAGCTATATTTATGTTGTTCTCCCTACAACAATGTGCCCATGCACTTTTTATGGCCTAGCTAGATCTATGTATGTTCGTGGTCTTGCATATGTTTGTGGTGTTGCATATGTGTTTGTGTTTGGAGGTGTACCAGTATTTGAAATGCGATAGTTGCCAATATTTTGCCGGAATGTTGATTCATTTCCGTTTCGGCGAGAATTTTGGCATTAAGCATTCTTTTTGGTCCTATTTTTAGGGAAAGTCATGCCAAATTTTTTCTTGGTTCTAAAATATCGTTTTGCTCTACCCCGCAGGCGACCATGGTCCGCATGATGACCGAAGGCATCGTGAATAGGTTTTTGAGGTCCGCGAAGGCCGAGATGCTTCAAAAGAACGAGACGGAGATAAGATGTCCGTGTCGAAGATGCAAGCTGAAGAGACTTATTGCAGACCCGGAATCCGGGCAGGTGCGGGACCACCTGCTCTTGCGTGGTTTCATGGATGGCTATCGGTGGCAAGGTGATGAAGATGACTACGAAGTCGTCCATGGGGTCCGGGCAAGAAATGAGGAAGGGCAGCAAGACAACCACCGCAGCTCGGACGGGCGAGAAGACAAAGAATCCCTAGGAGATGATCACGACGGTGATGCTGTACATAGTCATCATGTAGAAGATGCAGGACATGATGATGAGGAAGATGCCGGAGCAGACGACGGGCATGATCATGAAGATGATGATGCCGGCGGAGCAGACGACGCTGGCCCATCGATGGGCTGGGTGCAGGACCCTCATATTCAAGAGCTGCTTCTCAAGCAGACGGATAACGCAAGAGCTGCCGCCCGAGAGAAAGCCAAGATGGATCAACTTGAGTTAGACGTGGTTACTCCATTGTATGAAGGATGCAGGCCCGAGGATACCCGCCTGAAAGTAACGCTCATGGCTCTAGAGATGAAGGTAAAACACAAAATGACCGACGCATGCTTCGACGAGAACATGTCATTCTGGCACGAACGTCTTCCCAAGGGGAACAAGTGCCCGACCAGTTTGGAGGAGGCGAAGAAAATCGTGTGTCCTCTGGATTTACCGCACGTGAAATACCATGTGTGCATGAACAATTGCATCATTTATCGGGACGAGCACGCGGAGTCTACCATATGTCCGGTGTGCGGCGTCACTCGATACAAGAAGAGGAAGAAAGCTCCTCAAAAAGTGGTGTGGTACTTTCCGATCACTCCTCGTCTGCAGCGGTATTTCGCGGACCCTAAGGTAGCAAAGCTCCTGCGTTGGCACGTGGATAGGGAGGAGAAGAAGCGAGAAGATGACGCAAATGATCCGGAGATAGATAAAAAAGACAAGATGCTGAGTCACCCTAAGGATGCGAGCCAGTGGCAAGCGTTGAACTTCGAAGACCTAGAATTTGGGAACGATCCAAGGAACATCGTGCTGGGCATGAGCACCGATGGAGTCAATCCGTTTGGCAGCCAGAGAAGCACACATAGCACCTGGCCTGTGTTTGTGTGGATGTACAACCTTCCCCCCTGGTTGTGCATGAAGAGGAAGTACATTCACATGAGTATGCTAATTGAAGGACCGAAACAACCAGGGAACGACATCAATCTGTATCTGGGGCTGCTGAAAGAGGAGCTTGACACGCTGTGGAAAACGCCAGCCAATACGTGGGACGCCGCAGAGAAAGAATATTTCCCTATGAGAGCCGCGCTGCTCACGACGGTGCACGACTATGTCGGTTACGGATATGTCGCGGGGCAGGTGGTCCATGGATTTTCTGGATGCGTCAGGTGCATGGATGACACAATGTATCGCCAGCTAGATAGAGATCCCGGGTCTTCGAAAACCGTGTTCATGGGACATCGAAGGTGGCTTCGCGACGATGACTCGTGGAGAAAATGCAAGGATCTATTCGATGGTGAAACCGAACCCCGAGGACGCCCGCGTACGAGGAGCGGCGAGGAAATAGACGAGCTGTTGAAAAATTGGAAAGACTGCCCACTGCCGGGAAAGAAGCAAAAGGCGCCAGAGCCGGGAAAGAAGCGAAAGGCGCCAGAGCCGCTGCTGAAGGTATGGAAAACGAGGTCTGTTTTCTGGGACTTGCCGTACTGGAAGATCCACCGTGTGCCTCACAGCCTTGATGTCATGCATATCACGAAGAACGTGTGCGAGAGTCTGCTTGGTACCCTGCTCAACATGCCAGAGAGGACCAAAGATGGGCCGAAAGCAAGGGCAGACTTGAAATCAATGGGCATCAGGCAGGAGCTTCACGCTATATATGATGATGATGATGATGATGATGATGAGGCGAAGCAGGACACGGAAAGTCGTCGCAAAGGCAAAAAGGCCAAGAAGACCGGAAATGACTACCCTCCCGCGTGCTTCACTCTAAGTCAGGAGGAGATCGAGCAGTTTTTCACCTGCCTCATAGGAGTAAAACTTCCTTACGATTACGCGGGGAAGATAAGCAGATACCTAGACCCAGCGAAGCAGAAGTTCAGCGGGATGAAGTCTCACGACTGTCACGTGCTGATGACGCAGATACTTCCAGTTGCAATCCGTGGGATCATGGACGCGCACGTCCGTGAAACCCTATTTGGCCTATGCAACTTTTTCGACGTCATCTCTCGGAAGTCTGTTGGCGTGAGGCAACTCAGAAGGCTACAGGAAGAGATCGTGGTGATACTATGCGAGCTTGAGATGTACTTCCCGCCCGCATTCTTCGACGTTATGGTGCATCTGCTGGTCCATATCGTGGACGATATCATCCAACTCAGGCCGACGTTCCTGCACAGCATGATGCCGTTCGAAAGGATGAATGGTGTCATCAAAGGATACGTTCGCAACATGTCACGTCCAGAGGGAAGCATAGCCAGGGGCTTCCTGACCGAAGAGTGCATCTCCTACTACATGAATTATCTAGGCATCGAGAACCCCGTTGGTCTGCCCGTCAACAGGCACCTCGGCAGGCTCACTAGATGGGGTCACCGTGAGGGTCGCCGCGAAATGCATGTCGACTTCGAGGGTCGACTCGCCGACTTTGAAAGAGCAAACCTAGTCGCCCTACAACACATAGACGTGGTCGATCCTTGGGTGGTAGAGCACAAAACCTTTATTAAGAAGACGTACAATGACTGAGGCCAACAGAGGACGGACGGAGATATACTCAAAGAGCACAACTCATGTTTCACGCGTTGGTTCAAGCAGAAGCTTCTGTCGTACCCTTTACATGAGGATTCTTCCGCGGAAGAACAACTCATATTCGCCTTGTCACAGGGCGCCGAGCACAACCTGATGACCTATGAGGCGTACGATATCAACAGCTACACATTCTACACCGAGGCCAAGGACATGAAGAGCGATGGTTATCAGAACTCCGGGGTAACGACGGAATCCTACACCGGTAACGACAAGGACAGATACTACGGAAGGATCGAGGAGATCTGGGAGCTGAGCTACGCTGGAGAGAAGGTCCTGATGTTCCGTGTCAGATGGGCGAAGAGCGTCCTAAAAGAAGACCGGTATTTCACCACCATGGTTATACCCGAAGCCAAATCCAAGACCGCGGGTGCAAACGTCACCGCCAAAAATGAGCCATGGGTACTGGCTTCCCAAGTGGACCAATGCTTCTTCATTACCGACCCGTCAAAGCCCAGTCGTGTTGTCGTGAGGAGAGGCAAAAGGAAGATCATCGGAATGGATGGAGTAGCCAATGAGCAAGACTTCGACAAGTATGGCGACCCGAGGATCGAACATGATGACAATGATGAAGTAGCAGCATACACCACAAGAAGAAGCAGGACCACCCTACCTAAAGGACGTCCGTTCCACAGAAGAACTCCATTTGCAAAAAAGAAGGGCAAGAAGATTGTGAACAGATAGCTAGCTAAGATCGATTGTATTTAAATCATAGCCTTCATTTCTCGATTGTATTTCATGGGCACTTTTTGAACTATCATGAATATTTTTAAATTTCATGGACACTCGATCTCGATCCCCCTCCATCTCGATCGCTATCCCACCTCGCTAGATCCGGTCCCCCTCGCTGCCGAGCACCCCCCGGTCCACCGGCCGCCGCCGCCGACCCCCCGCACCCTCGATTCCCCTACTCAACCGCCGCCGCCGACCCCCCGCACCCCTCCCCTACTCAA
>NC_041382.1:500353151-500448775 GCF_002162155.2 Triticum dicoccoides | reverse complement strand
ATTTTTTAAAAAATTATTATTGTCTTATAAAAAAAATATTACTGTTACTGTCTTATAAAAAAATATTACTGTTATGATTTAAACAAGTTTAAAAAATTATTATTGTCTTATAAAAAAAAATACTAATGGCGCACCACGGTGAGGTGCGCCATTAGTATGGATGTACTTATGGCGCACCGAGGGGTGGTGCGCCATTAGTATTGTGCCATTGCTATAAGAAAAAAAAACTACTAATGGCGCACCACGGTGAGGTGCGCCATTAGTATGGATGTACTTATGGCGCACGGAGGGGTGGTGCACCATTAGTATTGTGCCCGATCCACCCTTCCCTCTCCCCCTTCGCCTGATCCCCCCTTCCCTCTCCCCCTCGCCAGTTCCCTCTCCCTCCCTCCACCGCGCCGCCGCCGCCGCTGCCCCGACCCACTGCGCCACGGCCGCCCACGCGCCCCCGCCGCCTCCCTCTCCCTTCCTCCCCCTCGTCGCCGGCGGCCCGGACGCCGCCCCGTCCACCTCGTCGGGCTCCTCCTCCCGCTCCCACCAGCAACCGCCGCCGGAAGTTGTTGCCCTCCCACTGCCGCCAGACGCCGCCCCCTCCCCCGTCGTGCAGAGCATCCAGGCAAGACACCGGCGCCCCACTCTTCACCGCCCTCCTCGACGACGCCCCGCCTCTGCCGACCTGCCGCTGCCTCGTCACCGGACGGTGAGCTCCTCTTCTACTCTCGTGCGCATGCTACCTGCTGCCGCTTGAGCCACTAGTGTTGTGCTACTGCTTGCGCTACTGTTCTGTTGTGCCATGGATGGGTGGTTGTGCTGATGCTAGCTAGTGGCCGCTGTTCTAAAAAAATGGTCAATTTTTCAATTGAAGCATATGTAGAGTCAGTGTACACAATGGTCTTGTTCGGGAATGAAACTGAGTTCCCCTGTTATGTCTATCTTCAGAAGAGGCTCGTTTTTCTTCTGATATGCAGAGATTCATTGGTTTCTATGGTTTCAAAAACAATTCTAGATGGTGATCCTCCTAGTTTTGTATCCTGATAGGCTTTGGTCATCCTCTTCTTGTGAAGAGAACTAAATAATAATGCATTTGATTAAATCTGCGACAAATATGATATGGCTAGTTTGCTATACCTGCAACAACCCTAGATGGATATGCATCTAGCCTTTTCCCTCATTATTTCGGTCGTGCGTTGTCATGTGGCATGTTGGTCTCCATCAAATCAACTGTAGCATCTAGACTGGGGATTTCCTGCAGCCTGAGCAAGAGCAGAGCCTTGACATTATGTCCAGAAAATTATCATGTTCATTTTTGTGCAAGTAATTATCATGTTCATTTCTGTGTAAGTGATGTTTGCCGTAAATGATGGCGTTGTCTACCTGTTTCATTTCTGTGAACCCGATCATCTAGTACCTCATGTCTGAAATCAAGACGTGTTAGCTTTGTTCTAAGTCAGCTTCTATAAAGTTTGACCAAGTTTATAGAAGAAGAAAAACATATCTCTGGTCTAACTCATGAAGTAAATCACGAAATACGTATTACACCTTAGATGGTCATTGCATCTAAACAGAGGCAACTCTGCATTGTTTCTGAATCACATTTCAGTAAAAAGTTAAATGGAATGTGGTAACAAATGCACCAAAAGATCAAGCAAGGTCACTGCTGTAGATTGCAGTGGCATGGATATTTACACCACATTGCTTGTTGACACTCAAACTACAATACATCAGGCCTTATTATAAGTAGCGAAACCATGGACTGAAGAGGCTTAGCCACATAGTGACCTGACTGAGTCATTCTAGTTTCTTGTATGTGTCCAACCGGCTCAGAGCACCATCTGGCAGAGCCTTCGTACTGTTGCTGATCACTTCCCTTGATTGTTTCAGCTCAGTCTTGCCTGCAATGAACCAATTCTCCTTTTATCCATTTGATTGGCTCCTATTATAATTGCAGAGGATAAGAAGAACTTGTTGTGATGGAGGCCTTTTTTGCCTTGTCCACCCGAGAGGCCCTTGAGTTTGCTGGAATGTCGATTAACTTCCGTTCTGGCAAATTCGGGTACTCCATATGTCCTATTTCAGCAAAGGTCATGCTGAAATTTTCCGTGAATTTTAGCATGACTTTGCTAAAAATAGGACATATGGGGTACTTGTGACTAATGCATGGGCCGGGGTATCTTAGTAGTTAATTAAGTAGGATCAAGTGCCCCGGCGTACTTGTGACTAATGCATGGCTTTTAGGGTGCCTCGGTGTCGATAAAAACCGAAATGATGAAAGCTTAGGCTTTTAGGGTGCCTCGGCGTCGAAAAACCCTCAATGATAAAAGCTTAGCTTTTAGGATGCCTCGGTGTCGACAAACCCTAATTGATGAGATCATGATCTTGTTCCTTGACAATAACCAACTTTTTGACCAAACTTTGTTCCTATTTATAGAGAAACATGGCCAACAACGATGAGGCCGGGGGTTCGGGCGGCAAGAAATTCTGGGAGCTGTCCCAGGAGATGGAGGAACAACCTCACTTGTATGAGGACGCCGCCTTCCCCACCGATCCTGAGACCACTGATGGTACCGCCGAGGATGACCCCATTGATGCCACCACTGATGGTGCCGCCGAGGATGCCACCACTGATGATGGCGGCGCACGCATAGACGGCAGCCAACCGAAGAGGCAACGGAAGGACCGGCGCCCGACCGTGCTCTGCACCCTCAAGGAGGAAGTTACTGAAGTGGACTCCAACGGGAATCCAATGGCGCCCGAACGAATAGTCAAGGGGTACTCGCTTCAGCTCGGGTGCATTCTCCGGAGCACCGTCTCGATCAACACCGAGAACCTGAGGCATCCTGACCGAGGGAATTTGCGCAACCTCCTCTTCATGAAGCTGCACGAACGATACAAGTTCCCCGCTGAATTTGAAAACACAAGCCTCAAAGGGAATAAAGTGAACAATGCTGCCCTCACGAAGATGATCAAGGCCCTGTCTACTTGGAAAAGCAATGTGAAGAGAATGATCGAGAAAGGTGAGAGTTATGAGAAGATCAAGGAGAAAAATCCTTCGATCACCGAAGATGACTACAATGACTTCAAGATCAATTGCTCGAGCACCGCAAACTCCGAATCAAGTAAGTGGGGGAAAGAAATGCGGGAGCTGAACTTAGGGGAACACACACTCGGTCCCGGCGGTTACACAGTGGCGGAGCCTATATGGGACAAGGAGGAGGCGGACCGTGCCGAGCAAGGCCTACCGCCCCTCTTCGATAAATACGGTGACAAGCAGACCAGGAACTTTGTCAGGGCCCGGTACAAGAAGGACCCGAAAACAAAGGAGCTTACCACGGATCCGAAGACCAGGGCGCGTGAGCTTGTTCTGGTAAGGAATACACCCCCGCGTAATTAGCTCCATATGGTTGCATTCTAATTAATGAAGCCAAATTTCTAAATGGTTCACATTCCTTCCGCAGGCGACTGAAAGCAGTAGCGCAGGGTCGACTAAGAGCAACCCTTGGGACACCACTCTAAATAGGGCGTTGAATGTAATGAAGAACAAGGATAAGCTCAGTAAGCCGACGTCAGCTGGTCGTGTGGCCGGCAAAGGCTTATCGACAAAATGGTCGTCATACTATAACACTGGTGGGCGAAAGGAGAAAAAGACCAGCTCGGAAAGCCAGGCGCGCGAGGTTTAAGAACTCAGGGCACAGGTGGCGCAGATTCCGGAGATTGTCCAAGAGCAAGTGCAACAACAACTCGGAGCGACGATCACCGCCATTGTGCCTACCTTGATCCAGGGGATTAGTGCGTGGATTGCGGGCGGCCAACAGGGGCCACCCCCGATTCCTAGCTTCACGGCCAGCAACTCGCAAAACGTGATGGCGGGGCCATTGGTGTCTCCGGCGGAGGCGGCATTGGTGTCTCCGACGCCGGCACGGGAGCTTAATGCACCCGGGTGTATGTCGGCCAGCACCTCTGCAGCAAGCGGCCCCTCCGTCAACTGCACGCCCGCTGTTGGCGGTGCCTCGACATTAGCCGAGCTCGACGCCATCATCACGGTAACTAATTAAGCCTCTCTCGGCCGAGGACTTCATCTCCTTGCCTTTGACTGGGCATCCCTGACGCCCTACATGTTTTTGCAGGGCACCGCCGATGTTCCGTGCACTCTCCTGCACTTCGTGAACAACGAGTTGGTCGATGTCGCCAAGGGCAAAATCGTTCAACCGGGCAACCCCTTGTTCCACGGTACCCAGATGCCACCCAACTTGTTTAGGGTTCAACTGGTTCGGGTGCTGCCAGGCTGCGATGAGTTGTTACCTCCGATTCGGCCCATCGGGGCCGACGATGATGACGTGATGACCCTCAGCGCCTGCCTGAGCTGGCCCCTGCTTTGGCCGAAGAGCCAGATTCGTTTGGGGGCGGGGGACACCACCCCAAAGACAACACCGCCAATCGTGTCGGCGCCAAGTCGGCCCCATGGCAAGACCGTCGCAACGGTGCCGGACATCCCTATGCCACTGGATCCAAACATGCATATGGCACAGGATCAGAACGACGACGACGACGATACATTTGCCAACGTCGATCAGTACTTTGCCGATCATGGGTACGGTGGCGACTTCATGGGGCCTCCTTCTCAAGAACCCAACCCAAAAAAAGACGTGCGCGATCTAGCTGGTACTGCGGAGAAGCCAAGTTGCAACAAGCGTCGTCCGCAGTTCAGCTCTCAGGAGACGCCTCCAGCTGCCGACTTCACCGAGCCTCATATAGGCGAGGTGCGAAATATGATCAGCCCCAACACACTCAAGAAGGCGGTCTATGAGCAGAACTCGGTCCCATTACAGGAGAAGAAGAAGGCACACAAAAGAAAGACTGACAAGGGTGCAGGCCAGCCAGCACCGAGTACGATCCGTGCTCAGGACGGGCCACCTTCACCTGAGGATATCTCGAGGAGGGTGCATGTGGCGGGTAGGCCGATGCTACCGAGAAATATGCTCGATGCTGCAAGTGGTGCTATGCGGAGTCTGCATGACAGTGTTCTTTCTTTGGAGAAGCGGCGTCTCGGAGAGAAGGATGTGGCATACCCGGTTTTCGCAGCCTAGGTGCCAGAGGGTAAGGGCTTTGTGGATAACTCCATCAGGGGTACTATCGTCCTGCGGTTTGATGACATCCACTCTATGTTGAACCTTCATCCGCTGCACTACACCTTCGTTCGGCTATTTTCGCTGAGTATGGAGATGCGGATCATTCGCGACAAGACCCCGGACATCGTGATAGTCGACCCCTTCTACATGCGTGCCAAGATCTTGGGCAGCGCTGGGGACCGGCAAGTCGCGAGTTCTTACCTCGAAGGCGTCATTCTGGAAAACCAAGATAAGGATAACTTCCTCGTGCCTTACTTTCGCGAGTAAGTCCTCCCCTCAACCGCCCCGTAACATATGAATTCTTAGATTTCAATCGTTTTTCTTTTAACATTCCGTGTTTTCTGCAGTGACACACATTGCACGCTCATCCTCCTAAGCCCCAAATATTCCATGGCCACGTATTTCGACCCGGACCGTCAGTCGAACGTAGACTACACAAATGTCAAGAAGGTTCTTGATGATGTTCTCCCCGGCTACGTCAAATCTGGAGGCACCTTCACCAGGCCTATTCATAAGTACGGCAAGCACGTGTTCTCCCACAATACGACGTTCTGCTGCGTCAAGCAGCCGCCTGGCGGTCAGAAGGGTGCCTACTACACCATCCATCACATGCGGACGATCGTACGGGACCATCATCAACTTCTGCTACCGAGTAGACTCAAAGATTGGGCCGCGAGCGTGTCGGCAATCCAGGACACGGACATCAGACAAGAATTCTTTCGCATCCAGTCGGAGTTTGCGGAAATCATCCATCAAGATGTCCTTCGCACCTCGGGGCAGTTCTACCTCAGAAATCAACCGTCCAACAGTGACATCGACACAATCCTACAAATGCAGGCTGACAACGCCCGTTGTTTCATGACTCCCACGATAGACGGCGGCTTCATCCACGCTCCGGTCCCTTGAGTCGAGTCAAAAGCAGTGATGTTGTGTCTAGTTCTGAAACATCGATTGGCTCATGTTGTAATTAAACTTTAATGAACTTGTAGTATGTCTCTTTGGTTTCGAGAGTCGTTCAACTTAGATGTAATCGATGCTATTAATGTCTTGCTTTTCTCTTCCGATCATTTTGCTGCATACTTATATATTGCTTATGTATTGTCTGTGAATTGGTACTAACGTTTCGTTTGGCTACTGCATAGCGATGCCATGGTATGTCGTGTACAAGGGTAAGGTTCCCAGAGTCTACGACGACTGGGAGGAGTGTCGGAGACAGGTTCACCGATTCAGCGGTAACAGTTACAAAGGGTACGCCACTAGGGCCGAGGCCGAATCTAGATACGCCCGCTATCTAGCGGGAGAGGGGAGGGAGCGTTGGAGGAACCGTATGAAGACGAGTTTCATCGTGATGATGCTCATCGTGATGACCGCAGCTCTCTTCTATGTGATGGTAGTTTAGATGATCGATATCGACTTGTAATGTGAAGACAAACTCGTGGTCTCGATACTTGTAATATAATGTTCTATCTTTGTTCGGTCTTTTCAATTCAGAGACTAATATGATGAATTGTATTCGGAGACTAAAATGATGAATTGTATTCAGAGACTAATCTTCTATTGTATTCGATGAATCTGTTGTTGATGTGTGCTGTCTATATTTTGTCCAATTATACATTTTGTAACCTGTGCAAAAAACAGAAAATAAAAAAATAAAAAAAAACTAATATTCATACTAATGGCGCATCACATCATAGTGCGCCATTAGTATGCCAAAGGATACTAATGGCGCATCATTAAACAGTGCGCCATTAGTATGCCGAAGTTACTAATGGCGCATCCTGTTGCTGTGCGCCATTAGTATGCCAAAGCACCTGGGTATACATGGCCCCCTAGGAGGCATACTAATGGCGCACTGTTGTATATACTAATGGCGCATCTGAGGTGCGCCATTAGTGTACCAGATACTAATGGCGCACCAGTGGTGCGCCATTAGTAAAATATACTAATGGCGTGGCACTAATGGCGCACCACTAATGCGCCATTAATGGCCAAATTAGGTGCGCCATTAGTAGGCCTTTTCCTAGTAGTGTATGTATGGCGTTCTCGTAGGAAGACAGGAGCGGATCCATACTGGTCTATTGATTGGTGAATATGTGGACTCGTGTGCGCCACCTCAAAAGAGTTGCTTGCAGTCGTACTTCAGGTTAGCCACTGAGTCAAAGCTGGCTTGCTGCAGTTAAACTCGACCACCCCCTTTATTGATACCGATGCATATGTAGATAGTTCTGATGTAAGTCTTGTTGGGTACATTTGTACTCACGTTTGCCTATGTTATGTTTTGCAGAGAGACGCCAGTCTCGCTAGTGGTTCCGTGTGGACTTCGACGTTTAGCTTGATACCTCAGCTACGATCTTGTGCCCTCGGCAGGATCTGGTAGATAGTTAGGCTTCTCAGCCTTCTTCATTTGTAGTTGTCTATACTCAGACAAGTTAAGCTTCCGCATGTGCTTTGATTTGTATGCTATGATTGTTGGGTCATGAGACCAATGTTTGTAATATCTCGCTCCTCGGAGCCTAATGAATAAATACTTGACTCGTAGAGTTATGTTGTGATGCCATGTTGTATTTACACATATCGAGCATATTGTGTGTATGATTGAAATGATTGGTATGTGTGGGATCCAACAATCTAGTTGTTTATCCTTGGCAGCCTCTCTTATGGGGAAATGTAGTCTAGTGCTTCCATGAGCCATAGTAGTCCGCTACAGCCCGGTTCACCGGAGTCCTGCTAGTCCAGCACTACTGCTCAGGACACTTGACTGGTCGGCATGTGTTTCACTTCGTTCCTATGTCTGTCCCTTTGGGGAAATGTCACGCGGTGACATCCGGAGTCCTGCCTAGCCTGCTACAGCCCGGGTTCACCGGAGTCCTGTTAGCACAGTGCTACAGCCTGGATTCACACGCTGCTGACCGACATGCTCGATGTGATTCATGTATGTCTGTCCCCATAGGTTGGTGCCGCTTTGGGTTCACGACTAGCCATGTCGGCCCGGGTTCTCTGTCATATGGATGCTAGCGACACTATCATATACATGAGCCAAAAGGCGCAAACGGTCCCGGGCCATGGTAAGGCGACACCCGTGGGAATACCATGCGTGAGGCCGCAAAGTGATATGAGGTGTTATCGGCTAGATCGATGTGACTTGGAATCGGGGTCCTGACAGCCGAATACAGCAGACAAGACTCGTATGAACTGCGTCGTGACATAGCCCGGCACAGAGGCGCCACACACCCCCTATGCTTCACTGATGAAGTTATGGATCACGAATTCCTGGAGGGTTTCAAACCCGTAAATATAGAATCATATGATGGCACAACAGATCCCGCTGTATGGATTGAGGATTTCCTCCTTCACATCCACATGGCTCACGGTGATGATCTACATGCCATCAAGTACCTCCCACTAAAACTCAAAGGACCAGCTTGGCATTGATGAATAGCTTGCCAGCAGACTCCGTCGGCAGTTGGGAGGATCTGGAAGACGCATTCCTTGACAACTTCCAGGGCACTTATGTGTGACCACCGGATGCTGATGACTTGAGCCATATAACTCAGCAGCCAGGGGAATAGGCCAGACAATTCTGGACTCGGTTCCAGACTAAGAAAAAACAAATTGTCGACTGTCCGGAAATAAAGGCCCTAGCGGCATTCAAGCACAACATCCGTGACGAGTGGCTTGCCCGCCACCTTGGCTAGGAGAAGCCGAAGTCTATGGAAGCCCTCACGACACTCATTACCCGCTTTTGCGCGGGCGAGGATAGCTGGCTGGCTCGCAGCAATAACACATCGAGGAATCCGGGCACTTCGGATACCAAAGATGCCAACGACAGACAACGTCGTAACAGACCAAAGCGCCGCAATAACGGCGATAACACCGAGGATACGGCAGTCAACGCTGGATTCAGAGGCTCTAGATCCGGTCAGCGGAAAAAGCCATTTAAAAGAAGTACTCCTGCTCCGTCTAGTTTGGATCGCATACTAGATCGCTCGTGTCAAATCCACGGCACCCCCGACAAGCTAGCCAATCACACCAACAAAGAATGCTGGGTGTTCAAGCAGGTTGGCAAGTTAAATGCCGAAAACAAGGACAAGGGGCTGCATAGTGATGACGAGGAGGAGCCCCGACCACCGAACACGGGAGGACAGAAGGGGTTCCCCCCCCCCACAAGTGAAGACGGTGAACATGATATACACAACCCACATTCCCAAGAGGGAGCGAAAGCGTGCATTAAGGGACGTCTACGCGATGGAGCCTGTCGCCCGAAAGTTCAACCCATGGTCTGCTTGGCCGATCACCTTTGATCGCAGGGACCACCCCACTAGTATCCGTCATGGCAGATCCTCCGCACTGGTCCTAGACCCCATCATCGATGGATTTCACCTCACTCGAGTCCTTATGGATGGCGGCAGAAGCCTGAACCTGCTCTATCAAGATATAGTGCGAAAAATGGGCATCGATCCCTTGAGGATCAAACTCACCAAAACCACCTTTAAGGGCGTCATCCCAGGTGTAGAGGCCCATTGCATAGGCTCAATCACACTGGAAGTGGTCTTCGGATCACCGGACAACTTCCGAAGCGAAGAGTTAATCTTCGACATCGTCCCGTTTCGAAGTGGCTATCATGCACTGCTCAGACGAACTACATTTGCAAAATTCAATGCAGTACCGCATTACGCATACCTCAAGCTCAAGATGCCAGGACCTCGGGGGGTCATAACAGTGAATGGAAACACGGAACGCTCGCTCCGCACGGAAGAGCACACTGCGGCCCTCGCAGCAGAAGCACAAAGCAGCCTTTCAAGGCAAACCACTAATTCGGTGATACAACCCCCGAACACCTTCAAGCGTGTCCGGAGTAAACTGCAACAGGATCGACTGGCACTTTCAGAGCTCGCCTAGCAATTCGGCCCCCATCCCAGTCCCAGTCAAGCGACGAAATCCGTGTCGCGCGTACATAATTACGCACTGAAAATACCATGGACATAGGCGGGGGCACGATCAGGGCACGTCCCGCAATGCGGATTAACCGCCCTAGGGGCGGTATATCTTTATCATTTCTTTTCTCTTTCAGGGCCTAACTCTCTGGAAGCCCTTTCCGGTAGAATGATTGCCGGGCACATTACGGGAAGGAACAACCAAGGCGGCAAGAAGCTAAGATGTACACGGGAACCCCCAGGTGGTCTCTAATAATAATACCCGCTTTCTACTATCCATACGCAGCTTGCCCTTGGATAGGACATTTCTAATAGTCCTACTTTTTGCTTATTGCACTACAAGTACCAATACAGTTCGACGTATTATTTAAATAACAATGCATAGCATTAGTCTATTATTGCATTATTCATTCCCTTTTCTTTTTTTCCTTTATGTCCATTTACGACAATCCGCACCCGTAAATTCGGGTACGGTCAGTACGTCAGGGGCTTTCGTTTACCCCATAATATGGCGTGAGAAGTCTGAACACTTTCGACAGTGCGGCACCCCGAACTTATAGCATTATATGCATCAGCTCTGAATCATGTCTTGGGTCAATAGTTGGGTTTGCCCGGCTCCCATGCTTTGGTACCTTACGTTCCGCTAGATCGGCTAAGGTAGCGGTGGGAGAACTACTTCGATTGTGTCCCGGTTCTTCCAGATGAGCACATCAGTAGAGAAAGCCGAAAACTGACTGTCATGATAAGGCGAGAGTCTGGTCGCTGTTCGAGAGGTCTCAGGTCCTTAAAGACATTTTCCGCTTCGGGCGAGGAGTCAGCCTTGCTCGGCTTAGGCATGTATAGCGCCCCAAATTCGGCCTTCTGAATACCAGGGCCTTCGCCAAAATT
Organism: Triticum dicoccoides; assembly: GCF_002162155.2. Classification (NCBI taxonomy): domain Eukaryota; kingdom Viridiplantae; phylum Streptophyta; class Magnoliopsida; order Poales; family Poaceae; genus Triticum; species Triticum dicoccoides. Next base: position 500,437,827 of record NC_041382.1, on the reverse strand, counting down.
TAAAATTGTAGACTTCTATGGCTAAGTGAGAGTGATAAAGCATTATAGTCCGATTGCCTGGTTCGTTGCGCTGAACACCTCCCGTGAAGGACCCAAAATTGGGGTAAAGAGTGCTCAGATTTATCCCGAACACCCCAGTACTAGTTACATGGGGGCAGAAGCCGACGATTGGCCAACTCTCAGATTTTGTAAATGGACGCACAGAAGGTAATATTTTAAATAAAAAACGTTGCATAGCGCAGATGAACTTGTTTCATATTACAGGATCACACGAGCATGTTCATTCAAAAATTACATCCCTGGCACATTCATCCGCCACAAGGCGGGAACCCTTCAGGACACTCTCATAATACATCTCAGGGCAGCGATGCTCCTTGCCCTCCGGCGGCCCCTCCTTCACCAGCTTCACGGCGTCTAGCTTCACCCAGTGCACCTTCGCCCGGGCAAAAGCCCTGATAACCCGCAAGTATAGGGGATCACAAGAGTTTTCGAGGGTAAAGTATTCAACCCAAATTTATTGATTCGACACAAGGGGAGCCAAAGAATACTCTCAAGTATTAGCAGCTGAGTTGTCAATTCAACCACACCTGGAAACTTAATATCTACAGCGAAGTGTTTAGTAGCAAAGTAATATGATAGTAGTGATAACGGTAGCAAAAGGTAACAGTAGTGAAAGTAATGTTTTTGGTATTTTGTAGTGATGATAGCAATAGCAACGGGAAAGTAAATAAGCGAAGAACAATATATGGAAAGCTTGTAGACAATGGATCAGTGATGGAGAATTATGCCGGATGCGGTTCATCATGTAACAGTCATAACCTAGGGTGACACGGAACTAGCTCCAGTTCATTGATATAATGTAGGCATGTATTCCAAACATAGTCATACATGCTTATGGAAAAGAACTTGCATGACATCTTTTGTCCTACCCTCCCGTGGCAGCGGGGTCCTTACGGAAACTAAGGGATATTAAGGCCTCCTTTTAATAGAGAACCGGAACAAAGCATTAACACATAGTGAATACATGAACTCCTCAAACTACGGTCATCACCGGTAAGTATCCCGATTATTGTCACTTCGGGGTTAACGGATCATAACACATAATAGGTGACTATAGACTTGCAAGATAGGATCAAGAACACTCATATATTGATGAAAACATAATAGGTTCAGATCTAAAATCATGGCACTTGGGCCCTAGTGACAAGCATTAAGCATAGCAAAGTCATAGCAACATCAATCTCAGAACATAATGGATACTAGGGATCAAACCCTAACAAAACTAACTTGATTACATGATAGATCCCATCCAACCCATCACCATCCAGCAAGCCTACGATGGAATTACTCACGCATGGCGGTGAGCATCACGAAATTGGTGATGGGGGATGGTTGATGATGACGATGGCAACGGATTCCCCTCTCCGGAGCCCCGAACAGACTCCGGATCAGCCCTCCCGAGAGGTTTTATGGCTTGGCGGCGGCTCCGTATCGTAAAACGTGATGATTTCTTCTCTCTAGTTTTTTTCTCATCGAAACTCAATATATGGAGGTGGAGTTGGAGTCAGAGAGGCAAAAGGGGGCCCACGAGGTAGGGGGCGCGCCCTAGGGGGGCAGGCGCGCCCCCCACCCTCGTGGCAAGGTGGTGGGCCCCTTGGCCTTCATCTTTGGCAGGCATTTTTCTTATTTTCTGAAAAGTGGCTCCGTGAAGTTTCAGGTCATTCCGAGAATGTTTGCTCCTGCACATAAATAACACCATGGTAATTCTGCTGAAAACAGCGTCAGTCCGGGTTAGTTCCATTCAAATCATGCAAGTTAGTGTCCAAAACAAGGGCAAAAGTGTTTGGAACAGTAGATACGTTGGAGACGTATCAACTCCCCCAAGCTTAAACCTTTGCTTGTCCTCAAGCAATTCAGTTGACAAACTGAAAGTGATAAAGAAAAACTTTTTTAAACTCTGTTTCCTCTTGTTATTGTAAATATGTAAAGCCAGCATTCAAGTTTTCAGCAAACATTATAACTAACCACATTCGCAATAACGCATAGGTCTCAAGTTTACTCATATCAATAGCATAATCAACTAGCGAGCCATAATAATAAATCTCGGATGACAACACTTTCTCAAAACAATCATAATATGATATAACAAGATGGTATCTCGCTAGCCCTTTCTGAGACCGCAAAACATAAATGCAGAGCACCTTTAAAGATCAAGGACTGACTAGACATTGTAATTCATGGTAAAAGAGATCCAGTCAAGTCATACTCAATATTAAACTAACAATAATGAATGCGAATGACAGTGGTGCTCTCCAACTGGTGCTTTTTAATAAGAGGATGATGACTCAGCATAAAAGTAAATAGATAGGCCCTTCGTAGAGGGAAGCAGGGATTTATAGAGGATCCAGAGCTCGGTTTTGAAATAGAGGTGAATAATATTTTGAGCAGCATACTTTCATTGTCAACATAATAACCAAGAGATGGCGATATGTTCCATGCTACACACACTATAGCCGGTTCCCAAACAGAATGGTAAAGTTTATACTCCCCCTTCCACCAACAAGCATCAATCCATGGCTTGATCGAAACAACGAGTGCCTCCAACTAACAAGAGTCCCAGGGGGAGTTTTGTTTGCAATTATTTTGATTTAGTTTGCATAAAGCAAGGGACTGGGCATCCCGGTGACCAGACATTTATCTCGTGAGTGAGGAGCGGAGTCCACTCCTCTTGAGAATAACCCGCCTAACATGGAAGATACGGACAACCCTAGTTGATACATGAGCTATTCGAGCATACAAAATAGGATATTTATTTGAAGGTTTAGAGTTTGGCACATACAAATTTACTTGGAACGGCAGGTAGATACCATAAATAGGTAGGTATAGTGGACTCATGTGGAATAACTTTGGGGTTTAAGGGATTTGGATGCACAAGCAGTATTCCTGATTAGTACAGGTAAAGGCTAGTAAAAGACTGGGAAGCGACCAGCTAGAGAGCAACAACAGTCATGAACATGCATTAAAATTAATCAACACGGAATGCAAGCATGAGTAGGATATAATCCACCATGAACATAAATATCGTGAAGGCTATGTTGATTTTGTTTCAACTACATGCGTGAACATGTGCCAAGTCAAGTCACTTAAATCATTCAGAGGAGGATACCACCCTATCATACCACATCATAGCTATCTCAATAGTATGTTGGCACGCAAGGTAAACCATTATAACTCATAGCTAATCAAGCATGGCATAAGAAACTATGATCTCTAGTTGTCATTGCAAACATGTTTATTCATAATAGACCGAATCAGGAATGATGAACTAATCATATTTACAAAAACAAAAGAGGTCGAGTTCATACCAGCTTTTCTCATCTCAGTCAGTCCATCATATATCGTCATAATTGCCTTTCACTTGCACGAACGAATAGTGTGAATAATAATAATAGTGCACGTGCATTGGACTAAGCTGGAATCTGCAGGCATTCAATAAACAGGAGAAGACAAGGCAATATGGGCTCTTTTGTCAGATCAACAATAATACATATAAGGGCCATTTCAACAATTTAATTATGTTCTTCTCCTATCGACCCCCAGATAAAAGAAAAGGAATAAAACTATTTACACGAGAAAGCTCCCAATAAGCAAAAGAAGAACAGGAAATATTTTTGGGTTTTCTTTTTAATTACTACTACAAGCATGGAAAGTAAACTAATTAAAAGCTACAACTAATTTTTTTGGTTTTTCTTAAGGTTTATTAAACACACAAGAAGAAAGCATAAAAAGGAAAATAAACTAGCATGGATGATACAATTAAAAAGTATGAGCACCGACATCTAGCAATGAGTGTGTGAACATGAATATAATGTCGGTGGGAAATACATACTCCCCCAAGCTTAGGCTTTTGGCCTAAGTTGGTCTTTGGACACGGCTGGCCTGCCGGATATCCATAATAGTAGTTGGGGTCGTACTGCGATGAGGAGGAAGAAGGTTCCGATTGCCACGGGCTGGCAATCATCTCCGGATCCCACAGGTAATTAGACTGTCGTGAGGGATCAAATTGTGGTTCCGGCTCTGGCTCCTCAGCTGGTGCAGGGTTCCGGTAAGCTTGAATAGCCGTCAATGAAACAACGTATGTGCCTGAAGATAGATCAAACAAAGAAGGAGCAGGTAGGGTAATAATCTCAGGATGATGTTTATTAAAGAACAATTGATATTTAAGCTCTCCTGCCCTATTCTTAACAATAAAATCATGTGCTACCATACTTTTATAATCTAGATAAACATGGGGCAACACCTTTTCTTCCTTCTCAGCATGCCTAATAGGTATGTTAAAATGTGCAGCTAGGCGTGAGGCATAGATGCCTCCAAAGATGGGGCCCTTGGTACGGTTCAGACTTAACCGTTTAGCAATAATACCACCCATACTAAAAGTGTTATCACTTTATAAACCTTGGAGAAAAATAATAATATCAGGGATACTAAGGTTTTCATAGTTTTCGTGACCAATTAAGCAACGACTAGCAAATAATGCAAAGTAACATAAAACAGGAAAATGTATGCTAGTGATTCGTGCATCGGAAACTTTCCTAGTTTCCCCTACAGTGATAGTATCAATAAAACCCTCCACATCATCGTGATGTGGTTCTTCTGTCTTGCCCTTAAAAGCGATTAGACAAATTCGACAAAAATCATAAAGTGACATCTCCTTATGCTCATCATATAGATGAAATTCCAACGTAGGTGGTGAGTTCCTAGAATGAAAATGAAAGTTTTGCACAAAGGTATTTGTGAGTAAGAGATACTGATCGCATTGGTTGTGGAGGAAAGCGGTGAGGCCTGCATTATGAGCCAATTCATGAAAATCTTCATAAATCCCGGCTGCTCTCAAGAATTCATCGGAAGGCCATTCACACGCCCGAATCTCCATGGTGCGCGCAAATTATACTTAGGCTTTGGTGCCTTTTCCTTCGAGCTTTGGCTCAATGATCCCCTCAATAGTCTCCTCATCATTTTCTGAAAAATTCTGAAATTTTTAGTAACTTCAAAATAGAAGTAAACCATACTCAATAATATTGATAGCAACTACTCCTACAAGTGCCTAGGGCCTATATCATGCATCAAAACTACTTTTGACCATATAAATTTGACATGCAAGCTCAAGAATGGGGTCACCTAAGCAGCAAAAATTTGCAATGAATAAAGCACTAGAACAAAAACTAATTGGACTAATGGAGGAGTCACATACCAAGGAACAATCTCCCCAAACAGTTTTGTGAGAGGTGCTTTGAGCAAGGAGATCGAAAATGGCAGCAAGATGAGCTAGAACTCGGGTTTGAGCTGGTTATTCGTGTTTGTGGGAGGAAGAAGGAGTGTGTGGGTGAAAGAATAAGTGGAGGAGGGCCACCGTGGGCCCATGAGGCAGGGGGCGCCCTAGAGGGGTGGGCGCGCCCTCCACCCTCATGGGCAGGTGGTTGACCCCCCTGGTGTGTTCTCAGTTCCATAAATCCTCAAATATTCTAGAAAAAACATATTTAAATTTCAGGGCATTTGGAGAACTTTTATTTTTGAGGTATTTTTTTATTGCACGGATAATCAGATAACAAGCAGAAAAATATTTATTTTATTTTATTTAATATGAATAACAGAAAGTAAAAGTGGGGTACAGAAGGTTGTGCCTTCTAGTTTCATCCATCTCATGATCATCAAAAGGAATCCTCTAACAAGGTTGATCAAGTCTTGTTAACGAACTCATTCCGAATAACATGGAACCGGAGAAATTTCGAATAACATTATGTTACCTCAACGGGGATATGCACATCCCCAATAATAAGAATATCATATTTCTTCTTGACAGCAGGAAGAGGAAATTTAAAACCTCCAAATATAATCGATGGAATTTTTCCAATAGAGTTGATACTATGAACTTGAGGTTGTTTCCTCGGAAAGTGTAATGCGTGCTCATTGCCATTAACATGAAAAGTGAGATTGCCTTTAGTGCAATCAATAACAGCCCCTGCAGTATTCAAAAAGGGTCTTCCAAGAATAATAGACATACTATCGTCCTCGGGAATATCAAGAATAACAAAGTCCGTTAAAATAGTAACGTTTGCAACTACAACAGGCACATCCTCATAGATACCGACAGGTATAGCAGTTGATTTATCAGCCATTTGCAAAGATATTTTAGTAGGTGTCAACTTATTCAAATCAAGTCTATGATATAAAGAGAGAGGCATAACACTAACACCGGCTCCAAGATCACATAAAGCAGTTTTAACATAGTTTCTTTTAATAGAGCATGGTATAGTTGGTACACCGGGATCTCCAAGTTTCTTTGGTATTCCACCCTTTAAAGTATAGTTAGCAAGCATGGTAGAAATTTCATCTTCCGGTATCTTTCTTTTATTAGTAATGATATCTTTCATGTACTTAGCATAAGGATTGGTTTTAAGCATATCAGTTAATCGCATACGCAAAAAGATAGGTCTAATCATTTCAGCAAAGCGCTCAAAATCCTCATCATCCTTCTTCTTGGATGGTTTGGGAGGAAAAGGCATGGGTTTCTGAACCCAAGGCTCTCTTTCTGTACCATGTTTCCTAGCAACAAAATCTTTCTTATCATAATGTTGATTCTTTGATTGTGGGTTATCAAGATCAACAACAGGTTCAATTTCTATATCATTATCATTACTAGGTTGAGCATCATCATGAACATTATCATTAACATTATTACTAGTTTCAGGTTCATTACCAGATTGAGTTTCATCATTAGAAATAGAAATATCATTTGGATTCTCAGGTGTTTCAACAATAGGATTACTAGAAGCATGCAAAGTCTTATCATTTTTCTTTTTCTTCCTATTAGAAGGACTAGGTGCATCTACATTATTTCTCTGAGAATCTTGCTCAATTCTCTTAGGGTGGCCTTCAGGATACAAAGGTTCCTGAGTCATTCTACCAGTTCTAGTAGCCACTCTAACAGCATAATCATTATTCTTACTATTCAATTCATTGAGCAAATCATTTTGAGCTTTAAGTACTTGTTCTACTTGAGTGGTACCCATAGAAGCATGTTTACTAATAAGTTTAAGTTCACCTTTAACATTAGCCATATAATCACCCAAGTGTTCAGGCATATTTGAATTGTATTTCAATTGTCTACCAAAATAAGCATTAAAGTGTTCTTGCTTAGCCATAAATTTATCAAACTCATCTAAGCATGGGCTAGCAAACTTAGTAAATGGGATTTCAGTTTTATCATATCTATAAAGAGAATTTACCTTTACTACCTGTGTCGGGTTATCAAGACCATGAGTTTCTTCAATAGGTAATGGATTTGGATTGTATGTTTCTTCAACAGGCGGTAAATTAAGACCATGTATTTCTTCAATAGGAGGTAAATTCTTAACATCTTCAGCTTTAATACCTTTTTATTTCATAGATTTCTTTGCCTCTTGGATATCTTCAGGGATGAGAAATAGAATACCCCTCTTCATCGGAGTTGGTTTAGGAATAGGCTCAGGAATTGGCTCCGGAGATATCCGATTATTTTCATTTGTCAACATATTGTTCAATAGAATTTCAGCTTCATCCGGTGTTCTTTCCCTAAAAACAGAACCAGCACAACTATCCTGGTAATATCTGGAGGCATCGGTTAGTCCATTATAGAAGATATCAAGTATTTCATTTTTCTTAAGAGGATGATCAGGCAAAGCATTAAGTAATTGGAGAAGCCTCCCCCAAGCTTGTGGGAGACTCTCTTCTTCAATTTGCACAAAATTATATATATATATATATATATATATATATATATATATATATCGCTTAAAGCAGCTTGTTTCTTATGAGCAGGGAAATATTTGGCAGAGAAGTAATAAATCATATCCTGGGGACTACGCACACAACCAGGTTCAAGAGAATTAAACCATATCTTAGCATCACCCTTTAATGAGAACGGAAATATTTTAAGGATGTAAAAGTAGCGAGTTCTCTCATCTTTAGTAAACAGGGTAGCTATATAATTTAATTTAGTAAGATGTGCCACAACAGTTTCAGATTCATAACCATGAAAAGGATCAGATTCAACCAAAGTAATTATATCAGGATCAACAGAGAATTCATAATCCTTATCAGTAACACAGATAGGTGAAGTAGCAAAAGCAGGGTTAGGTTTCATTCTAGCACTTAGAGATTGCTTACTCAATTTAGCTAATGACCTTTTAAGTTCATTTCTATTTTCGCAAGGTAAAATAGCGAAAGAAGCTTCTTGATCAAAAACATAACCCTTAGGAATAACAAGTGATTCTTCATCATCACTTTCATTAGTATCATCAGATTCAATATTTTCAATCTCTCTAGCCCTAGCAAGTTATTCATCAAGAAAATACTAAGTGGCATAGTAGTATCAGGCATAGAGGTAGTTTCATCATAAGTATCATGCATAGCAGAAGTGGCATCATCAATAACATGCGACATATCAGAACGAATAGCAGAAGCAGGTGTAGGTGTCGCAAACTTACTCATAAAAGAAGGTGAATCAAGTGCAGAGCCAGATGGCAGTTCCTTACCTCCCCTCATAGTTGAGGGATAGATCTTGGTTTTTGGATATCTTAAGTTCTTCATAATGATAAGCAGATATATATCCCAAGTGACTCAAAGAATAGAGCTATGCTCCCCGGCAACGGCGCCAGAAAATAGTCTTGATAACCCGCAAGTATAGGGGATCACAACAGTTTTCAAGGGTAAAGTATTAAACCCAAATTTATTGATTCGACACAAGGGGAGCCAAAGAATACTCTCAACTATTGCAGCTGAGTTGTCAATTCAACCACACCTGGAAACTTAATATCTGCAGCAAAGTGTTTAGTAGCAAAGTAATATGATAGTAGTGATAACGGTAGCAAAAGGTAACAGTAGTAAAAGTAATGTTTTTGGTATTTTGTAGTGATGATAGCAATAGCAATGAGAAAGTAAATAAGCGAAGAACAATATATGGAAAGCTCATAGGCAATGGATCAGTGATGGAGAATTATGCCGGATGCGGTTCATCATGTAACAGTCATAACCTAGGGTGACACAGAACTAGCTCCAGTTCATTGATATAATGTAGGCATGTATTCCAAACATAGTCATACGTGCTTATGGAAAAGAACTTGCATGACATCTTTTGTCCTACCCTCCCGTGGCAGCGGGGTCCTTACGGAAACTAAGGGATATTAAGGCCTCCATTTAATAGAGAACCGGAACAAAGCATTAACACATAGTGAATACATGAACTCCTCAAACTACGGTCATCACCGGTAAGTATCCCTATTATTGTCACTTCGGGGTTAACGGATCATAACACATAATAGGTGACTATAGACTTGCAAGATAGGATCAAGAACACTCATATATTGATGAAAACATAATAGGTTCAGATCTAAAATCATGGCACTCGGGCCCTAGTGACAAGCATTAAGCATAGCAAAGTCATAGCAACATCAATCTCAGAACATAATGGATACTAGGGATCAAACCCTAACAAAACTAACTCAATTACATGATAGATCCCATCCAACCCATCACCGTCCAGCAAGCCTATGATGGAATAACTCACGCACAGCGGTGAGCATCATGAAATCGGTGATGGAGGATGGTTGATGATGACGATGGCGACGGATTCCCCTCTCCGGAGCCCCGAACGGACTCCAGATCAGCCCTCCTGAGAGGTTTTAAGGCTTGGCGGTGGCTCTGTATCGTAAAACATGATGATTTCTTCTCTCTGGTTTTTTCTCATCGAAACTCAATATATGGAGGTGGAGTTGGAGTCGGAGAGGTAACAGGGGGCCCATGAGGTAGGGGGCGCGCCCCCACCCTCGTGGCAAGGTGGTGGGCCCCCTGGCCTTCATCTTTGACAGGTATTTTTCTTATTTTTTGAAATGTGGCTCCGTGAAGTTTCAGGTCATTCCGAGAACGTTTGCTCCTGCACATAAATAACACCATGGTAATTGTGCTGAAAACAGTGTCAGTCCGGGTTAGTTCCATTCAAATCATGCAAGTTAGAGTCCAAAACAAGGGCAAAAGTGTTTGGAACAGTAGATACGTTGGAGACGTATCAAGCCCTGCGCGCACCCTCGATGCAGACGGACCGCTTTATGACTTCAAGCTATGGGCAAGCGTCGACGAGCCGCCTCACCAGACCGAGTAGCTGCCGGGCAGGGGCTCGCCAGGCCACATCTAGACTATAAGGCCCCTCATGGCTTGTTCGGCCGCCTTGTGAAGCTCGACCAACTGCTTTCAGCTGGTCGCTCAAGGGCACAGGGTGTTCGGTCCCAGTATACTGAGACCAGAACGACTTCTCCGTCGAGCTCCCGTCCTCAGCTCGGTAAAACTCCGCGGCATCCAGTACACTGCGGGGAAGATCTACAAACGCTCCTGGAGAGCTCCAAACTCGGGTTAGAAACAGGAAAGTTTCCTTCACATGCTTGCTTTGCATAATGAATGCCTTACCCGCTGCTATCTTCTTCACCGCATCAATCTCCTGGAGGGCCTTGTGGGCTTCAGCCTTGGCGTTCCAGGCGCTTTCGAGCGCCTTCTGAAGCTCAGACTCTCGCGTCTTAGAGTCAAGCTCCAAGGACTCATGTTTCTTGGCGAGAGCCTCGAGCTCTTGCTGCACCTCGCCCACTCGGGCTTCTTGTTTCTCCCGCTCAATGAGCTCCTTGGCCGCTTTGTCTTCAGCCTCGGATAGCGCCTTCTTCAGGGTCGCCACTTAGGTCGTGGCCCCTGGAAAATTCATGATGATCCTATTACTTTACACCCGAACTTCTTTTATTTTATATAGACAAGGTATTGCTTACCTTTGCTCTCCTCGAGCTGCCTCTTGGTAAGGCCAAGCTCGTTCTCGGACCGCTCCAGGTCATGCTTCAGCGCAGAGACCTCCGCAGTACATGCGGCAACGGCCAGCATCGAAGCCTGCACATACACATAGATATATTCTGATTAGACTCCCGAGTCATCATTTGATCCTCTATTCGGCATTTCTACTCGAATGCCGAACAGAGCATCAGGGGCTACTATCTATGCTGTAATATTTTCTTATATTTTGATTGCTTACCTCAAAGTCTGTTAGGAGGCTGGCGCAAGCTTCAGTCAGTCTGTTTTTGGCGGACTGAACTTTCTCGATCACCGCACTCATGATAGTACGGTTCTCTTCGTCGATGGAAGCGCCGCGAAGCGCTTCCAGCAAGTTGTCCGGTACCTCTGGATAGATAGAGGACACTGGCGCGGGCGGCTTGCCACCCTTAACAGGGGGTCGCCCACCGGAGTTCGGAACCACCGAAGATTCTGGTGCAATGTTCGGCTGGGGGCCAGACCTGTAGCCCATGGGAGTCCGGCTCCCTTTGCGCCCAGGGTCTGGAAGGTCGCCTCGAGGCGCCCCCAGGACTGCCTCCCCTTGGCCCGGTGCCTGTTGAGACAACACCTCGACGTTGTCCGTAGGGCAATGGATGGAGGCGGTCGGAAGAGAATCGAATTTCATATCCGACGAGTCCAACGAACCGCTCAACGAAGATATGTCGAGATGAGCTCGGGACGGACTGCATAATCATGTTTGGCATAAGGAGAAGCAGTGCAATAAAACATACCACGAATTACTATGGTGTTCGGATACTTACGACTTCGCCAGGGGCTTGACCCTGGGTAGCCACTCGTCGCCGTTGTGGGCGGCCGTCGTGGAGCAGTCCGGAGGGAGGGTCCTGCCCTTCTTGGACCCTTTGGCCTCCCCAGTTGGGTCGACCTTCCTTTTCTTGTCTCCCCCGGCTGGGGGGAGAACTTTCCTCTTCCTCCTCCTCGTTTTTGTGGTAGGAGGGTGCGTCGGAGTTATCGGACGATGAGTTCGATACAACCTTGCGCCGGAGACCCTTTTGGGTCCCCGCGGCCTTCTTCTTGGCCTTCTTCACCGGCACCTCGTAAGGTGCTGGAACTAGCATTTCCGTCAGGAGAGCATCTGCATGATCTTCCAGCAGGGGGGGCAGGGCAATCGATCTGCTCCGCTGCCTTCACCCAGTCCTGTTAAAGGCATGGAAGGCTTAGATCCCACACATGATTAAACTAGGGCAAATGGATACCCTGTGAAATATAAAAACTTACCGGATTGGCGCGGCGCTTTGCGCTGAGTCCGCGGACCTCGGTGAGGGAAGGAGGTACCTCGGCGCCCTTGAACAGCACCCTCCAGACATCCTCGTGCGTCGTGCCATAGAGCTCTCGCAGCGTATGGTTCTTGGCCGGGTCGAACTCCCACAAGTTGAATACTCGTTGTTGACACGGGAGAATCCGGCGGAAGAGCATGACCTGGACCACGTTGACGAGCTTAATTTTCTTGTTCATCATGTTCTTGATGCAGGTCTGGAGTCCGGTCAGCTCTACCGAGGAACCCCAGGACAGGCCCTTCTCTTTCCAGGAGGTGAGCCGTGTGGGGATTCCGGGTCGGAATTCGGGTGCCGCCACCCAGTTGGTGTCACGCGGCTCGGTGATGTAGAACCACCCCGATTGGCACCCCTTTATGGTCTCCACATGGGAGCCTTCAAGCCAGGTGACTTAGGCATCTTGCCCACCATGGTGCCTCCGCACTCCGCTTGTTGGCCGACCACCACCTTCGGTTTGACATTGAAGGTCCTCAGCCACAGGCCGAAATGGGGCTTGATGCGAAGGAAGGCCTCACACACGACGATAAACGCCAAGAGGTTGAGGATGAAATTAGGGGCCAGATCATGAAAATACAGCCCGTAGTAGAACATGAGCCCGCAGACAAACGGGTGGAGAGGAAATCGCAGTCCGCGGAAAAGTGGGTAAGAAAAACTACCCTCTCATGGGGTTCGGGCTTTGGGATGATCTGCCCCGCATCTGGCAGCCGGTGCGCGATATCCGCAGCCAGATATCCGGCTTCCCGTAACTTTTTGATGTTCTCCTCTATGACGTAGGAGACCATCCACTTGCCTCCTGCTCCGGACATGCTTGGAGTGGTTTGAGAAGAAGAACGTGGGCTTGGGCGCTAGAGCTCGAGTGTGCGGGAATGGGTAAGCAAGGAGGAAGAAGGCGTGGGTGAAAAGAGTGAATCTTTGTCCCTTTATAAGGGTGGAGGAGGCGATGCGCCTCCCCACTTGCCTGGTAAAATCAGTTATTCCCCAAGCGCCGTAATTGATGGCGTGGTTGGGTTACCCACGTCCGTATTGATGAGAATCCCGTAATAAGGGGAACACGATCTCTACTTTGACAAGACGTGTCAAGAAAACCGCCTCGCGATATTTGCGGTGCTAGTTGAGAAAAAATGTTCGAATAATGACCGGGCTAGGGCGTGATGTCATGCTGTCAAAACGTGTCAGCAGAGTAGATTTGTGGAAATATTATTCTCTCTACGGTGGTATGTGCAACATGTTTTGCAGAGCCGGACACTATCCTTGTGTTCAAAATCTTCCATGGAGTATTCGGATGATGAACCCGCCTTGCAATGCCGAAGACAATACTGCGCGTCGGACTCATCGTCATTGATGCCTGGTTCAGGGGATACTGAGGGAGTCCTGGATTAGGGGGTCTCCGGACAGCCGAACTATATCCTTTGGCCGGACTATTGGACTATGAAGATACAAGATTGAAGACTTCGTCCCGTGTCCGGATGGGACTCTCCTTGGCGTGGAAGGCAAGCTAGGCAATACAGATATGTAGATCTCCTCCCTTGTAACCGACTCTGTGTAACCCTAGCCCCTCCGGTGTCTATATAAACCGGAGGGTTTAGTCCGTAGGACAACAAACAATCATACCATAGGCTAGCTTCTAGGGTTTAGCCTCTACGATCTCGTGGTAGATCAACTCTTGTAATACTCATATCATCAAGAACAATCAAGCAGGACGTAGGGTATTACCTCCTTCAAGAGGGCCCGAACCTAGGTAAACATCGTGTCCCTTGTCTCCTGTTACCATCCGCCTTAGACGCACAGTTCGGGACCCCCTACCCGAGATCCGGCGGTTTTGACACCGACAAGGACCCCGTGGTAGTAGGTCGTTGCTGTTGGATGAACATGACCCTAAGGAGGCCGCCGCACCCCAGCCGGTTGGGGGTGGATGAACAGGACCATGTGGAGGCTCTATGAACAGTAGTTGGTGGAGGTTGGATGAACAATAGCCTGTGGATGAACAGTAGCCCGTCGAGGCTGGAGTGAGGTAGTAGATGGTGGATGAACAGGACCCCATTTCGATTGTAGGCGCTCCAACAAAAGTTCGTTTCCTCCGTTTTACGGTACGCCACAACCATCCCAATGAACCGGACCATGTTTCGACAGTATGCATTCGAACACAGGTTCGTTTCCTCCCTTTTGCAGTACGCCAATCCCTTCCCGATGAATAGGACCCCATTTCGACCGTACGCGATTGAACAGAAGGCCATTTCCTTCGTTCTACAGTACGCCAGACCTCGTTCCAGCTGTTCCGTCCAAGCTGGATTGGCTCCCGATGAACACGACGTATTCCGACCCAGTCGGTTGCCTCCCGATGAACACGATGATGTTTCCTCCATTGCGACCCAGCCAGTTGGCTTCCGATGAACAGGATGATGTTGCTATACGCATTCGGGACCCCGCCCGTATGTACGTATGTATCCATCTTTACTTTCTAGCAGCATGGTTGTACGTACGTGTACGTGATTTATACAGGACAGCCTCAACTGCTATGTCACATGTGTTGCTCCTTGCTCGGCCATGGTTCATCCTTGCAAAGAGACCGATCGACCAGTATGTACATACACGTTCGCTACTAGAGACAACCCTACGTATGGTTCGACAGGTGAGTCCCAACTGTCAGGGAGGATAAGGAGGCACTTCCTTGCGTGCGAAGATATAGCTGATGAGTCCCAGCCGTTAAGGGAGGAATCATTTTTTCCCGTAATAAGGACGCAGTTCCTTGCGTGCGAAGATGTAGCTGGTGGGTCCCAGCTGTCAGGGCGAGAAAACAGTATTTTTAGGGTAAAAAGGATGCAGTTGCATGCATGCGTCCATGGGCATGGTGCGTCCCCACTACCAGCCTCTCCACGTATAGTCATCTTCCGATAACTTTCTCTTGTTGACCACATTGACCACACTGTGCCGAGCGCACCAAGGCCAGTGGAAGACGGCGAGGCCCCAGATTGGAACGACCCGGAGATGGGGAAGACGCCGCAGTGTAGTTGCAGATGGAGAGGAGTGGGAAACTTGACTGGGTCGGGTGCGCGGGAGCACTGCCACCCACGGGAGACAGGAGCGAGATCAGAGGTTGAAGAAGCGGCACGGCTGTTGGATTAACATCCATCGGTCTAACTACTAGAATCATTTGTTGTTTAAGTCGACAAAGCCCTATGTACGCATGAGCTTAGTAGGCCCACAAGTCAACCACCAAATCTTCTAGGTCCCAGCTGTCATCAGGAGGAATAGTTTTTTTGCATAACAAGGAGGCACTTCCTTCAATGGGAAGATACAACCGGTGGGTCCCAGCTGTCAGCAGGAGCAATCATTTTTTCACGTAATAAGGAGGCACTTGCTTGTGTGGGTCCCTACTATCA
The DNA here is from genome assembly GCF_002162155.2 of Triticum dicoccoides. Lineage (NCBI taxonomy): Eukaryota > Viridiplantae > Streptophyta > Magnoliopsida > Poales > Poaceae > Triticum > Triticum dicoccoides. Next base: position 500,422,256 of record NC_041382.1, on the reverse strand, counting down.
GCCTCTCCACTTACATCCCTCTTCCGATGGTTGTTGTTTATTGACCATGTTGACCACATCGCGTCGAGATCACCAACGGTTGGAAAGAGTTCATCGCTACCTCCTCCGATATGCCAGTTGTGGAATGCTATGCCCACCGAATGAAGTCACAAGCCGCCAAGAGGCAGATCATCGCCGCTGCCGCTACATCATCCCGTTCCGTCCGTGCTCTCGCTCGCAGCCAACAGGCCATGGCTGCATCATCCCGGGATGTCCGTACTGCCGCTCGCAGCTGACATGGGTGCTATTGGTGAGGACCATCCGACACCCCACGATGTGGTCCAGCACGACAATCCAGCTCTCTTTGGCTTTCCCAGTGGTGACGAACTAGAGCACAGTCTAGCTGCTGTGGAGGTTTGCGAGGAGAGCCCCTTCTCTCGCTGGTCGGTGCCGCCGCCAAGACAGACGAGTGAGTAGATGGGGAGCCCATGAACGGCGCATCCGCCATCATGGTTCCCCGCTGCATGACCGTTGCTTCCCCACGACTACGCTCCTCCGACGATGCTGGTGGAGCGCTACTGGCGACTCCTAGCGCCACGGGACGAGCATAGGAGAGAGAGCAGAAAGACATCTAGTGGCTAACGGGCGTCCTGTTGACGTGACCCTAGGCGGTTCCCAGCCCCGCGGGGACCCATGGCGATGCAGCACGCAGGAGTGACCTCCAGCCGCTCCAGCAGGCCCTCCAGCCGGCGCGGCCGCCATGAGCGATTGGGATGTTGGAGATGCCAAATCGCATGCCCGTGAAAATCGGAGGTATATGGTAATACACTCCTTTCCCCTGGCATGTACTTGTGCTCCATGCACTCCTAAATTCCATGGATCCACATCTCTTTCCAGATGTGTCATCCCCCTCCATTTTTGCATCATCCATTATCTTTCAAGTTTCTGCGAAATACATGTACAGATTTATGTATGCAAGAATGATTCACAAGTCACAATCTAACTTCTGGCCTTTACACAGAGCTTGCTGCTTTGCATCAATTCAATTAATGGATAAAAATACAGAAAGCTTCTTGCATTCACACAGAGCAAGTTTCTATTCATGTGAGTATGTACTTTCCTGCTACAATAGTACCCACATGATAGCTTAGTAGTCACAGTCCGTCTAATCTACTTGATATTTACCCATGTATGTTACATAATCAAGACATTTTTTGTGAATAATCAAGCCACATTTCATATGATCTACAATGTTGTAGTCAGATTAGACGAGCCATTTATGGAGTTCCTTCTGAAGTTCTGCCAGATCAAGATTTCAAGTTGATCTAATCTTATTCTTAAACACTTTGTTCGGCACCTTGAGGGTGGCTAACTGAATACTATTAATTTTGTTGTATGCAACCATAATACAAAATTTGAAACCATATCTCATGCTTCATTTAAAGGGTTAGTTTTCTTACCATTTTGCTCATCATATTCATATGTGATGTATTTTATGCCATGGAAATCAATGCAATATAACTGTAATTTTTTGTTCAGGAATTAATTGTCAAATTAACAAATTGCAACATTAGGTCCTTAGATGAAAAATGAACACATTATTTGCAGAAGTTTCTCGCATTATCGAACAGTCTTGCATTACTACACTTCTGAACCATGCACGCTATTGCTCTTAGGTAGGTTCTACTTGCTAAAATGAGAAGCTATATTATGTTTTGTCCTGCTCGAGGTTAGTAAATATAATATAGTTCAACATGAATTTTGCGCTCCAAAAAGTTTGTATTAAGATCATGAACCTAATATTTCTCGATAATTACTTCTACATATTGCTTTTGCTTATGAATTTTCATAAGCACTATAGTTATTGCTACAAATTCCCGCTGCAACGTGCGGGGTGTCTTCTAGTATGGTAAATGAGCATGTCACATTACTACACACTAGCTAATTAAGAGCATATCCATCACATTCTACACTAATTAACCATATCACATTACTACACACTAAGCATATATATATATATATATACATCCAGGCTATTTTGTTTTGTGTAACAGAATATTATTCTGTTTTACTACTTGAACTGACGGTTTCAGGCGGCTGTACTGATGAAAATCGAGGCGTCGAACTGGCCCTCCTTGATTTTTTTCGTCAGAACAGGGTGTGTAATATATCATTGGAAAGCTCTTGACATCTAGATTACAATAATATAGAACTTCTTTGCAAAATCATCATGGTTTAAGAGCAGTTTTGAAAGAGCCATCTTTTCAAAACCAAGATGATTTTGCAAAAAAGTTCTATATTATTGTAATCTAGATGTCAAGCGCTTTCCAATGATATATTACACGCCATGTTCCAACGAAAAAAATCGAGGAGGATCAGTTCGACGTGATGAAAATTGTCAGTACGGTCACCTGAAACCATCCGTTCAAGTAGCGAAACAGAATAATATTCTGTTACGCGAAACAGAATAGCTTAGTCCTATGTATGTGTGTGTGTGTGTGTGTGTGTGTGTATAAACACTATTCTGATCACGGGATTAGAATAATATTCTGATCACAATCTGGACTGCCTGAGTAACGCACCTGAACTTCCCTCTGTACAAAGCTAACCTTCTGGTTATCTTCGCAACCGTGGCTTTTCTCGCGATTTTTATGATCATTCGTGTTCTATGTGATGTAAGTGTAATGTGGACACGTTTTTTAGAATCTAAATGCTTGTTTTGATTTGTATTCTAGCACGTTGGCGGATTTGCTCTCGGGGTCGTGATGAACTTGTGTCTGTTACAAGTTTAATGCATGTTGTGGATGTTGTCGAAGCTCTGGAACGATGGGGATTAGGTTTTGGTGCGAGTTTGGAGCACAAATTCTTGTTTATTTCAAACAAATTTGAAATCACCCATGTTCTTCATCTGCCTGAGATGCAACCCGCGCTTCTGTTTATTTCTCGTTTTTCCTTAAAGTTTGTTGCCTGATTTGCATACTTTAGTGAAATTCAAGGCTTACTAGGCCGTCAATTTTAATTGGGAGGGTTCTTACGGTTTGATTTCTAGCGATTTGATGTTGGCACTCCCGTGGGTTTTTGCACAGGTTAATTTTGCGGTTTTGAAATTTGCCCTTTGGTCATTTTAGTTGTCGAAAGGTAGTTGCCATATCATTTGCAAGGGGGTGCGAATGTGTTGCAATCTTGTGTAGATGATTTTATGCTTCGGACGAATTCGTTTGTTCATTATTTCTATCATCTAATGGTCATTGTACAAGCTGGACTTCTGCGTTGTCATACTTGAACTTCTTCTTTTCCTTCGTTGGATCCTATCGGGGCTGGGGCGGCTCGGGATCGGGATCGGGGGAGGATCAGGTGGATCATGTGGGTCTGTCCGGGTTTCTATGCTGGACTTCTGCGTGGTCATACTTGAACTTCTTCTTTTCTTTTGTTGCAAGATAATGCAGCAAGTCCTTTGTATCAAAAACCCTTACTAGATTTCTTCTGCAATTTTTTTGTAGTTAGCGTGTAAGTGTGGAGCTGGACCAGAGGCACATGCATCCTGTTTTCCCTTTAGTCTATGTTTTGGTATAGTTTTTTGATCATCCACTATCTTTGGTAGGTTCTGGACTTCTCTTTTTTTATTAATGGTTGAACTTCTGGTTTTCCAGATTGCATTCCATATTTGCAAGGCGAAGGTGCATGGTGCTCTATATTTTCTTTGTTTGGTTTCCTTTGTAATTTTAATTCTTCAAATGTTCTTTTTATACTTTTGTCTCGTGAGCAAGCATGTGATTAGCCCAAGTATGCATGCACTTTTTCCAGATCATCTAAGGGTCGTTGTAGAGGCTGGACTTCTATGTTGTTCATACGTGAACTTTTGCTTTTCCTTCTTTGCAAAGTAATAAAGCAAGTCCTTTGTATTTCTTTCTTTTTTATGTTTACTTTTAATTCTTTGCATTGGTTTGGATATTTTTTTACTTAGCCCCATGAACAGCCATGGAATTGGGCGACGGATATGCGTATTTTTTTATTTTTTTCTAGTATGTTTTTGTACTTATAATAGTTGTTGTTCTTCGCTGAATAACTATCCTGAACTTCAGTGTGATAATCGTTTTTAACATGTTAATTTGAGGTTGTTATTTTTGGATTTAAATATTTTGTAGACATTGAAATCGGCATTGCGCGTATTGACAAATGCGGTAGCGCGAGGCCGAGCAGGGGGAGGGGGAGGGACCCCTCTCCCCTCCCCCTGCGAGGCCGAGACGGGAACGAGCCAGAGAAGGCGACGACGCGGTGTGCCGCGTCATGGCATGCGGAGGCGAGTCCGTCACATCTGTGACCCCACTATCTATCTTAGGGTTTTTAGGGTTTAGGGTGCTTGCGGTGGGGGTGGAAACAGAATAACCACATTGCGTCCTGTCAATCCTAGCGTGCAACAATGCGGTAGCGCGAGGCCGAGCAGGAGGGAGGGGGTCCCCCCTCCCCCTGCAAGGCCGAGACAGGAATGAGCCGGAGCAGGCGACGACGTGGTGTGCCGCGTTGTCGCATGCGGAGGCGAGTCCGGCACATCCGTGACCCCACTATCTATCTTAGAGTTTTTAGGGTTTAGAGTGCTTGCGTTGGGGTGGAAACAGAATAACCGCATTGCATCCTGTCAAATCCTAGCACGCAGCAATGTGGTAGCGCGAATCCGGGCAGGGGGGAGGGGGGTCGGGACCCCTCCCCTACCCCTGTGAGGCCGAGACAGGAATGAGCCGGAGCATGCGGCGACGCGGTGTGTGATGTCTACTACACAACCTTCTTATTGTAGACGTTGTTGGGCCTCCAAGTGCATAGATTTGTAGGACAGTAGCAAATTTCCCTCAAGTGGATGACCTAAGATTTATCAATCCGTAGGAGGCATAGGATGAAGATGGTCTCTCTCAAGCAACCCTGCAACAACAAAGAGTCTCTTGTGTCTGCAACACACCCAATACAATGGTAAAATGTATAGGTGCACTAGTTCAGCGAAGAGATGGTGATACAAGTGCAATATGGATGATAGATAAAGGTTTTTGTAATATGAAAATATAAAAACAGCAAGGTAACTAATGATAAAAGTGAGCATAAACGGTATTGCAATGCGTTGAAACAAGGCCTAGGGTTCATACTTTCACTAGTGCAAGTTCTCTCAACAATAATAACATAATTGGATCACATAACTATCCCTCAACATGCAACAAAGAGTCACTCCAAAGTCACTAATAGCGGAGAATAAACGAAGAGACTATGGTAGGGTATGAAACCACCTCAAAGTTATTCTTTCCGATCAATCCATTGGGCTATTCCTATAAGTGTCACAAACAGCCCTAGAGTTCGTAGTAAAATAACACCTTAAGACACAAATCAACCAAAACCCTAACGTCACCTAGATACTCCAATGTCACCTCAAGTATCTGTGGGTATGATTATATGATATGCATGACACTTCTTCAACTAGGAAACATGAAGCACATCTTGAACTCCTGACAGTCCTTCGGGTGACTCCAACTTGTTGGCCCCTTCTCCCATATGCTCCAAAACTCGGTATGGTCCTACAAATCTCAGGGCTAACTGTCCCTTAACTCCAAATCGTTTAACTCCTCACAGAGGGGTCTCACAAAGACATGCTCTGTCTCACATTTCATAGACTACCTCCTTGCGTTTTTAAGTCTGCATATCTCCTCTGCCTGGACTAAGCTAACTTCAGTCTATCTCGAATCAACTTAACATTCTCTTCTGACTCCTTTGATCACATTTGGTCCAAACAACTGACGGTCTCCAACTTCATCCCACATACTCTTGGGGTATCACACATATCGAGACAAAACTCGTATTCATTTTGTCCGAAATCCACTCAGTGGAGTATCCTTATATTTTCCAGGGGTCAACGGTTCTTACAGGGTACTACCACCCTTAAAATGCACAAATCTTCCATAGATCATATTTCTCATATCCTCAGAATGGCCAAAATTCTTCTTCATAGAGTAACAACTCATAAAATCCATATCAGTACCAATGATGCTAACTTTATTCATTCTCAAGTGATTACAATCTCTCGCTTTTCCATTACATGTCTCAACTCAACACCTCAATATAAAAGAAAATGTTCTCACTTCTACTACTCCATTTCTTTTGTTGCAAACTCAACTATCTAGCACAAGTTTCCTTCTCCTTGGGGCATTCTCTGGCAAAGTGCCCTGCTCCATTACAACTAAAACGTATTACTTCTGACAAGTATCGAGGTTTCCTTTTTGGGCAATTGTTGAGGTAGTGCCCTGACTCCTTGCACCTGTAACAGGTGATATGACTTAGGTCCTTCCTGGAATCCAATCGGTTTCTCTTCCTGGACTTTTCCGTTCCAATCATGGATTCTATTTCTTGTGGGTCATACTCTACTTCCTCCGTCGGGAATTCTACTAGATCCCCATTCATACAATTCTGGGAGATGTGTCATTCTTCTCCACATGAATAGCATGACTTGGTGCAGGGTTTACTCTGGTCCTCTTTAGGTGTGTCCTCCACCTCTTCCTTCATCACAGTTTCTTCTAAAATTTCCATGAGGGCTCCTTTCATTACTTCTTTCTTCTGCTGGATGGTTCGTTGTACCAGGGGGTAAATGTGACACTGAGCAGGATAGTGGGTAGTCCCTTCACACAAGAAACAAGTAATCTGCCTAGTTGGGCATTCTTCAACTGGGTGAGTTCCTTCACAATTAGGGCATTCATCCTTGTGTTCTTTATGGGTGTGTCCTATTTCTCCACAAATCTTGCATGCACAAGGTTTCTTCATATCCTTTCCATAAGGCTTCAACTTCTGGGACACAAGTCGAGACTTTGGTAGAGTCAACTTAAATTCTTTCCAAGTGGTTACTCCTTGCCATCCATTGATGGTTTGGTACATCCTCCACCAAGTAGCAGCACCTCTTTCAAAGCACTGAAGGGCATGCTGGGTCATATCCTTTTCGACTATAGGGTTATTCTCCATGTGATCCTCCATGTTCTGAATCCATCGATCTGTCTCCAACTGACTCATCGGTCCAAAAAATACAAGCTCATCTCCATTCATCCTCTATTGGGTCCATGGGTTTGGAGTGAGATAAGTGAGATAGAGAGGGATACACACAATGCAAACAACAGTTTTGAAAAGACAGATTTTTGTTGTGGCTGTCGAAAAACATCAAACAAATGACAGCTCACAATTGTCGCATCTAACATAGGTATATAACAGGGGTTTGGTCTTCTAAGGTCAATAAATCTTCAACGTCTCCAAACTCTTCAAGCCTTGTTCATGCCTCCAATGGCTTCTTCCGATCATGCTTGTCTCTCCCAAGTTCCTTTACCAGATCATCTCTATTGACGTGAAGTCTCTCGTGACATTCTTTAATACTCCGGAGTTGCATTTCAATCTTCTAGGTTTCAACATCCTTGGCATGAACCATGGTCTAGTTCCTGATGAATCTCCGGTTTCTCGAGGTTTTTCTCCTCCAGCTTGGCTACTCTCATCTTCAAGGTCCCGAGTTCCTCATGAAATACTTCCTTGTCAAAATACTGCTTCTTGTAGGTCCATCTTAACTTCTTGATGTAACACTCCAGATCCTGGTGATACACTTAGCTAAGGTTAAAACTTCACCTCTTGTTGATAGATGCTCCATCATCCTTCTTCCATCAAATCCATTCTGAAGAAAGCATCCTTAACTCAGCACGGTGACAATAGCATCAGCGGGTGATGACATCATGGATAACCGTGTTTCTGCTCTTGTCTTTCCCATGAGCTATCATTCCATAGTTGATATCTCCTGCCTTAGGGTTTTCTTTGACAAAACTTTGAGTTCTCATGCTCCTTGTTTCAGTCTTTCTCCAATACACCTTGATCTCGGGTATTGACAACTTCCATAGTCTGCCAAGTTCCATAAGGGTAGCCTTCCTAGGTCATACAAATCTAGGAATTCTTCAGAGCCTTCAAATTCTACTTGTCTTCGGCCTTCAACCATTGTAGTTTCCATTATTTAGATGCACGGAAAATACTCTTCATTCCGAAGTGGCCTTAGTTGTCCGATATCTCATACTTCTTGGAGTGATCTCATCAGTCGAATCTTCGTGTGGTCAAAAGGGAAAGGGGTATGGTCTCACTAAAGGGAACTTTTGAATAAGCTCAGAAGAGAAGAGAGGTAAAATATCTTTTTGAAAGGGAAAGTTGTAGAGAAAAATCTTTGCTATGGGCTTGCCAGTTTCTAGGGTCATGTCCTACAGTCAACATGTGCTCTGATACCATCTTGTAGCGACCCGACCCGAATGGATCAAGTCTCTGTGCTTAAGTGTCATCCCTGGATCGGTATGCTGACACACACAATACTCAAGGATTTATAACAGAGGTAAATCGCATGTATAAGTAACGTAAGATACTATTACCTCAATACAAAATAGTGGAAGTAACAAGGTTGTGGATTCCCATCAACACCAACGGCAAAGTTGAGTGTAGAAATCGTAACCCTAACGTATCACTTACTCGTCGTAAGATAATCCTGCAACATGAGACGTTGCAGCCACAAAGGGTCAGTACATTGAATGTACTGGCGAATTCACATCATAGAGAGAAATGATGAACAATGGCTATCACTACATGCATATTTGGCTGGTGGAAAAGCTCTACGGTTTAAGGTTTTTGCGTAAAGCCAATTTTTCCCTACTACAAAGGAATAAATTTTATTTAACTATCATGGTGGTTGTTGAAAATTGAGAATGGTTGACAGCATTCTCAATCCCAATTAAATAACATCATTAAACCCAACAAACTTAATTTAAAGTAACGTGATGAGATCAACATGATAATCCAAGTACTAGATACTCAAGATGTCCATAACTGGGGACACGGCTAATCATGATTAGTTTGTACACTCTGCAGAGGTTTGCGCACTTTTCCCCACAAGACTCGATCGCCTCCGTTTGGTTTCTCGCACTACATGGTGTTTGAGAAGACGGATGACCGAGACATAGTCTTTCAGAAGCGTTTGCACCTTATGATGGGTAGACCGTACCACCTACAACCCCTACATCTGCTAGTCTACCACTGTAAGAGTTCACACGACTTAATCAACTATGCTAGAGCCCATAATAGCTTGTGGCTGCACATGGAAGTTTGTAGCATGAATAATCTTATGATCCCTTTGAGCCTGGGTGGTGGACCGTAGTATGATCACACGGTATATCCCCGGGATCTCCTAGGACAACACTGGTATATACCCAGGTGTCCGGGCAAGTCCACTGGTATATCCCCAGGGTGCCCCTAGCAATCCACCCAGATGTGTATTAAAGTTGCCACCTTAAGTTGAACCATTAATTAACAATCTCACACCTGTCCTGAAATACTCTCAAACCCAATCCTCGTCTACGAGCATAGCATGGCACTATAAGCATAACGTAATAGTAACTCCCAAGGTTTGAATGCAGGGCAATAGGTTCCTACCTCATCAACTACTTCCCAATACCCACATGTTATCAATCCTACTCATGCAATGTTTGAGGGTGAAACTAATGCATAAAAACTAGGTATGAAAGGGTATATGATCAAAGTGTGAACTTGCCTGCAATGTTGATGAAGATGATTCGCACTCAAAACTCTTGATACATCTACTCGTCACACTCCGGTCAATCTATCGTAATCAAGCAATAGTAACCACACATAAGCAATCACTCAAAAGATCAGAAAGAACGAAGAAAACAATTCGGAAAACATCAAAACCAAGCAAATAACCCTTGCAACATAAAACAATTTCTAACAGTACCAAAATTATGTGAATTTGGCCTTATCAGAATGTTTAGGTCAAGAGCTTCGATTTGCAAAAAGAATCAACTGAAACGGAGCTACGAAACTCAAGTTATGATCAAACGAAGTTTGAATTCAAATATGATCTAATTCAAATTTTAAAATTTTCAAAAACATTTTTAAGTTGTTTATCCAGATAGAGGGGATCATAACGAAGATGTGGGCGTTGGTTTCGTTGAATTTGGACTAACAAGTAAAAAGTTATAGTCGTTTGAAAAATAGGGGCCAATCTGTAAATAAAATATTCACAAACGAGTCCCTGGCCGAAAATTAATAGAAAAAAAACTTAAATAACGAACGTTCGGGTCCGCGGCGGGGACGGTGTCGCCGGCGAAGGCGTGCGGGCGGCGGACTCCCGCCGGAGCTCGGGGACGGGTGCGGGCGCGCTGGGCTGGCTGGGCTGGCTGGCTGGGCCGCGGCCCAGTTCGGTCCAAAAGAGAAAGAATTTTTTTTTGATTTTCCAGACGAATAAAAATAAACTAAACAAAAAAAAATATAGGCATATAATATATCGAAATTTTCAGAAAAAGATTTTCTACAACATGAACATTTTTCTAGTAGTAAATAAAATACACACAAATTCTAATAATTCAAACAGTGCTACTGGTCTATTAAAATTCAACAAAAATCATTTTAAAAATACCAAAATGATTTCAAATTAATTTTTCTCCAATTTTCTATTGTAGGGAATTACGTTACCCTATTTTCCATGTATTTTATTTTTTTGGAGAAAAATAATTTGAATAAAACTCAAATAACTCCAAATTGAAAATAAATTCAAAAGACTTTGAATTTGATCCTTTGAAACTCCCAACTCATATTTCATATAATTTGAAGAAGTCATTTTATCTTCTCTCGTGAAAATCATTCAGTTGCATAAAGTTTCTAAATTGAAAAAAATATTTCCCAATGGAATTCAAATATTTTTCAAACATCCTTTTCATTTATTTAAATGGAAGAAGTCATGTCATCTTCTCTCTAGGGTTTTGGGTTGAAAAGAATTTGAATTCATGGAGATCAGAAAGCAAATATGAAAGTTTGGGAAAGTCCTTTTATTCCCTCTCATTTAACTTTCAAAAGTTTCGAATTTCACTCACTTCACCCAATCAATCAAACAATCAATCAAATCTATCTATTTATTATAACATTCCAAAATTTAGAATTTTGGGATGTTACAGATATGCATCACACAATCTCAGATTCATCTATTCAAACCAACACAAAGTACTTCAGAGAGTGCCCCAAAGTTTCTACCAAAGAGTCAAGACGAAAACGTGTGCCAACCCCTATGCATAGGTTCATGGGGGAAACCCGCAAGTTGATTACCAAAACATACATCAAGTGGATCACGTGATATCCCATTGTCACCACAGATAAGCACGGCAAGACATACATCAAGTGTTCTCAAATCCTCAAAGACTCAATCCGATAAGATAACTTCAAAGGGAAAACTCAATCCGTTACAAGAGAGTAGAGGGGCAGAAACATCATAAGATGCAACTATAATAGCAAAGCTCGCGATACATCAAGATCGTACAACCTCAAGAACACGAGAGAGAGAGAGAGAGAGATCAAACACATAGCTACTGGTACATACCCTCAGCCCCGAGGGAGAACTACTCCCTCCTCATCAAGGAGAGTGACGGGATGATGAAGATGGCAACGGGAGAGGGATTCCCCCTCCGGCAGGGTGCCGGAACGGGTCTATATTGGCTTTCGGTGGCTCTGGAGGCTTCTGGCGGCGGAACTCCCGATCTATTGTGCTCCCCGAAGTTTTTAAGGTATATGGGTATATATGGGAGGAAGAAGTACGTCGGTGGACCTCCGGGTTGTCCATGAGGCAGGGGGTGCGCCCAGGGGGTGGGCACGCCCCCACCCTCGTGGGTAGACCGGGACTCTCCTGGTCCAAGTTCGGTACTCCGTGGGATTCTTCTATTCCAAAAATAAGTTCCGTGAAGTTTCAGGTCAATTGGACTCCGTTTGATTTTCCTTTTCTGCGATACTCTAAAACAAGGAAAAAACAGAAATTGACACTCGGCTCTAGGTTAATAGGTTAGTCCCAAAAATCATATAAAATAGCATATAAATGCATATAAGACATCCGAGGTTGATAATATAATAGCATGGAACAATAAAAAATTATAGATATGTTGGAGACGTATCAGCATCCCCAAGCTTAATTCCAGCTCGTCCTCGAGTAGGTAAATGATAAAAATAGAATTTTTGATGTGGAATGCTACCTAACATATTTATCCATGTAGTTCTCTTTATTGTGGCAAGAATATTCAGATCCATAAGATTCAAGAAATTTTTTAATATTGACATAAAAATAATAATACTTCAAGCATACTAACTAAGCAATTATGTCCTCTCAAAATAACATGGCCAAAGAAAGTTCATCCCTACAAAATCATATAGTTTAGTCATGCTCCATTTTCGTCAAACAAGAATGCTCTCATCATGCACAGCCCCGATGACAAGCCCAACAATTGTTTCATACTTTAGTAATCTCAAACTTTTTCAATCTTCACGCAATACATGAGCGTGAGCCATGGATATAGCACTATGGGTGGAATAGAATATAATGAGGGGGTTATGTGGAGAAGACAAAAAGGGAGAAAGTCTCACATCAACGAGGCTAATCAATGAGCTATGGAGATGCCCATCGATTGATGTCAATGCAAGGAGTAGGGATTGTCATGCAACGGATGCAATAGAGATATAAATGTATGAAAGCTCAACAAAAGAACTAAGTGGGTGTGCATCCAACTTGCTTGCTCACGAAGACCTAGGGCACTTGAGGAGGCCCATTGTTGGAATATACAAGCCAAGTTCTATAATGAAAATTTCCCACTAGTATATGAAAGTGACAACATAAGAAACTCTCTATCATGAAGATCTTGGTGCTACTTTGAAGCACAAGTGTGGTAAAAGGATAGTAACATTGTCCCTTCTCTCTTTTTCTCTCATATTTTCTTTGTTTTTTAGGCCTTCTCTTTTTTTCTCCTTTTTTGGCCTTTCCTTTTTTTCGTCCGGAGTCTCATCCCGAGTTGTGGGGGAATCATAGTCTCCATCATCCTTTCCTCACTGGAACAATGCTCTAATAATGATGACCATCACACTTTTATTTACTTAAAACTCAAGAATTACAACTCGATACTTAGAACAAGATATGACTCTATATGAATGCCTCCGGTGGTGTATCGGGATTGCGATGAATCAAGTGTGACATGTATGAAAAATAATGAATGGTGGCTTTGCCATAAATACGATGTCAACTACATGATCATGCAAAGCAATATGACAATGATGATGTGTGTCATAATAAACGGAACGGTGGAAAGTTGAATGGCAATATATATCGGAATGGCTATGGAAATGCCATAATAGGTAGGTATGGTGGCTGTTTTGAGGAAGATATAAGGAGGTTTATGTGTGATAGAGCGTATCATATCACGGGGTTTGGATGCACCGGCAAAGTTTGCACCGACTCTCAAGGTGAGAAAGGGCAATGCATGGTACCGAAGAGGCTAGCAATGATGGAAGGGTGAGAGTGTGTATAATCCATAGACTCAACACTAGTCATAAAGAACTCACATACTTATTGCAAAAATCCACAAGTCATCAAAAACCAAGCATTACGCACATGCTCCTAGGGGGATAGATTTGTAGGAAAAGACCATCGCTCGTCCCTGCCCGCCACTCATAAGGAATACAATCAAATAGCACCTCATGTTTCAAATTTGTTACATAATGTTTACCATACGTGCATGCTACGGGACTTGCAAAATTCAACACAAGTATTTCTCAAATTCACAACTACTCAACTAGCACAACATTGATATCACTACCTCCATGTCTCAAAACAATCATCAAGCATCAAACTTCTCTTAGTATTCAACACACTCATAAGAAAGTTTTTTACTAGTCTTGAATACCTAGCATATTAGGATTATTTAAGAAAATTACCATGTTGTTTAAGACTATCAAAATAATCTAAGTGAAGCATGAGAGAATAATAGTTTCTATAAAACAAAACCACCACCGTGCTCTAAAACATATAAGTAAAATACTAGAGCAAATGACAAACTACTCCGAAAGATATAAGTGAAGATCAATGAGTAGTCGAATAATTATGCAACTATGTGAAGACTCTCTAACATTTAAGAATTTAAGATCTTGGTATTTTACTTAAACATCAAGCAAAACTAAAGAAAATAAAATGACGCTCCAAGAAAAACACATATCATGTGGTGAATAAAAATATAGTTCCAAGTAAAGTTACCGATGAACGAAGACGGAAGAGGGGATGCCTTCCGGGGAATCCCCAAGCTTAGGCTTTTGGTTGTCCTTGAATATTACCTTGTGGTTCCTTGGGCATCCCTAAGCTTAGGCTCTTTCCACTCCTTATTCCATAGTCCATCGAATCTTTACCCAAAACTTGAAAACTTCACAACACAAAACTTAACAGAAAACTCGTAAGCTCCGTTAGCGAAAGAAAACAAAACAACACTTCAAGGTATTGTAATGAACTCATTCTTTATTTATATTGGTGTTAAACATACTGTATTCCAACTTCTCTATGGTTTATAAACTCTTTCACTAGCCATAGATTCATCAAAATAAGTAAACAACACATGAAAAACAGAATATGTCAAAAACAGAACAGTTTGTAGTAATCTGGATCCAACGTATACTTCTGGAACTCATAAAATTATCAAATAAATTGCTGGACGTGAGAAATTTATCTATTAATCATCTGAAAAAATCATTAACTAAATAGAACTCTCCAATAAAAAATGTCAGCTAATCTCGTGAGCGCTAAAGTTTCTGTTTTTTACAGCAAGATCAAATAGACTTTCCCCAAGTCTTCCCAACGGTTCTACTTGGCACAAACACTAATTAAACACGAAAAACACAACCAAAACAGAGTCTAGATAAATTATTTATTACTAAACAGGAGCAAAAAGCAAGGAACAAAATTAAAATTGGGTTGCCTCCCAACAAGCGCTATCATTTAACGCCCCTAGCTAGGCATGATGATTTCAACGATGCTCAAATAAAAGATAAGAATTGTAACAAAAGAGAGCATCATGAAGAATATGACTAGAACATTTAAGTCTATCCCACTTCCTATTAATAGGGATTTTGTGAGAAAACAACTTGTGGGAACAAGAATCAACTTGCATAGGAAGGCAAAACAAGCATAAGTTCAAAAATTTAAGCACATAGAGAGGAAACTTGATATTATTGCAATTCCTACAAGCATGTATTCCTCCCTCATAATAATTTTAAGTAGAATCATGAATGAATTCAACAATATAACTACCACATAAAGCATTATTTTCATGATCTACAAGCATAGAAATTTTATTGCTCTCCATAGAAGCAAAATTCTTCTCATTCGGAATAGTGGGAGTATCATAAGAGACTCGAATACTATAAATTGTTTCCACATTAAAGGAGTAATGTTCAGAAAAAGGGTAATCATAATCATGACAAGTTTTATAAATATGATCATGACTATTGTTTATAGCATATGTATCATCACAATAATTATCATAAGTAGCAACTTTTTTCTCATCATAATCGATTAAAACCTCTTCCAAGATAGTGGAATCATCACTAAATGAAGTCATGACCTCTCCAAATCCACTTCCATAATTATCATAAGTAGGAGTCATGCTATCATCATTATAAATTTTCATATCAAAACTTGAGAGGCTAAAAATATCATCTTCATTAGACATAGCATCCCCAAGCTTGGGACAAACATTAATTTCAGCAAATATATTCTCAAAAACATCATCTTATTCAAACATAGCATCCCCAAGCTTGGGCCTTTTCATGTCATAAGCATAATCACTCTCATCATTAATAGTATGGATATCACCAATAGTATAGCAATTATGATATTCTTCCAAGCAAGTGCCAAACAGATTTTCAAGATAATAAGAAGTATCATTATCTTCCCAATCATAATCATCACAACAAGCAATAGGCATAACGAGATCATCATCAAGTGTGTCATCTTCCACGATTATTTTTGATTCATTTTCATTAGGCACAACAATAATAGGAGCAACATTATTTGGGAGAGACTTTTTACCTCTCTTACCTTTTCTTTTCTTCTTCTTCACCACATCATGTGTGGGTTCAATCCTCTTTTTGGAGCTCCTTATTAATGAGATTGGTTGAATAGAAGGCTCCTCCTCGTTACCTGATTCATCATAAGAAATAATAGGAGGATATTGGGAAGTCTCTTCCTTTCATTAGTATTCTCTTCATCTTCTATTTGTTTTCTTTTCTTTATGTAATTGGCAATATAAGGATTTTCAATACAATTCACCGCACAATACATATAAATTTCCTCTAGATCAAAATGAAGAACTCTATCAAGGGCAAATTCTGGAATAACCTTAGTTATACGTTTCATTTCTTCATAACCCAAGAGCAAACTAAGTTCATTATGATGTGCAAGGGAAATTAAGTCATCACAATTTTTGGACACGATATGATCATGAAACAATTTGCATTGGGTACTCAAATGATCATGTTCATTGCAAAGTTCACAAGTACGGCTAAGAAAATTTAAATTTTCAGCACAAACTTCTAGCCTTTCTTGCAACAATTTCATTTCTAAATGCTTATGCCTCTTGCAATATCTATCTTCCCTATTTGGTGTGTACTTGCAAACCCAATGCACTCCACAAAAATTGACATGTTTATAGGAGACATTTTCATCATAACTAGTGCAATCATCATTAGTACTATGGATATTCAAGGAGTTCATAGTAACAACATTGCAATTAAGGATGGCAATTTTACCCATGGACATGGATACCCATGGATAACCGGCCCGAATGGATAGGGTTTGGATATGCTTTTGTGCCCATGGGCGGTGCCCAAACCCGACCCGATTGCTCGCGGGTAGGGCATGGATATAATCTTGTACCCGTGGATATACCCAAACCCAACTCAATAGTATGAATTAATGGGCGAAAATCTGCTATCCCTACCCCATAGTCACATGTCCTGCTACAATTTTCAACTTTGTTATGTAAAGCATGCAAAAGGAAATTGCACAATCCCCACTTTAACTTTCATTAGTTGACATTCAATCCCCACTAACATACTCCAGTGCCCCTTCCCTTAATTTTTATCTCCTAGTTAAATGACTCATCATTCTCATATTTTAGAAAAATACAAAATGATATTAGGTTGTTAGTGGACGTTGATTTACCATAAGTTGATGTTTACAATAAGTAAAGTCCAGCTTGCCACGAGGTGAAGAATGGAAGATCTTATGTTAACATTGTCTTATGTCTCATTTGTATATCTTGAGAGGACCCAATGGATATCCAGTGGGTATGGATATCCATCGGGTTTGGACATGGACACAATTTTTCACCCGTGGATTTTTTTCATGGGCGGGCAAAGAGTGTCTTCATGGATATGGATATTGATTTGATATTGTTCAACCCGACCCAAACCCGACCCATTGCCATCATTAATTGTAATCATGCTCATCATTCAAATATTTAGTGCCAAACATTCTAATGCATTCTTCTTCTAACACTTTGGCACGATTTTCCTTTCCATCATACTCACGAAAGATATTAAAAAGATGAAGTGTATGAGGCAAACTCAATTCCATATTTTTTGTAGTTTTCTTTTATAAACTAAACTAGTGATAAAACAAGAAATAAAAAGATTCGGTTGCAAGAACTAAAGATATACCTTCAAGTGCTAATCTCCCCGGCAACAGCGCCAGAAAAGAGCTTGATGTCTACTACACAACCTTCTTCTTGTTGACGTTGTTGGGCCTCCAAGTGCAGAGGTTTGTAGGACAGTAGCAAAATTCCCTCAAGTGGATGACCTAAGGTTTATCAATCCGTAGGAGGTGTAGGATGAAGATGGTCTCTCTCAAGCAACCCTGCAACAACAAAGAGTCTCTTGTGTCCCCAACACACCTAATACAATGGTAAATTGTATAGGTGCACTAGTTCGGCGAAGAGATGGTGATACAAGTGCAATATGGATTATAGATAAAGGTTTTTGTAATCTGAAAATATAAAAACAGCAAGGTAACTAATGATAAAAGTGAGCGTAAACGGTATTGTGATGCTTTGAAACAAGGCCTAGGGTTCATACTTTCACTAGTGCAAGTTCTCTCTACAATAATAACATAATTGGATCACATAACTATTCCTCAACATGCAACAAAGAGTCACTCCAAAGTCACTAATAGCGGAGAACAAACGAAGAGATTATGGTAGGATACGAAACCACCTCAAAGTTATTCTTTCCGATCAATCCATAGGGCTATTCCTAAAAGTGTCACAAACAGCCCTAGAGTTCGTAGTAAAATAACACCTTAAGACACAAATCAACCAAAACCCTAATGTCACCTAGATACTCCAAAGTCACCTCAAGTATCCGTGGGTATGATTATACGATATGCATCAAACAATCTCAGATTCATCTATTCAAACCAACACAAAGTACTTCAAAGAGTGCCCCAAAGTTTCTACCAGAGAGTCAAGATGAAAACGTGTGCCAACCCCTATGCATAGGTTCATGGGCGGAACCCGCAAGTTGATCACCAAAACATACATCAAGTGGATCAATAGAATACCCCATTGTCACCATGGGTATCCCTCGCAAGACAAACATCAAGTGTTCTCAATTCCTTAAAGACCCAATCCGATAAGATAACTTCAAAGGGAAAACTCAATCCATTACAAGAGAGTAGAGGGGGAGAAACATCATAAGATCCAACTATAATAGCAAAGCTCGCGATACATCAAGATCGTACCACCTCAAGAACGTGAGAGAGAGAGAGAGATCAAACACATAGCTACTGGTACATACCCTCAGCCCCGAGGGAGAACTACTCCATCCTCGTCATGGAGAGCGCCGGGATGATGAAGATGGCCACCAAAGAGGGATTCCCCCTCCGGCAGGGTGCTAGAATGGGTCTAGATTGGCTTTCGGTGGCTACAGAGGCTTCTAGCGACGGAACTCCCGATCTATTGTGCTCCCCGAAGTTTTTAGGGTATATGGGTATATATGGGAGGAAGAAGTACGTCGGTTGACCTCCGGGCTGTCCACGAGGCAGGGGGTGCGCCCATGGGGTGGGCGCACCCCCCACCCTCGTGGGCAGCCTGGCACTCTCCTGATCCAACTCCGGTACTCCGTGGGCTTCTTCTGGTCCAAACATAAGTTCCGTGAAGTTTCAGATCAATTGGACTCCGTTTGATTTTCCTTTTTTGTGATACTCTAAAACAAGGGAAAAACAGAAACTGGCACTGGGCTCTAGGTTAATAGGTTAGTCCCAAAAATCATATAAAATAGCATATAAATGCATATAAAACATCCAAGGTTGATAATATAATAGCATGGAACTATCAATAATTATAGATACGTTGGAGACGCATCAGCATCCCCAAGCTTAATTCCTGCTCGTCCTCGAGTAGGTAAATGATAAAAACAGAATTTTTGATGTGGAATGCTACCTAATATATTTATCCATGTAGTTCTGTTTATTGTGGCAAGAATATTCAGATCCATAAGATTCAAGACAAAAGTTTAATATTGACATAAAAATAATAATACTTCAAGCATACTAACTAAGCAATTATGTCCTCTCAAAATAACATGGCCAAAGAAAGTTCATCCCTACAAAATCATATAGTTTAGTCATGCTCCAATTTCGTCACACAAGAATGCTCTCATCATGCACAACCCCGATGACAAGCCAAGCAATTGTTTCATACTTTAATACTCTCAAACTTTTTTAATCTTCATGCAATACATGAGCATGAGCCATGGATACAGCACTATGGGTGGAATAGAATATAATGAGGGGGTTATGTGGAGAAGACAAAAAGGGAGAAAGTCTCACATCAACAAGGCTAATCAATGTGCTATGGAGATGCCCATCGATTGATGTCAATGCAAGGAGTAGGGATTATCATGCAACGGATGCACTAGAGCTATAAATGTATGAAAGCTCAACAAAAGAACTAAGTGGGTGTGCATCCAACTTGCTTGCTCACGAAGACCTAGGGCACTTGAGGAGGCCCATTGTTGGAATATACAAGCCAAGTTCTATAATGAAAATTTCCCACTAGTATATGAAAGTGACAACATAAGAGACTCTCTATCATGAAGATCTTGGTGCTACTTTGAAGCACAAGTGTGGTAAAAGGATAGTAACATTGTCCCTTCTCTTTTTTCTCTCATATTTTTTTTGTTTTTTGGGCCTTCTCTTTTTTTCTCCTTTTTTTGCCTTTCCTTTTTCTTGTCCGGAGTCTAATCCCGACTTGTGGGGGAATCATAGTCTCCATCATCCTTTCCTCACTGGGACAATGCTCTAATAATGATGATCATCACACTTTTATTTACTTACAACACAAGAATTACAACTCGATACTTAGAACAAGATATGACTCTACATGAATGCCTCCGGCTGTGTACCGGTATTGCGATGAATCAAGTGTGACATGTATGAAAAATTATGAACGGTGGCTTTGCCAAAAATACTATGTCAACTACATGATCATGCAAAGCAATATGACAATGATGATGTGTGTCATAATAAACGGAACGGTGGAAAGTTGCATGGCAATATATCTCAGAATGGCTATGGAAATGCCATAATAGGTAGGTATGGTGGCTGTTTTGAGGAAGATATAAGGAGGTTTATGTGTGATAGAGTGTATCATATCACGGGGTTTGGATGCACCGGCGAAGTTTGCACCGACTCTCAAGGTGAGAAAGGGCAATGCACGGTACCGAAGAGGCTAGCAATGATGGAAGGGTGAGAGTGCGTATAATCCATGGACTCAACATTAGTCATAAAGAACTCACATACTTATTGCAAAAATCTACAATTCATCAAAAACCAAGCATTATGCGCATGCTCCTAGGGGGATAGATTGGTAGGAAAAGACCATCGCTCGTCCCCGACCGCCACTCATAAGGAAGACAATCAAATAACACCTCATGTTTCAAATTTGTTACATAACGTTTACCATACGTGCATGCTACGGGACTTGCAAACTCCAACACAAGTATTTCTCAAATTCACAACTACTCAACTAGCACAACATTTATATCACTACCTCCATGTCTCAAAACAATCATCAAGCATCAAACTTCTTTTAGTATTCAACACACTCATAAGGAAGTTTTTTACTAGTCTTGAATACCTAGCATATTAGGATTATTTAAGCAAATTACCATGATGTTTAAGACTCTCAAAATAATAGAAGTGAAGCATGAGAGAATAATAGTTTCTATAAAACAAAACCACCACCGTGCTCTAAAAACATATAAGTGAAGTACTAGAGCAAATGACAAACTACTCTGAAAGATATAAGTGAAGATCAATGAGTAGTCGAATAATTATGCAACTATGTGAAGACTCTCTAACATTTAAGAATTTCAGATCTTGGTATTTTATTCAAACATCAAGCAAAACTAAAGAAAATAAAATGACGCTCCAAGCAAAACACATATCATGTGGTGAATAAAAATATAGCTCCAAGTAAAGTTACCGATGAGCGAAGACGAAAGAGGGGATGCCTTCCGGGGCATCCCCAAGCTTAGGCTTTTGGTTGTCCTTGAATATTACCTTGGGGTGCCTTGGGCATCCCCAAGCTCAGGCTCTTGCCACTCCTTATTCCATAGTCCATCGAATCTTTACCCAAAACTTGAAAACTTCACAACACAAAACTTAACAGAAAACTCGTAAGCTCCGTTAGCGAAAGAAAACAAAACACCACTTCAAGGTACTGTAATGAACTCATTCTTTATTTATATTGGTGTTAAACCTACTGTATGACAACTTCTCTATGGTTTATAAACTCTTTTACTAGCTATAGATTCATCAAAATAAGTAAACAACACATGAAAATAGAATATGTCAAAAACAGAACAGTCTCTAGTAATATGGATCAAACGTATACTTCTGGAACTCATAAAATTCTCAAATAAATTGCTGGACGTGAGAAATTTATCTATTAATCATCTGAAAAAATAATTAACTAAATAGCACTCTCCAATAAAAAATGTCAGCTAATCTCGTGAGCGCTAAAGTTTCTGTTTTTTACAGCAAGATCAAAAAGACTTTTCCCAAGTCTTCCCAACGGTTCTACTTGGCACAAACACTAATTAAACACGAAAAACACAACCAAAACAGAGGCTAGATAAATTATTTATTACTAAACAGGAGCAAAAAGCAAGGAACAAAATTAAAATTGGGTTGCCTCCCAACAAGCGCTATCATTTAACGCCCCTAGCTAGGCATGATGATTTCAACGATGCTCAAATAAAAGATAAGAATTGTAACATAAATAGAACATCATGAAGAATATGACTAGCACATTTAAGTCTAACCCACTTCCTATGAATAGGGATTTTTGTGAGCAAACAACTTGTGGGAACAAGAATCAACTTGCATAGGAAGGCAAAACAAGCATAACTTCAAAACTTTAAGCACATAGAGAGGAAACTTGATATTATTGCAATTCCAACAAGCATATATTCCTCCCTCATAATAATTTTCAGTAGCGTCATGAATGAATTCAAAAATATAACTACCACATAAAGCATTCTTTTCATGATCTACAAGCATAGAAATTTTATTACTCTCCACAGAAGCAAAATTCTTCTCATTCGGAATAGTGGGAGTATCATAAGAGACTCGAATACTATAAATTGTTTCCACATTAAAGGAGTAATGTTCAGAAAAAGGGTAATCATAATCATGACAAGTTTTATAAATATAATCATCACTACTTTTATAGCATATGTATCATCACAATAATTATCATAAGTAGCAACTTTGTTCTCATCATAATCGATTGAAACCTCTTCCAAGATAGTGGAATGATCACTAAATAAAGTCATGACCTCTCCAAATGCACTTTCATAATTATCATAAGTAGGAGTCATGCTATCATCATCATAAATTTGCATATCAAAACTTGAGGGGCTAAAAATATCATCTTCAATAGACATAACATCCCCAAGCTTGGGACAAACATTTATTTCAGCAAATATATTCTCAAAAACATCATCTTCTTCAAACATAGCATCCCCAACCTTGGGACTTTTCATATCATACGCATAATCACTCTCATCGTCAATAATATGGATAGCACCAATAGTATAACAATTATGATATTCTTCCAATCAAGTGCCAAACAGATTTTCAAGATCATAGGAAGTATCAGTATCTTCCCAGTCATAATCATCACAACAAGCAATAGGCATAATGAGATCGTCATCAAGTGCGTCATCTTCCACAATTATTTTTGATTCATTTTCATTAGGCACAACAATAATAGGAGCAACATTATTTGGGAGAGACTTTTTACCTCTCTTACTTTTTCTTTTCTTCGTCTTCACCACATCATGTGTGGGTTCAATCCTCTTTTTGGAGCTCCTTATTAGTGAGATCGGTTGAATAGAAGGCTCCTCCTCGTTACTTGATTCATCATAAGAAATAATAGGAGGATATTGGGAAGTCTCTTCCCTTTCATTAGTATTCTCTTCATCTTCTATTTGTTTTCTTTTCTTTATGTAATTGGCAATATAAGGATTTTCAATACAATTCACCGCACAATACATATAAATCCTCTAGATCAAAATGAAGAACTCTATCAAGGGCAAATTCTGGAATAACCTTAGTTATACGTTTCATTTCTTCATAACCCAAGAGAAAACTAAGTTCATTATGATGTGCAAGGGAAATTAAGTCATCACAATTTTTGGACACGATGCGATCATGAAACAATTTGCATTGGGTATTGAAATGATCATGTTCATTGCAAAGTTCACAAGTACGGCTAAGAAAATTTAAATTTTTAGCACAAACTTCTAGCCTTTCTTGCAACAATTTTGTTTCTAAATGCTTATGCCTCCTTCAATATCTATCTTCCCTATTTTGTGTGTACTTGCAAACCCAATGCACTCCACAAAAATTGACATGTTTATAGGAGACATTTTCATCATAACCAGTGAAATCATCATTAGTACTATGGATATTCAAGGAGTTCATACTAACAACATTGCAATCATGCTCGTCATTCAAATATTTAGTGCCAAACATTCTAATGCGTTCTTCTTCTAACACTTTGGCACAATTTTCCTTTCCATCATACTCACGAAAGATATTAAAAAGATGAAGCGTATGAGGCAAACTCAATTCCATATTTTTTGCAGTTTCTTTTATAAACTAAACTAGTGATAAAACAAGAAACAAAAAGATTCGATTGCAAGATCTAAAGATATACCTTCAGGCGCTAACCTCCCCGGCAACGGCGCTAGAAAAGAGCTTGATGTCTACTACACAACCTTCTTCTTGTAGACCTTGTTGGGCCTCCAAGTGCAGAGGTTTGTAGGAGAGTATCAAATTTCCCTCAAGTGGATGACCTAAGGTTTATCAATCCGTAGGAGGCGTAGGATGAAGATGGTCTCTCTCAAGCAACCCTGCAACAACAAAGAGTCTCTTGTGTCCCCAACACACCCAATACAATGGTAAATTGTATAGGTGCACTAGTTCGGCGAAGAGATGGTGATACAAGTGCAATATGGATGATAGATAAAGGTTTTTGTGATCTAAATATATAAAAACAGAAAGGTAACTAATGATAAAAGTGAGCGTAAACGGTATTGCAATGCGTTGAGACAAGGCCAAGGGTTCATACTTTCACTAGTGCAAGTTCTCTCAACAATAATAACATAATTGGATCACATAACTCTCCCTCAACATGCAACAAAGAGTCACTCCAAATTCACTAATAGCGGAGAACAAACAAAGAGTTTATGGTAGGGTACGAAACCACCTCAAAGTTATTCTTTCCGATCAATCCATTGGGCTATTCCTAAGTGTCACAAACAGCCCTAGAGTTCATAGTAAAATAACACCTTAAGACACAAATCAACCAAAATCCTAATGTCACCTAGATACTCCAATGTCACCTCAAGTATCTGTGGGTATGATTATATGATATGCATCACACAATCTCAGATTCATCTATTCAAACCAACACAAAGTACTTCAAAGAGTGCCCCAAAGTTTCTACCAGAGAGTCAAGACGAAAACGCGTGCCAACCCCTATGCATAGGTTCATGGGCGGAACCCGCAAGTTGATCACCAAAACATACATCAAGTGGATCAATAGAATACCCCATTGTCACCATGGGTATCCCATGCAAGACATACATCAAGTGTTCTCAAATCCTTAAAGACTCAATCCGACAAGATAACTTCAAAGGGAAAACTCAATCCATTACAAGAGAGTAGAGGGGGACAAACATCATAAGATCCAACTATAATAAAGCTCGCGATACATCAAGATTGTACCACCTCAAGAACACGAGAGAGATAGAGAGAGAGATCAAACACATAGCTACTGGTACATAACCTCAGCCCCGAGGGAGAACTACTCCCTCTTCATCATGGAGAGCGTCGGGATGATAAAGATGGCCACCGGAGAGGGATTCCCCCTCCGGCAGGGTGCCGGAACGGGTCTAGATTGGCTTTCGGTCGCTACGAAGGCTTCTGGCAGCGGAACTCCCGATCTATTGTGCTCCCCGAAGTTTTTAGGGTATATGGGTATATATGGGAGGAAGAAGTACGTCGGTGGACCTCCGGGCTGTCCACGAGGCAGGGGCACACCCAGGAGGGTGGGCGCGCCCCCCACCCTCGTGGGCAGCCCGGGACCCTCCTGGTCCAACTCCGGTACTCCGTGGGCTTCTTTTAGTCCAAAAATAAGTTCCATGAAGTTTCAGGTCAATTGGACTCCATTTGATTTTCCTTTTCTGCGATACTCTAAAACAAGGAAAAAATAGAAACTGGCACTGGGCTCTAGGTTAATAGGTTAGTCCCAAAAATAATATAAAATAGCATATAAATGCATATAGGACATCCAAGGTTGATAATATAATAGCATGGAACAATCAAAAATTATAGATACATTGGAGACGTATCAGCGTGCCGCATCGTCGCATGCGGAGGCGAGTCCGCCACATCTGTGACCCCACTATCTATCTTAGGGTTTTTAGGGTTTAGGGTGCGTGTTTTAGTTAGATATGAACTTCATCTGTTTTTGTACTTGAACTTCTTCTTTTTGTTCCTTAGGGTTTATTTTATTATTATGCCTTTACTTCTTTTATTAGAGTACTTGAACTTATGTTCTTTATTTTTTGAACTTCTTTCTCTCGTTTTTTTAGGTGCATATTTATGTATGTATTTTTCTTCCTTTGGTAGTGTATTTGCCATCTATTTTTGGTTTTAAGGATATCAGCAGTGTTGTTGTGTGATCTTATCTCGTTATAATAGATGCATTCAAATGGTGCATTCATTTATCTATAGACGTATTTACTTTTTTAGCTGTTGGGGTGGGGGTAAAACTATAATTTCTCCTGTGTTGCAAGTCCCACGACAGATAGGCATTAATTGACCATCTCCCTCTCCACCACCTATCAGAAAACCCCTCTCCCCCTGTCGCTCGCTCTCTCCCCCCTCTCCGTTGCTCCGCTGCCTTCGTCGCCTGCAACTCCTCCCGATTTCTCCGCCCCTGTCCCCTGACCTCGTGAGTGGGGTAACCGGCGCACACCCCCGCTCCTATTTCTCCCCCACGCCCCGCTCTCCCTCGCCCAGCCTGCTCTCTCCTGCTCCAAAGCGAGGGCGGCAACTGCCTGCACGGTTGCAAGGTGCATGTGGCGTCGTGGGGAGTTGAAGAACCACCGCGGATTCGTGCGTGCGGGGGTCGTCTAGAGAGGTACAAGTGCTGCCCCGCCCTAATGCTTGCTTCTAGTTTTGCCAGATCTGTCGAGTCTGCCTCCTGTGTGCTCTCTCGTCTGCCTCCTACCCCCTTATTCTGATGGTTTGGTGGTAGATTAGGTAGGGTTCTTGTGTGTGTGGTGGGTGGATTGCATTCCCCCGTGGTCAGATTTGTCTATGTGATGCTTGTGTGTGCTATTTGTCCCTGTGGGCTTGTGTGGATTTCATTTCCCCTTTCTTTGATTTCAGCATTAGATGCATGTAAGAGAGGGTGTGGTGTGATGTTGGATCTGATGTATCTAATTGTTTTAGTGTTCTTGATTTTGAATTACGTATTGTGTCTCTCACATGCTAGATATTTTATGGATTCTTTTTTGTTTGTGCTTGCCTAGATGTGCTACTGTTCATCTTTTTATACTTGTTGGTATGTTTTGGTTGTTTCATCCTAGGGTTTGATTCAGTTTCTTTTTGTATTTTGTTGTATGATTATGTACTTGCTAACTATATGCAATCAATCCCCTGTTTTTAGTAGGTTGTTCTAGTGTTTGGAGTTGCATTCATCAAGGCGGTTGTGTTGTCATGGCTTCAAAGCCTTCTCCAGGTATCTTAATGTAGTTGTATCTTGTATTTTAAATAGCATTATTCGTATATGTGTCTGCCCATATCTTCACTTAGTATTCATGTTGGACTGCCATTCTTAATAGTGTGAACTTCTAGGAAAGGTTATGTGTATGCTTTTTACCATTAGTTTGAGTTAGTAGGGTGTTGCTTACTTTTTAGTTGATGATTTGCAGGTGAAACTATGTCACCAAGTGTTGTTGGACTTCCCTAATGTTTCATATTTTTAGTGTATATCTTTTTTTGTTATGATGTTGATGGTATTGATATTTAGTTTGCCTATGAAATACTATTTGTGATCATGCTACATCTTTTTTATGTGCTACTTGCTTGGGTCACATAGTTGAACTTATGGTTTTAATTATTGTTTGTTTATAATGAAATTTGGTTGAACTTCTGTTATGGACATTTTGTTTTACTGCTTTGTTATATATCGTTGAACTCTAGACATTCATGTTATATGTAGTAGCCCCTCTGGTGTAGATTGTTTTTATATTTAGTTTGTAGATTTTAGTTTGTTTGTTGTGTTTACTACTTTATTAGGTATTATTGAATTTCTAGGTATTGGACATTGTTGTCAAGGTAGAAGTCCCTTTGGTGTAGGATTGCGCATTAGAATTGCCTTTTTACTTGCATTTTTTGTAGTTGGTGATGAGTTGAATAGTTCTGAAAAAATGACTGCGATCAAGATGGAGCTTCAGAGGTTAATACCGATGCTCCAATATCTGATGCGGCTAAATCACCCATGATCCCTTTGACTGTGATTGCCGAGGTTGCTTCGAGCCTTGAGAATTTTTCAAGCCTCGAGGATCTTGCTTCTGCAGCTCTTGCTTCACCTAGTATGTGAAACCCCCTTTCTTTTCATTTTAAAGTCTCGAGCCATGTTGTTTTTTAGCTTGTTCATACCAGTTGTTTTTGTTTTTGTTCCTAACTTTTTTTATTTTTTGCTTCGTTTTTTTGTGTTCTTTGCAGATGTGTCCACAGAGGAGAAAGCTATGAACACCATCAATGATGTTTTATCTGAGTTGGGTTTATCAGAAACCCCTGCTGCTGCTGAGGAGGGGGCTCCGTCAGTCAAAGGTTGTGATTCCGTTCCGGGTGCTTTGTGCTCTCTTCAGATGTCAGAGACGCAGTTGCAGTCTGTTGATGGCACTGAACCTGTGACGCAACCCGAGGATGTGCCTCTTCAGCTTCTCCTGGAGGACCAACATAAGAGGAAGAAGCAAGAAGATTTTGACAAGAAGAGGGTGGCCCGCCTTGAGAAAGGTTCTGATGTTCCTAGATCTGTTCATGCGGCTGAGCTCACTGTTGAGGAAGACGTGTCGTGTGGTAGTGATGGCACGGATGTCCCTGTTAAGAAGAAAATCAAGAAGACCGCTGCGAGGAAGCTAGTAGTTGGTGAAGTTACTCCTCGGAGGAGCCCACGTGTTTCAAGGCCTGTAGAAGTTGTTGAAGAGTAAGGGCTAGGCCTTGGTGGTACGCTACGCCGTAGTCCTTGTGTGCTTGCCACTACCGCGCCTACACCTTCTCCGCTTGGTCCTGGTGAATCTAGTAAGGGGAAGAAATGCGGTGTGAAGCGCAAGGTTCCACCTGCAAAGGTCAACAAGGGTGTTAAGAAGCATTCTCGTGTTAATCCAGAGGACAAGGATGATGTTGATTTCAATGTTGATGATGAGGACGACGACGATGATGATGCTGCCGCTAATCAGGTATGAATGTCTCATGTTTACTGTTTTTAGAGCATTTGTCGCTATTGTTGTAGTTTTTGTGTTTTTAGCACTGCCTTGGCATACATAGCTAAGCTTCTGCTCCATATAGACGAATAAATTAGCCAATGTGCTTTGCTTTGATGGTATTACTGCCTTTGTGTACATAGTTGGACTTCTGGGTATATACTTGAAGAAATTAGCTTAACTTGTTGGTATACATGTTTGATTACTGCCTTAGTGTACCTGGTTGAACTTTTGCTTTTTAAATTTCCAACATTTTTGAAAGCATGTTAACTTGTGGTCATACAATGGTTGTACTGCCTATGTAGACATAGTTGGACTTCTGAGATACATGTTTGATTACTGCCTTGGTATACATGGTTGAGCTTCTGCTTTGTAAATTTCCAACAATTTGAAAGTATGTTAACTCGTGGTCATACATGGTTGTACTGCCTATGTAGACATAGTTGGACTTCTGAGATGTAGTGCGTATGTAGGCATTAGTGGAATTTTTGTGAAGCTTGTGTGTCTCATTGTTCTGCTTTTTTTCCTTGTCAATGTATTTTTTTCAGTATCAGCTTGTGGAGCGGCCTGAGGGGAGGAAGAGAGGAGGCAAAGCGCTTGAAGAAGGTGGCCAAGGAGGAGGTGAGGCGAAACGTTTTAACAAGACGGTTCGATGCTCACTAGGAGAGGTCAAGACGAGTGCGAAAATGCTACAACATAGGCACAAGATGAGGGTTATCAAGGCTGGTTTTGGTTGTGTGTTTGACTTGAAGGTTGATTCCAACATTTCTCGTCCTTTGATGGGCAACATCTACACGAGGATTGACCCTTCAACCATGATTTGGACATGGGTGAGGCGAACAAGGTTCTACGTATTACAAGTGATGCTATTCACCATCTCTTTGGGTTCCCTCAAGGTAATCGTACCCCCCTAGGCCCTCGAATGATGGTTTCGATGATGTTGTTATGAGGTTGAAGGGCAAGCTTGGGTATGCTAGGAGTGACGACATTAAGACAAAGGATTTGCGGAACATCCTCGCTGAACTTGTGAAGGATGAGATGAAGGATGATCTTGCTCTGCAGGTGTTTTACCTTATTGTTTTCATGAAGGTGGTTATCCCTGGAACATCTACACGAGTGTCCAGGGAGGCAGCAATGGCCGAGAACCTTGTGTTTGAGGATATGGCAGACATGGACTACTGCTAGTTGGTTATTGACGATATTCGGAGTGTTGTTGTTAGGTATCAGCAAGGTACTAGCAGAGGAAAAGCCGTCATAGGCTGTGCCATCGCGTTGTTTCTTATGTATCTGGACTGCCTTATCATTGGCAAGACTCCTAATATTGACTTGAGGACCCCTCGTATCAATTTCATGGATCAGGCCAAGCTTCTTGAGCTTGCTGCGGCTGACTTGGTCACGAAGGGTGATGATGACCCAGCCAATTGGGTGTTTGGGAGACTGCATGTGAGTGTTTCTATGCATTAGTCTTTCCTGTGTAGTTTAACTTGAACTTCTGGTATTGTCTTGTATATTTGTGTTCCCATGTTCCTTCATTTGTTTTCTGACACGTTGACTTTTGTTTTTGTATGCAGTGGAAGACACAGGCTGAGGTTGTGTTCTTTAGGGTTATTGAACGTCCTGTTCTAACTATGCCTCATTCTGTCGGCCTAGGGAGTGGAACTTCCGCAAGATTTGAATTCTCTCGGGATGTTAATACCGGTGTCCCCCTGTAGATCCAGGAGGTTCTTCTGCCCGTGTGAGTGCTGCAGGTGGCGTTTCTTCCGAGAATTTGTTTGAAGCTGCCAATGTTTCGCTGGTTAGGATTGATAGTCTTCTTGAAACTGCTTTTGGGGAGTTGGCTCGTGTTCCTTCAACTTCTGAGCGTCTTAGTCGCGTTGATGGGATTCTTCCTCCCGGACACGGATTTGATGTTGAGTCTTCGAAGGAGGTCTTATATATTGAAGCTAGATTTCTTGAAGAGCTTCATCAGAGCACTTCCCACCTCCGGACTAGCATTGGGCTATTCAAGGAAATGCAGGATGCTCATTGCAAGCCTTTTGAAGATGAGGCAAGTGTTGTTGTGAGACAGATTCAGAGGCAGGATTATGTTCGTTCGGGTCATGAAGGAGGCCACGTGGAGCATACCAAAGAGGTTTGTTTATGTTGGCTTTTGATATTTCTTTGCACTAATGTTCAATGTTAGCTTTTAGTTATTACTGTTTGTAGTCATAGGTGACCGTTATTGATTTCATGTGACGTAAACTGTTTCTTTTTAGCACTAGTGTTGCTGGTGACCTTCTCTGTTTATAGAACTTGAACTTCAAGTGCTACAGCACCTGAACTTCCATGACTGGCCCTTTTTGTTCCCTTTTGTATCTTAGAGTAGTTTGATATCTGACATGCTATGTTTACTGTATTTGGACTTCCATTATGTGTCAGTTGTGATAGCTGACCTTCTCTGATTATGCAATGTGAACTTCTGCTGATTAGGTATTTGTTTTCTACATGAGTTTTTGTAGGCTGTTGATGATGATGCTAGGGTTGAGGAGGATGTTTTACCTGCGCATGTAGCTTCTCCTGTGCATGAGACTGCCCCTGTGCATGAACCTGCTCCCGCTAGTGGCGTAATAGTTGATGAGGTTCATGGCAGTGAAAATAAGGTACCATTTTTCTTGTCCATTTGTCTTGTTGCCCCTGAGACGGACTTGCTGCCCCTGTGCATGAGGTTCAGTCAGCCCTTTGTAATGACTTTCTGTTTCTTTTTGCAGCAGAATGATGATGTTAGTATTCCTCCAGAGAAGGTTGCAGACAAGTCTGTCTCAGACACCGGCTGCTCTGACAGGGTGGACCTGACTGAACCTCAGTCTTCCATTGGCGCTGAGGTTTCTGATGCTGAGCAGGGTAAGACAACTGGAGACATAATTTGGAGAAAGATCATGTTGAGTCTGCTGTTGAAACTGGTGGTACTGCAGCTGCATGCCCGGAGAAGTCTCCTGCAGCAGAGCCATCAGTTGATGTTGATGCTGTACAGGCACAACCAAAAGTTTTTCTTGTTTCAGATTCTCCATTTGCTCTAGCTGCTGCTGGTGTCCTTCCCGACGACGCTGCAACGTTTACTGGAAACGACGATGAAGAGACCGAAAGCGATAGCTATGGAGAGGAGGTTGATCATTCCAGTGCTGCCACTGGTCTAGGCAAGGATCCATGAAGATAGGAGCATGCTTCTCTCTTCTTTACCCATCCCCTTCCCTTTTGTTGTTTGGTTTAGTCCATGATATCCTCTATGAACTGCCAGTGTGGTCTAAGTTAAACTTCTAGTTTTGTTGTTTGTTGTGTGGGTTGTAAAGAATGTTAAGTGAACCTATTTTCTATGTGGGTGAAGGTTTGTAATGCATGGGTTGTGATGTCTATGATGCTGTGGTTTTATCTTTTCTGATGTAGTAGCTGAGATGTGCTTATGGTTTGAATGTTTGTGCTTGAATGTTAGTCTTAATTGAAACTATCGTGAATCTATGTGCTTGAGTGTTGCTCTTAATTGCTATTTCTTTTTGGTGAGCAGATAGCGACCTTGCTGTCGTCCGAAAGAAGGTTGATGACTTTTATTACAGTGTAACTAGGCTTAAGAATAATCGTTCCAAGATGTGAGTGCACCTGGTCAATATTTACATCATTCATGAACCCACTGTGAATTGCATGTGGTTTCATACCTGAACTTCTCTACTATATGTACCTGAACTTCTTATTTTACTTCTCTGGTGCTGAACTTCTAGCCTCTTTTGTACTGTACTGCCTGTTGTGATATAGCGGAACTTCTGTGCTAACATGTGTTATGAACTTCCTGAGTTCCTGCTACTGAACTTGTTTTACTTTCTATTTGCTTGTTTTAGATCAACGATTATGTTCCAAAACAAGGAGTGTGAAGCTTCTGTTGAAGATGTTGCAATATCTTTTGGTCCTCGTGGAATGCTTCGATCTAATGTGGCTGAGTGTGCACTCTACTGTCTACGTGCGAAGTACCAGGGATCGGATAAACTCATCCTGTCGTATTGGGTTTGTGTAAGTCAACCATATAGTGATTTCTTTTCTGTTTTGTTCCTTACCATTTTAGTTAAAACTTGTTTGTCTCAATTTTGTATTTTTCATATGTTGGTGTTGTCTGCATTATTTTAGGACAAGATTTTCATAGGTCAATTTGATTCCCGTGTGAGGAAGTACTTCATGGCGAGTGGTCCAGATAACATTCATGCACATGATTCGGTATGTTCTTTGCCTCTGTATTAGTTTTGCAGTGCGATCCACTTTGTTAATATTTGTTTTATTTTTTCTTTGTACCGTTTGATATTAATTCTCAATTTTTAATGATTCATGTGTTTATGATGCTTCAGATTGTTTTCCCCACTTTTGACCCGCCTGAGATTCCTGCTTCCATGGGTGGTGTTGGTCATTGGGTTTCGATATTTCTTGACCTGAAGAATTCAAGGTTCCAGCTTCTCAACTCCTATTATGGACCAGATGATGAATGTGCGGTACGCCTGTTTCGGCGGATGGCCGAGAACATCAAGAGGCTTTGGAAGGATGCCAACAACGACAGGGAGACACCCTTCAGTCCTCTTACCATCGACCATTTCGCTCTGGATTGGATTGATGTGCCCCAGCAGCAAAACAAGTATGAGTTCCACTTTTTTCTCTTTATCACATCTGTTTAATTGTAGTTGTACTTAAGCTGCGACGTGTTTTATTCGTTGGCTTTGTTTTTCTGTTCTAACACTATTCTTTTACTGCGTTTGATGTCAGTATCGACTGCGGATTCTTCATGCTTACGAATGTTAATCGTATCATGACGGGGTTCTTGCAAATTATTCCCATGAGAATATCGCGGATATCAGGAAGACATGGTTGTACTCAATCGCTTCTTCTAACCTGTTTGAGACAGACTTCCAAGCTCTGTTTGGCTACTACACATGTAAGTATTGGAACTTGGACTGCTTACCTGCACTGCATCTTTTATTCTACCTGAACTTCATATTTTTCTCTGAACTTGGACTTCTGCTTGAGATCTGGCTGGGCAGCTGGTTTCAGAAGGAGAGGAGCATTTTCTTTGTACATGAACTTCATTTCTATATTTTTTATTTTGCTTGTGTGTTTTGTTTCAGTAATTTCTTTCCTTCCATTACTTACTTGGACATGAGCATTTTCTTTTCTAATTGAACTTCAGAGATGATGCCTTTCTATGGTTTTGTTAGCTGTAGTTGAATGATTTCCAGTTCATCTGTTTATCTTGAATTGTGCCTTTGGTTGTGCCTGAACTTCATTTAGTTTTTTACTGCAACTAATTTTTTTAGGTCAGCTTGAGTAGTAACCATGTCATCTTTATTAGTTGGACTGCACATTGTGATGTTCCTGAACTTCAGTAGTATTTAATGGTGATGTTTTCTCTTCCTCTTTCTTTGACAGTGGATCCGTTGGTCTTGAGCGATTACCACTACTCATTCCTTGGGTCACAGGAATACCAGCCTAGGGAGGAATCGATGAGTATAGCTCCGATAGAAGATGATAGATCTCGAACCCTTATTCCTTCCAAGTTGGGGAAGCAGGCTGGTGGTATTCATGGTACTCCAAAAACCCCTTGCTCCAGGAAGGTTGGTGCAGTCGAAGCAGCCGGAGTAGAAGTTATTTCGTCTGATGATGATTTTGAGACGATTGCTTACCTGAAGAATGTTAAATGTGCCGCTGGTACTGTTGCTGGTAGAGGTGGGAAGAATTGTCATCACCAGGAGGAAACCAGCAGTTGACTCTGGCAACATTACTTCCTCCAAGAGAGCATCAAGATTGCCTTTGAAGTGGCGTTCTCCTGTCGCTCCCCTAAAAAAATACAGTTACCCTCATCTATCCGAGGCCTGGAAGTTGAAACAGTATGTGCTTAGTGAAGAGGGTCTGTGGAAGTATTCTGAGTGAGTTTTCTTCTTCTTAACTTTGTTGCTACCAGAGATGCTACTCTGTGTCTGAACTTCTATTGTTGTAGGATGTGGACTCCTGTTCATTTTCTCCCTTGCCTTGGAGTTGTAGTGTCTGAACTTCTGTTGTTATATTGTTTGAACTGCCGTTGTTGTAGTATCTGAACTTCTGTTTTATGTCTCCTCTTGCCTTTTGAGTTATAGTATCTAAACTTCTCTTTGTTGTTGTATCTGAATTTCTAATATATTTTTTACCATCCTTTTGTATTCTGCAGGACAAGCTACTGCATGTTTACCATCCCTGCGAATGTGATTGACCTCACAGGACGTGTCCTTTATACTCTTTTTGGTGAAGGGCAGCAGATGGAAGGAGACATAATTGATTATCTCATAAATTTGTGGAAGGATAATCGGGAGACCTCTAAGATATACACTAGTGCTGACAGGGTTGTTCTTAGTCCCTACTTCATACAGGTTTTAGATCTTTGCACCCCTATCTCCCTTTTTTTGCCTTGGTTTTGTTGTAGTGGCATTTGGGAGGTGTTTTAATTGTGTTTTTGTGAATGCACAGTACTGCCTAGAGTATGATTTCCACACTGCAACAGTTTCAAAGTTTGATGCAAAAAAATCTGCTGGTCTCCACCTGAACTTCTCCCTTGGTTATGGCTGAACTGCTTGATTTTTTTGTGTTGTTTATTTTTTGGGCCCCAACATATGATCGTTGACTTGAACTTCTGCTTTGAGATGTGGCTGGGCTGCTGGTTTCAGATGGGTAGGATATTCTGTGTTGTGTAATGTATTGGTAATTTTCAACACAACCAATATGTATGCTTTTGCATAGAATCTATATTTGTTTTTGTGTGTGTTTTCAAGTGCGAATGTATTTCAGCTGTAACTTTGTGCAAAAATATTCTTGACGTTTCTTTATCTTTTGTTGGCATTGTACATGAACTTCTGCACGTATCCAAGTAGAACTTCACATTTGAACACGTTGTCTTAGGCTTGCTAACCTTAGTTTATGCGGCGAAACTTTATTTTTTAAGTATATTTTTCCTACATCGATTTTATATACCAGAACTTCTTCTGTAAGCTGACCTGAACTTCAAAACTGTATGATTATTTGTTGGTTGCTCTTTTATGGAATGAAACACCAGCACCTCCTGCCATAACATACTAGGACTTCTGCAGTAATCTTACTTGAACTTCACAGTGTATGTTTTTCATTTTTGTTCTTGCTTGCACTTTCATGCAAGCAGCACCAGCACAACACTTCCTCTCATAACATACCAGAACTTCCACTGTAATCTTACTTGAACTTCACAATGTATATTTTTCATTTTTGTTCTTGCTTGCACTTTCATGCAAGCATCACCAGCACATCACTTCCTCTCATAACATACCAGGACTTCTGCAGTAATATTACTTGAACTTCACACTGTATATTTACCAGGACTTCTAGTGTATAATTTCTTTGAAAGTTCAACAATAAAAGGGCATGACATAATATTTTGCACATTGACATGACATAAGTTTGCATTGTGTTAATTGACCTATTCTAACTGTTCATCAGCCTTGCGCTCCCCCTAGGCTTTGGTGGTAGAGGTTTTTGCTTGACATGTACCTCTTCCTCTTCATTGTCCTCTTCCTCTTCATCGTCCTCTTCCTCTTCATCATCGTCTTCCTCTTCGTCGTCCTCTTCCTCTTCGTCTTCCTCTTCTTCAATGGTGTCCTCATCTTTGTCTTCCTCTTCATCTTCCACCACTTTCTTG
Source organism: Triticum dicoccoides (assembly GCF_002162155.2). Taxonomy (NCBI): domain Eukaryota; kingdom Viridiplantae; phylum Streptophyta; class Magnoliopsida; order Poales; family Poaceae; genus Triticum; species Triticum dicoccoides. The sequence continues at coordinate 500,385,598 of NC_041382.1, read as the reverse complement.
TTGATGGCTCTAGGTTTTGCTTTATGTTTCTTCTCTGTCTTTTTGCTTGTCTTTTCAGCATCTGCGTGTTGGGGAACGTAGTAATTTCAAAAAAAATCCTACACACACGCAAGATCATGGTGATGCATAGCAACGAGAGGGGAGAGTGTGATCTACGTACCCTTGTAGACCGACAGCGGAAGCGTTAGCACAACGCGGTTGATGTAGTCGTACGTCTTCACGGCCCGACCGATCAAGCACCGAAACTACGGCACCTCCGAGTTTTAGCACACGTTCAGCTCAATGACGATCCCCGGACTCCGACCCAGCAAAGTGTCGGGGAAGAGTTCTGTCAACACGACGGCGTGGTGACGATCTTGATGTTCTACCGTTGCAGGGCATAGCCTAAGCACCGCTACAAAATTATCGAGGATTATGGTGGAAGGGGGCACCGCACACGGCTAAGAAAACGACCATGTGGATCAACTTGTGTGTCTAGGGGTGCCCCCTGCCCCCATATATAAAGGAGCAAGGGGAGGAGGCCGGCCGGCCCTATTGGCGCGCCAAGGAGGAGTCCTCCTCCTAGTAGGAGTAGGACTCCTACTAGGAGGGGGAAAGGAAGTGGGGAGGGAGAAGGAAAGGGGGGCGCCGCCCCCCTCTCCTAGTCCAATTCGGACCAAGGGGGAGGAGGCGCGGGGCCCACCCTGGCTGCCCTTCTCTCTCTCCACTAAGGCCCATATGGCCCATTACTTCTCCCGGGGGGGTTCCGGTAACCCTCCGGCACTCTGGTTTTCTCCGAAATCACACGGAACACTTCCGGTGTCCGAATATAGCCGTCCAATATATCAATCTTTATGTCTCGACCATTTCGAGACTCCTCATTATGTCCATGATCACATCCGGGACTCCGAACTAACTTCTGTACATCAAAACTCATAAACTCATAATATAACTGGCATCGAAACCTTAAGCGTGCGGACCCTACGGGTTCAAGAACAATGTAGACATGACCGAGACATGTCTCCGGTCAATAACCAATAGCGGAACCTGGATGCTCATATTGGCTCCCACATATTCTACGAAGATCTTTATCGGTCAGACCACATAACAACATACGTTGTTCCCTTTGTCATCGGTATGTTACTTGCCCGAGATTCGATCGTCAGTATCTCAATACCTAGTTCAATCTCGTTACCGGCAAGTCTCTTTACTCGTTTCGTAGTACATCATCTCGCAACTAACTCATTAGTTGCAATGCATGCAAGGCTTATGTGATGTGCATTACCGAGAGGGCCCAGAGATACCTCTCCGACAATTGGAGTGACAAATCCTAATCTCGAAATACGCCAACCCAACATTTACCTTTGGAGACACCTGTAGAGCTCCTTTATAATCACCCAGTTACGTTGTGACATTTGGTAGCACACAAAGTGTTCCTCCGGCAAACGGGAGTTGCATAATCTCATAGTCATAGGAACATGTATAAGTCATGAAGAAAGCAATAGCAACATACTAAACGATCGGGTGCTAAGCTAATGGAATGGGTCATGTCAATCACATCATTCTCCTAATAATGTGATCCCGTTAATCAAATGACAACACATGTCTATGGTTAGGAAACATAACCATCTTTGATTAACGAGCTAGTCAAGTAGAGGCATACTAGTGACGTTTAGTTTGTCTATGTATTCACACAAGTATTATGTTTCCGGATAATACAATTCTAGCATGAATAATAAACATTTATCATGATATAAGGAAATAAAATAATAACATTATTATTGCCTCTAGGGCATATTTCCTTCAGTCTCCCACTTGCACTAGAGTCAATAATCTAGATTACACAGTAATGATTCTAACACCCATGGAGCTTTGGTGTTGCTCATGTTTTGCTCGTGGAAGAGGCTTAGTCAACGGGTCTGGAACATTCAGATCCGTATGTATCTTGCAAATCTCTATGTCTCCCACATGGACTAGATCCCGGATGGAATTGAAGCGTCTCTTGATGTGCTTGGTTCTCTTGTGAAATCTAGATTCCTTTGCCAAGGCAATTGCACCAGTATTGTCACAAAAGATTTTCATTGGACCCGATGCACTAGGTATGACACCTAGATCGGATATGAACTCCTTCATCCAGACTCCCTCGTTTGCTACTTCCGAAGCAACTATGTACTCCGCTTAACATGTAGATCCCGCCACAACGCTTTGTTTAGAACTGCACCAATTGACAGCTCCACCGTTTAATGTAAACATGTATCCGGTTTGCAATTTGGAATCGTCCGGATCAGTGTCAAAGCTTGCATCAACGTAATCATTTACGATGAGCTCTTTGTCACCTCCATATATGAGAAACATATCCTTAGTCCTTTTCAGGTATTTCAGGATGTTCTTGACCGCTGTCCAGTGATCCACTCCTAGATTACTTTGGTACCTCCCTGCTAGACTTATAGCAAGACACACATCAGGTCTGGTACACAGCATTGCATACATGATAGATCCTATGGCTGAAGCATATGGAACATCTTTCATTTTCTCTCTATCTTCTGCATTGGTCGGGCATTGAGTCTTACTCAATTTCACACCTTGTAACACAGGCAAGAATCCTTTCTTTGCTTGATCCATTTTGAACTTCTTCAAAATTTTGTCAAGGTATGTGCTTTGTGAAAGTCCAATTAAGTGTCTTGATCTATCTCTATAGATCTTAATGCCCAATATGTAAGTAGCTTCACCGAGATCTTTCATTGAAAAACTCTTATTCAAGTATCCCTTTATGCTATCCAGAAATTCTATATCATTTCCGATTAGTAATATGTCATCTACATATAATATCAGAAATGCTACAGAGCTCCCACTCACTTTCTTGTAAATACAGGCTTCTCCAAAAGTCTGTACAAAACCAAATGCTTTGATCACACTATCAAAGCATTTATTCCAACTCTGAGAAGCTTGCACCAGTCCATAAATGGATCGCTGGAGCTTGCACACTTTGTTAGCTCCCTTTGGATCGACAAAACCTTCCGGTTGCATCATATACAACTCTTCTTCCAGAAATCCATTCAGGAATGCAGTTTTTGACATCCATCTGCCAAATTTCATAATCATAAAATGCGGCAATTGCTAACATGATTCAGACAGACTTAAGCATCGCTACGGGTGAGAAGGTCTCATCGTAGTCAATCCCTTGAACTTGTCGAAAACCTTTTGCGACAAGTCGAGCTATGTAGACAGTAACATTACCGTCAGTGTCAGTCTTCTGGTTGAAGAACCATTTATTCTCAATTGCTTGCCGATCATTGGGCAAGTCAACCAAAGTCCATACTTTGTTCTCATACATAGATCCCATCTCAGATTTCATGGCTTCAAGCCATTTTGTAGAATCTGGGCTCACCATCGCTTCTCCATAGTTCGTAGGTTCATCATGATCTAGTAGCATGACTTCCAGAACAGGATTACCGTACCACTCTGGTGCGGATCTTACTCTGGTTGATCTACGAGGTTCAGTAGTATCTTGTTCTGAAGTTTCATGATCATCATCATTAGCTTCCTCACTAATTGGTGTAGGTGTCACAGAAACTGATTTCTGTGATGTACTACTTTCCAATAAGGGAGCAGGTACAGTTACCTCATCAAGTTCTACTTTCCTCCCACTCACTTCTTTCGAGAGAAACTCCTTCTCTAGAAAGTTTCCGAATTTAGCAACAAAAGTCTTGCCTTCGGATCTGTGATAGAAGGTGTATCCAATAGTTTCCTTTGGGTATCCTATGAAGACACATTTCTCCAATTTGGGTTCGAGCTTATCAGGTTGAAGCTTTTTCACATAAGCATTGCAGCCCCAAACTTTCATAAACGACAACTTTGGTTTCTTGCCAAACCACAGTTCATAAGGCGTCGTCTCAACGGATTTTGATGGTGCCCTATTTAACGTGAATGCGGCCGTCTCTAGAGCATAACCCCAAAACGATAGCTGTAAATCAGTAAGAGACATCATAGATCGCACCATATCTAGTAAAGTACGATTACGACGTTCGGACACACCATTACGCTGTGGTGTTCCGGGTGGCGTGAGTTGCGAAACTATTCCGTATTGTTTCAAATGTACACCAAACTCGTAACTCAAATATTCTCCTCCACGATCATATCGTAGGAATTTTATTTTCTTGTTACGATGATTTTCAACTTCACTCTGAAATTCTTTGAACTTTTCAAATGTTTCAGACTTATGTTTCATTAAGTAGATATACCCATATCTGCTTAAGTCATCTGTGAAGGTGAGAAAATAATGATATCCGCCACGAGCCTCAACATTCATCGGACCACATACATCTGTATGTATGATTTCCAACAAATCTGTTGCTCTCTCCATAGTACCGGAGAACGGTGTTTTTGTCATCTTACCCATAAGGCACAGTTCGCAAGTACCAAGCGATTCATAATCAAGTGGTTCCAAAAGTCCATCAGTATGGAGTTTCTTCATGCGCTTTACACCGATATGACCCAAACGGCAGTGCCACAAATAAGTTGCACCATCATTATCAACTCTGCATCTTTTGGCTTCAACATTATGAATATGTGTGTCACTACTATCGAGATTTAATAAGAATAGACCACTCTTTAAGGGTGCATGACCATAAAAGATATTACTCATATAAATAGAACAACCATTATTCTTTGATTTAAATGAATAACCGTCTCCATCAAACAATCCAGATATAATGTTCATGCTTAACGCTGGCACCAAATCACAATTATTTAGGTCTAATACTAATCCCGAAGGTAGATGTAGATGTAGCGTGCCGACCGCGATCACATCGACTTTGGAACCATTTCCCACGCGCATCATCACCTCGTCCTTAGCCAATCTTCGCTTAATCCGTAGTCCTTGTTTCGAGTTGCAAATGTTAGAAACAGAACCAGTATCAAATACCCAGGTGCTACTACGAGCATTAGTAAGGTACACATCAATAACATGTATATCACATATACCTTTGTTCACCTTTCCATCCTTCTTATCCGCCAAATACTTGGGGCAGTTCCGCTTCCAGTGACTTGCAGTAGAAGCACTCAGTTTTAGGCTTAGGTACAGGTTTGGGTTTCTTCTCTTGAGTAGCAACTTGCTTGCTGTTCTTTTTGAAGTTCCCCTTCTTCTTCCCTTTGCCCTTTTTCTTGAAACTAGTGGTCTTGTTGACCATCAACACTTGATGCTCCTTCTTGATTTCTACCTCCGCAGCTTTTAGCATTGCGAAGAGCTCGGGAATAGTCTTGTTCATCCCTTGCATATTATAGTTCATCACGAAGCTCTTGTAGCTAGGTGGTAGTGATTGGAGAATTCTGTCAATGACGCAATCATCTAGAAGATTAACTCCCAATTGAATCAAGTGATTATTATACCCAGACATTTTGAGTATATGCTCACTGACAGAACTGTTCTCCTCCATCTTGCAGCTATAGAACTTATTGGAGACTTCATATCTCTCAATCCGGGCATTTGCTTGAAATATTAACTTCAACTCCTGGAACATCTCATATGCTCCATGACGTTCAAAACGTCGTTGAAGTCCCGATTCTAAGCCGTAAAGCATGGCACACTAAACTATCGAGTAGTCATCAGCTTTGCTCTGCCAGACGTTCATAACATCTGGTGTTGCTCTAGCAGCAGGCCTGGCACCCAACGGTGCTTCCAGGACGTAATTCTTTTGTGCATCAATGAGGATAATCCTCAAGTTACGGACCCAGTCCGTGTAATTGCTACCATCATCTTTTAACTTTGCTTTCTCAAGGAACGCATTAAAATTCAACGGAACAACAGCACGGACCATCTATCTACAATCAAACATAAACAAGCAAGATACTATCAGGTACTAAGTTCATGATAAATTTAGGTTCAATTAATCATATTACTAAAGAACTCCCACTTAGATAGACATCCCTCTAATCCATGTCCGATCATCATGTGAGATGGAGTAGTTTCATTGGTGAACATCACTATGTTGATCATATCTACTATATGATTCACGCTTGACCTTTCGGTCTTCGTGTTCCGAGGCCATATCTGTATATGCTTGGCTTGTCAAGTATAACCTGAGTATTCCGCGTGTGCAACTGTTTTGCACCCGTTGTATTTGAACGTAGAGCCTATCACACCCGATCATCACGTGGTGTCTCAACACGAAGAACTTTCGCAACGGTGCATACTCAGGGAGAACACTTCTTGATAATTAGTGAGAGATCATCTTAAAATGCTACCGTCAAACAAAGCAAGATAAGATGCATAAAAGATAAACATCACATGCAATCAATATAAGTGATATGATATGGCCATCATCATCTTGTGCTTGTGATCTCCATCTTCGAAGCACCGTCATGATCACCATCGTCACCGGCGCGACACCTTGATCACCATCGTAGCATCGTTGTCGTCTCGCCAATCTTATGCTTCCACGACTATCGCTACCGCTTAGTGATAAAGTAAAGCATTACAGCGCAATTGCATTGCATACAATAAAGCGACAACCATATGGCTCCTGCCAATTGCCGATAACTTGGTTACAAAACATGATCATCTCATACAATAAAATTTAGCATCATGTCTTGACCATATCACATCACAACATGCCCTGCAAAAACAAGTTAGACGTCCTCTACTTTGTTGTTGCAAGTTTTACGTGGCTGCTACGGGCTTAAGTAAGAACCAATCTTACCTACGCATCAAAACCACAACGATAGTTTGTCAAGTTGGTTTTGTTTTAACCTTCGCAAGGACTGGGCATAGCCACACTCGGTTCAACTAAAGTTGGAGAAACTGACACCCGCTAGCCACCTTTGTGCAAAGCACGTCGGGAGAACTGGTCTCGCGTAAGCGTACGCGTAATGTTGGTCCGGGCCGCTTCGTCCAGCAATACCACCGAACCAAAGTATGACATGATGGTAAGCAGTATGACTTATATCGCCCACAACTCACTTGTGTTCTACTCGTGCATATAACATCAACACATAAAACCTAGGCTCGGATGCCACTGTTGGGGAACGTAGTAATTTCAAAAAAATTCCTATGCACACGCAAGATCATGGTGATTCATAGCAACGAGAGGGGAGAGTGTGATCTACTTACCCTTGTAGACCGACAGCAGAAGCGTTAGCACATCGCGGTTGATGTAGTCGTACGTCTTCACGGCCCGACCGATCAAGCACCGAAACTACGGCACCTCCGAGTTTTAGCACACGTTCAGCTCGATGACGATCCCCAGACTCCGATCTAGCAAAGTGTCGGGGAAGACTTCCGTCAGCATGACGGCGTGGTGACGATCTTGATGTTCTACCCTCGCAGGGCTTCGCCTAAGCACCGCTACAATATTATCGAGGATTATGGTGGAAGGGGGCACCGCACACGGCTAAGAAAACGATCACGTGGATCAACTTGTGTGTCTAGGGGTGCCCCCTGCCCCCGTATATAAAGGAGCAAGGGAAGGAGGCCAGCCGGCCCTATTGGCGCGCCAAGGAGGAGTCCTCAAAGGAAGTCGGGAGGGAGAAGGAAAGGGGGGCACCGCCCCCCCCCCCCTCTCCTACTCCAATTCGTACCAAGGGGGAGGAGGCGCGTGGCCCACCCTGGCTGCCCTTCTCTCTCTCCACTAAGGCCCATATGGCCCATTACTTCTCCCGGGGGGGTTCCGGTAACCCTCCAGCACTCCGGTTTTCTCCGAAATCAGCCGGAACACTTCCGGTGTCCGAATATAGCCGTCCAATATATCAATCTTTATGTCTCGACCATTTCGAGACTCCTCGTTATGTCCGTGATCACATCCGGGACACCAAACTAACTTCGGTACATCAAAACTCATAAACTCATAATATAACTATCATCGAAACCTTAAGCGTGCGGGCCCTACGGGTTCGAGAAAAATGTAGACATGACCGAGACATGTCTCCGGTCAATAACCAATAGCGGAACCTGGATGCTCATATTGGCTCCCACATATTCTATGAAGATCTTTATCTGTCAGACCGCATAACAACATATGTTGTTCCCTTTGTCATAGGTATGTTACTTGCCCGAGATTCGATCGTCGGTATCTCAATACCTAGTTCAATCTCATTACCGGCAAGTCTCTTTACTCGTTTCGTAATACATCATCTCGCAACTAACTCATTAGTTGCAATGCTTGCAAGGCTTATGTGATGTGCATTACCGAGAGGGCCCAGAGATACCTCTCCGACAATCGGAGTGACAAATCCTAATCTCGAAATACGCCAACCCAACATTTACCTTTGGAGACACCTGTAGAGCTCCTTTATAATCACCCAGTTACGTTGTGACATTTGGTAGCACACAAAGTGTTCCTCCGGCAAACGGGAGTTGCATAATCTCATAGTCATAGGAACATGTATAAGTCATGAAGAAAGCAATAGCAACATACTAAACGATCGGGTGCTAAGCTAATGGGATGGGTCATGTCAATCACATCATTCTCCTAATAATGTGATCCCGTTAATCAAATGACAACACATGTCTATGGTTAGGAAACATAACCATCTTTGATTAACGAGCTAGTCAAGTAGAGGCATACTAGTGACGTTTAGTTTGTCTATGTATTCACACAAGTATTATGTTTCCGGATAATACAATTCTAGCATGAATAATAAACATTTATCATGATATAAGGAAATAAAATAATAACATTATTATTGCCTCTAGGGCATATTTCCTTCACTGCGCGCTTCGGGCATGTTCTTGCATTATGTGGTTCATACTCCTTGCATATGCTACAAAGTCTGTTGCTTGCTTTCTTTGGGTGTGGTCCTTTCTTTTGTTCCATAACTTTGGGCTGCTGTTTTTAAGATTTGGGTTGCTTGACCTCCTCAGCATTGTTTCTTTCCAAGAGTGTTGGACAGGTCAGCTTGTTGTGTCCCGCAACTTGGTTGCACACACTACATTTCCTGTGTCCAAGTGGCACTCCATTCTCATCGAGCACGACAACTCTTCCTATAGGTGGTGCCTTTATTTTTGCTCTCTTGTCACTTTTCTTTGCTGCAGTAATTTTCTTACTACCCTTTGTTTCAGAATACATCGGCAGTTTCATCGTCTCTTGCTGTCGCTGCTCCATTGATTGGCCATCACCCTGCTTGCATTGGTTGGCTTCAGCGGCGGTGTTGAGCATTTTAGCTGCATAATAATGAAGGTCATCTTCAATTTCAGCGTCCTCTTCAGCCATCCTTTCCTCAGCATCCGCTTGATTTGCTGAATGTATTGCATCAAGCTCTTCCACGAGCCTCTTAAGAACATAGTAGGCTCTGTCATATTCCTGGTCACATCTCATCGATTTCTTGTTAACCATCAAATTCAGCTGCAGCAAGATGTCTTGCTTCGATAGCCTTGAGCTGCCATCCGATGCGGTTGTGTTATAGTCCCTTGTATCAAAGGTTGGTTGTGATTTTGCAGTCTTTGTGTACCGTTTGAGGATATACTTGTTTGGAAATTTGGCAGGCTTGAGGTAGTCCACTATGTTCATGATGTGAAGGCAGAACAGGCATGCATTTTTGTGATGAATGCAGAATACATAGTTTGTGAGCTAGCAATGAGTTTCATAAATTTTGATATGATACTACTATTCTAGCTATTTAATGAGTTTGTTTTTTCGCTCACCTGTGTGTGTCCAGAGCTTGCATTCACACTCGTATATTTCATTCTCTAGGTCAGCTACAACCTGGAATTCATGCTTTGACCAGGAAAATCTTTCTTCATCATCATGGCCAGGCTTGTTGTGGTAGTACACAAGGTACTTAGTGGGCTCTACTGTACGCTTTGCACAAAATAGCATGACTTTTCTCATCCTATTCCTCATCTTGGTGTACACGGCTCTCGTGTATTTGATAGACATGTCTTCCTCGTAGCCGTAAGTTGTTTTTGTCACAGGATTGGTCTGCACATGTCAAAAAGTAAGATATTAGTCGAAGCAGAGTCATGGGTTTCATTTTTTTAAATTCAAAGTGCACATGTTAAAGGTAAATAGAACATGATTGGGGTGTTTTTTTGTCATCGTACCATGCTGGTCATTGTTTGCTCGTTCTCCTTCCGCATCCGAGTTTGTATGCAAGCATTGACCCGCCTAGCAAACTTGTGTAGGTTCTGGGTCCCCTTGACAAACCCTTTCTTGAGGACGTGGTTCATGCTCTCGCTTCGTTGTGTGGAAGTAATTCTAGCACAGAAAGTGTTCTTGTAATATGCTGAAATCCACATCTTCCTATCACTCCAGAGCTAGATCATCATCTGGTCGTTCTCTAGGTTGTACTTGTGCATGAGTTCAGCCCAGGCATCTTCAAACTCCGTTGGCATCAGTGGCCAGTTTAATATAGCTGTGAAGTACTCTTTGAATGTTTTATACTTTTTGTACAGAAACGCGAGGTATTCCCTGTACTTCTTCATGATGTGCCAACGGCATAGCTTGTGGATGGTGTTTGGAAATGATTGTGGTATAGCTTTCGCCATCGATGGGCACTGGTCTCCATGAATAAAAAGAAATGAAACTTGATTCTTTTTTGCACCGATGGTGAACTTATGTTGTACAAGTACTTGAACTTCACATCTAGCAGTAGGGATATCTAAGAATGTCACATGTATTTTTCCTTACAGCAGTGTTGCTGAACTTCTGTGGTACCAGTGCTTGAACTTCACAGTTAGTAGTAGGACTAACTAGTAGTGTCACATTCAATTTTTTTTCTTAAAGCGGTGTTGTTGAACTTCTGTGGTAGCAGTTCTTGAACTTCACATAAATAACTATATTTTTCTGAACATGCTACATATATTTATCTTACAGCTTTGTCCTTGAACTTCTATGATTCATGTATTTGAACTTCACATTCATAACTAATTTTTTTTGGAACTTACCTATTAGAATGCAAGTTGGGTGCTTGTTGTTCATGCACCGTACAAATGTATCGAACAGCCACTTGAATGAGTTTGCATCTTCGTCTCTAATAAGGGCAACAGCAAATATCGTTGACTGCAAGTGATGGTTTGTTCCAACAAACACTCCCAGAGGCATATGAAATCTGTTGGTCTTGTATGTTGTGTCAAATGTTACGCAATCGCCAAAGTCTTGATAGGCTCCTCGGCAGCTTGCATTGGACCAGAAAATGTTTTTAATTGACTTGTCATTGTCTACTTGTATATCATAGAAAAACTCATCATTTATTGCCTTCATGTCTTTGAAGAATGAAACAAGTTTCAGCACATCATCCAAATCATCTTTCCATGCATTCATGGCTTTCCTGCAAATTACATGCAAACATGCATTTGTTATTTTTGCTAGCAAAGGGTTGTGACCTAGGATGCTATATACATTGCAATATGTGGATGTTTGAATACTTACTGGTTTAGTAGGTGTGGGAGTCCTGGATTAGGGGGTCTCCGGACAGCCGGACTATATCCTTTGGCCGGACTGTTAGACTATGAAGATACAAGATTGAAGACTTCGTCTCGTGTCCGGATGGGACTCTACTTGGCATGGAAGGCAAGCTAGGCAATACGGATATGTGTATCTCCTCCTTTGTAACCGACCTTGTGTAACCCTAACCTCTCCGGTGTCTATATAAACCGGAGGGTTTTAGTCCGTAGGACAACATACAATCATACCATAGGCTAGCTTCTAGGGTTTAGCCTCTCCGATCTCATGGTAGATCTACTCTTGTACTACCCATATCATCAATATTAATCAAGCAGGACATAGGGTTTTACCTCCATCAAGAGGGCCCGAACCTGGGTAAAACATTGTGTCCCCTGCCTCCTGTTACCATCCGCCTTAGATGCACAGTTCGTGACCCCCTACCCGAGATCCGCCGGTTTTGACACCGACATTGGTGCTTTCATTGAGAGTTCCTCTGTGTCGTCGCCATTAGGCTTGATGGCTCCTACTATCATCAATAGCGATGCAGTCCAGGGTGAGACTTTTCTCCCCTGACAGATCTTCGTGTTCGGCGGCTTTGCACTGCGGGCCAATTCGCTTGGCCATCTGGAGCAGATTGAAAGTTACGCCCCTGGCCACCAGGTCGGGTTTGGAAGCTTAAACTACACGGCCGATATCCATGGAGACTTGATTTTCGACGGATTCGAGCCTCTGCCTTGTGCGTCACGCGGTCACGATGAGTACGATTTAGCTCTACCATCGGACAGTGTTCAGGAGATCGCACAAGCAGCCGCTACGACCCTCAATTCGGAGCCAGTTGCGCCGTCCATGGACGGGTGGATGGACCCCGCCATGGAGGCCTTACCCTCAGCGGCGATCGAGCCAAACATCGACCTTACCTTGCACGAGAGCCGTGTTGTTAAACTGCCGGATCCTTCTCCGGCCACGGACTCCGAACCGCCTGCGCCCGTTCCTATCGAATCCGATTGGGCGTCGATCATGGAGTTTACCTCCGCGGATATTTTTTAGCACTCGCCCTTTGGCGACATACTGAACCCATTAAGGTCTCTCTCCTTGTCAGGAGGATTGACGGTGTCCTGGACTAGGGGGTACTCACCACGTCGTCTCCCGATCTATTAGATTGGGCCGAGGACCCCCGTGGTCGTATACTCATGGGCCAGTTCAGACGGCTACCGCATACAAGGAATATTCCACAAGACTTGGCGATCAAGACAAAGACTTCTCCCCACCGGCATATTCGGCTAGGACTCTTGTTATCCTAGGCCTCCGGTGCATCATATAAACCGAGGCCAGGCTAGTCGATAGAACATCAACTCCATACACAACAATCATACCATAGGCTAGCTTCTAGGGTTTAGCCTCCTTGATCTCGTGGTAGATCTACTCTTGTACTACCCATATCATCAATATTAATCAAGCAGGAGTAGGATATTACCTCCATCGAGAGGGCCCGAACCTGGGTTAAACAAAGTGTCCCCTGCCTCCTGTTACCATCCGGCCTAGACGCACAGTTCGGGACCCCCTACCCGAGATCCGCCGGTTTTGACACCGACATTGGTGCTTTCATTGAGAGTTCCGCTGTGTGTTCGGCAAAAGGTCGATGGCTCGCCTGCAGATCAACTGCGACTTCGGCATCTTCGTCACCAGCTCGACTGGTCACCTTGGTTCGACCAAGAACTGCGCTCTATCTCCGATCGTCATGTTCGGATGAGGGCCTTCATCAACGTCAACTCCGATCTCTATCAAGATCAAGGAGGAATCATCCAGGGATCCCGGGGGCTCAACGTCAACATTGCCCTCAGGCGACCGTGCTGTTTTTCTGGACAGCGAAATTGTATCCGCCGCCACCGCCTCCTCAAGTGTCGTTTTAACGATTGCTCTGGTGGGATTGTGCGGAATTGGGTCTACAACAACTCTGGAAAATTTCGTCGAGTTCCGATGGAGGAATCTCGCACAATTCGCGATATACCGGAGCCCTATCAAATCTGGACGGGAATCCGGACGAGTTTAGGGCGTGGTGTCCAGCTTCTAGCTCGGACGTCCTTTGCGAGATCCAACCGTTGATCGGCTGCGGAATTCCTATATCTACCAGCCCTCCAAATTTCAGATCGATCCGACCATCCAAACTCCGGGAACCTTCCGATTAGTGCATCACTTTCCGGATCTGTTTTCTGCGCGAAAACGAATCCGACCCGAGTTCGTCTTTTTTATGAACGGGATTTCGGACATCCTTTTTGAAGGAAGTTTTGTATGGGGTATTGTGTTTTGTTCCTGAACACATCCCACTAAAATCTTTTGAACATGATCTTCAACATCATGCTGGTGTCAAACCAGTCCGGCAATATTGCTCCACGGCTGCCAACCTGCGCTAGACACGTCATCACTTTGTTGAGCCGAGCTCAAGTTCTTCGGATCATCACCTCGGCAAGCTGAACAACAGTTCGGCATCGCAAAGAATAAATCGTCACCAACATCGCCGCCCCACGGGTTACACGGAGTGGGCACACCGGTATCGCCGCATGGTCACTTCATCAAGCCGGCATTGACCACGTCACGACCTGCATCGGCAGGGCCGCACTATTGCTCCTCCGAGCCGGTGTCCATCATGTCGACCTACTTCGACATCTCGGCTGGACCGGGGGCTTCATCATCTCTTCATCAACCTACTCCGGTAACGGGTGTGCGGATCGAGTCCCAATTTTGGGAATCACCTTCCTTCGGATTGCTACAACAAATAAACCAGGTGCTATTAATCCTAGTATTTTTTGCTTGTTTGGGTTCAATTTTTCCCAATAAATTATTACTCTGGTTTTTCCATCATATGTACACAGGTCTACCAAATGGTGGCCGCATTAATGACGGTCGCATGGTGGTCCGGTCAGTCTCCGTACATAGTCCGGCGAATGCCGCATCCGGAACTCGGACCGACCTGTGAATTCAGGCTTTGCCACGCCCTTACCGCATCACGCCAACGCCCTGCATCAACATTGACTTCGGCGCCAGGCCATATTTCTTTTATAATTCACTTTGCATAAATTATTGATTATGCAACGATTTTTTATTATTATTACTATTATCTCCGGTTTGCACTATTTTATGTGGCACAGGAAAATGATCCAGTCGGATTATATCCTTTGGCGTCACCTCGGCTGGACGGGGGGCTTCATCAACACTTCATTACCCCATGCCTTGGACTTCGCCATCACTCTACCGGCCTGCATTGACCGTGCTATGTCACCACTTCGGAGTGCCGAGCTCTTTGCTCCGCCACCTCGGGACCGGCTTGGGGGATGGCACCTTGTCCCGCATCAAGCTCGGACCGCGTCATCAATACCGAACACATTAACCAGCTAAGTTGCCTACATGCTCAAAGTTTTAAATTTTTAATTTGTGTTCGGTTTGACCAAGCATTACACTTTTTTGTAAACAAGTGCTTGTAAAAAATTTCCTTGTCCAAACTTTGTTTGTGACGCATAAATTCAAATACCCAATTCATTTGGGGGCTTCCTTTATGAAGCTTTTCCTGTTGCATATGATTATACTTGTACGGCTTCGTTCCTTGTTCGTGTATTACGCCACAATATGCACCACATTGACTTAAGCGATTTGCAAGCTGGGTTGCCTCGCTCCTGTGTTTACCCCTATGTTCCCGATTGTTCGGCTAGGGAGTAAAGGGAGCACCTCTGCGATTGTCACGATCGGGTCACCCGAGCCGGACCTCAGACTGGGTGAAGCCGAAAGCTAGCACTCTTATAGTTATTCAATGATGGTCGGCACACAACGGAACTCATGAGTACAAAAAATCTATTGCACAAGTCTCATAATAACAATGAGCACCGAAGAAAGGTATCGGTGGGGGTACTATTTTCTTCGAAGATGCTTCCTACTCTTCGCAGTAATATAGCATAAGTTCCCTGAGCGCGCTTTGTCTGTTACAGCCTTATGGCCCGATTGCCCGGTTATTGGAAACACCGTCGATATTCTCGACCGATGGAGTACATAACACTTTTCGGTCCTTAACTGAAGAGGGAGAAGCCGACGGTCGGTTAAGACGCGTTTAAAGTTCGGTTGAACATAGATATGATATAAGTACTTCAGTACATGCAATCATTCTTCTACCCAAGTCACTTGGGGGCTCTTAAAATTTATATGAGCCGTTTTATAATAAGTGTTCTTCTTCTTAGTCGTTGCAAAGTTTTATTATTATTATTTATCACTCCTTTTTTCGACACGAGTGTGCGGTCACTAGCCGGGGAGCCTAATTTCTCTCTAAAAGCCGCTAGAGTTTAGTTTGCTAAACTGGCCTAATGAGAAGTACTCCGCCCTCGGGATAGGAGGTTGAAGCCGTAGGCTGACCCGCTCGAAGTCTTGAGATAGGATGTGTCATGTTAAAGGACGACAGAAGCACTTCTTTTTTCTAAGACCAATTTTCGGATTGGCACCGAACAATTGATCTTGTTCGGATGTCATGTTTTTACTGACGTTTCTTGGTTTTCCAAGCTTTTTGGCACTTTTAAACTATTTGTGCTTTTCCAGCATTAGTCTCGCAGTGCAACGCCGGACACCTTTAGGGATTCGGCAAAAACATTCTCAGATATTGCTATATATGCATCGGTTTCGAATTGTGTCTTTGGTCAATAGTTGGGTTGCCCGGCTCCTGCACTTGCTTCCTACATTCCGTTTTGTTCGGCTAGGCGTGCAAAGGGAGAACCACTGCGATTGTGCTTCCAGCTCACATGGTTAAGCACCTTAGTGGAGAAAGCCGAAAACTGACTGTCACAATAAGCGTAAACTGGTCAGCGATCCGATGACTATGACGGGCCATTCATAACATTGGCCGAAGAGTTTACGGCTTGACCTCGACTGTCGCCGAACACTATCGGGGGCTATTAACTGGCCTCCCAAACTAAATCCTCGATATTTTGCTCTTACATTCGAGCTGAGGTTTCATGATCATGCTTAGCATGACAACCCAAAGAAAGGAACCGATAGCGGGACTATTTTCTTTGGAATACATTTGTTCTGTTAAACAGTAATATAACATATCTCTCTGCGTACCTTTGTTTATAAAACCGTGTGGCCAGATTGCCTTGTTTGTCGTAAATCTTTGCCCTCATAAAGGCTTTATAAAGTAGGACAAACACTCCTCGGCTACTGGCCAAGGAGGTGGAAGACGATGGTCGGTCAACAAAGTTTTGTACAATGCGGATCTGAGCATTAATGACGTCAAGTACTTGGATACATAGAGTCATTACACATAATTTGTGATTTTACTATGGATATTGATCCTTAATTCGGCCACCCGTGCCCGCATTAAGGCTCAGGGGCTACTGGGCTTCGGGCTTATTATTTACAAATATTAAAGGGGCACATCGATCCCCTGATCTGGTGTTGCCACCCGACCAGTGTCTCGGGGGCTACTGCATTGCTTGTCCAATGCAGAAAATTGTATGTGCAATATAGTTTCCGAGGAGATTTTGATCCTCAGGTTGGTCGGCCGCACCCAACCTGAGTCTTGAGGACTGAGCACGCCACTTTTGTGTCCCGAAGTATTCTGCCGAGCTAGGACTTGATCCTCAGGCTGATTTTGCAAATCAACCTGAGTCTCGGCGGCTAATGGGACCAGCGGTCTTATGTCATCCTTCATGTGCATCTCGGGTTTTAGACCGATACACACCTTGAGGGCTACTGGCTATATATCTCGGCAGAGAATAAATTGCACCAATAAAAAATATTGACAAAAAATCGGCCCATAGTCGGGGTGGTGCACCACCTCGGAAGCAGCCCGGCATAAAGCTCGGGCGCTAATGGTTGGCTCCACAGAGGGCATTTCCGGCATTAAGCTCGGCTAAACTCCTTCAAACTTCTTTGAACCAAGGTGATTTACGACACCTCGGATATAGTCCGGCGTTGGAGCTCGGATACAGTCCGGCGTTGGAGCCCGGATACATAGTCCAGCGTTGGAGCTCGGATACAATCCGGCATTAGAGCTGGGAAGTGGTCCGGCGTTGGTGCTCGGCTGTGAAGGATACCTCGAATGCAGTCCGGCGTTGGAGCTCGGACGCAAGAGGACACTGCCTCCCGGGAACAACTTCAAACCCGAGGTGTGGCATAAAAATAACAAGGCATTGATAAAGGCCGGAAACTTAAAGGGGCTCCTCGGATACCCGACGTGTAAACTCGTCGAATGCATTTCGGCGATCCTCAAGATCGAAGATGCGAAGATTTGTTGAACCAGTTTTCAAGACCGGCGACCGAAGATGAGGACAGTCCGGAAGAATCAAGGAGCGTCCCTAACTTGAAGACCGGTTCAGGGGGCTACTGACGGTGTCCTGGACTAGGGGGTACTCACCACGTCATCTCCCGATCTATTAGATTGGGCCGAGGACCCCCGTGGCCGTATACTCATGGGCCAGTTCGGACGGCTACCGCATACAAGGAAGATTCCACAAGACTTGGCGATCAAGACAAGGACTTCTCCCCACCGGCGTATTCGGCTAGGACTCTTGTTATCCTAGGCCTCCGGTGCATTATATAAACCGAGGCCAGGCTAGTCGATAGAACATCAACTCCATACACAACAATCATACCATAGGCTAGCTTCTAGGGTTTAGCCTCCTTGATCTCATGGTAGATCTACTATTGTACTACCCATATCATCAATATTAATTAAGCAGGAGTAGGGTATTACCTCCATCGAGAGGGCCCGAACCTGGGTAAAACAAAGTGTCCCCTGCCTCCTGTTACCATCCGGCCTAGACGCACAGTTTGGGACCCCTACCAGAGATCCGCCGGTTTTGACACCGACAAGGATCCTGGCTGAACTATCTCCGGCAGGACTAGGATGTGGACGACGAAGAAATTCGCGACCCACCCACCACCCACTTAGTAGCCACCGTCGATGAATTAACCGACATGCTCGACTTCCACTTCGAAGACATCGACGGTATGGACGACGATGCGGGAGACGAAGAGGAACCACTGCCCACAGGGCACTGGACAGCCACCTCATCATACGATATATACATGGTGGATACACCCAAAGAAGGCAATGGCGACGAGATAGCGGAGGATGACCCCTCCAAGAAGCAACCCAAGCGCCGACGTCAGCGGCGCCGCTCTAAGTCCCGCCAAAACAAAAGTGGTGATACCGGCACAGGAGATAATAACGCTCCGGATAGTGCCGAAGACAACAACAATCCCCTCCAGCAAGATTTAGAGCAGGAGGATGGAGGAGCCAGCCCTCCTGAGAGAGCGGCAGATGGAGAGGCGGAGGATGATAATTACATGCCCCTTCCGAAGACGAGGCAAGCCTCGGCGACGACGAATTTGTCGTGCCAGAGGATCCCGTCGAACAAGAGCGCTTCAAACACTGGCTTATAGCCACGGCAAATAGCCTTAAGAAAAAGCAGCAGCAGCTTCAAGCTGATCAAGATCTTCTAGCTGACAAATGGACTGAAGTCCTCGCGGCCGAGGAATATAAACTCGAGCGCCCCTCCAAGAGTTACCCAAAATGCAGGTTGCTACCCTGACTGGAGGAAGAAGTGTATGACGCGGCTGATTGGCCACTTCGTGGCCGCGATAGAGAGGCATTCCAGCCAAAAACTCAGCCTGCACCCCAACGCCATTCACACAAAAAGGCATGGGGAGATACGCCAGACCTGCGAGACATCTTGGAGGACAAAGCAAATCATGCAAGATCGATCTACGGATCACGAGGGCGCGCCACTATGCGAGACGATAAACATCACGCCGAATACAGTAAAAGTAAATCCGGCAGGGCCGAACACAGCGGGCAAGACCCATTCGAGCTGCATCGCGATATAGCCCAATACAGAGGCGCCGCACACCCCTTATGCTTCACAGACGAACTAATGGATCATCAAATCCCAGAAGGTTTCAAACCTGTAAATATTGAATCATACGACTGTAACGCCCCGATTGTAACTTTCCCTTTTTGTACTCCAACTCTTGCCCTTTCCGCGTTAAGTTATATTTATTTCTCGGGTTCGGGTCTTTGTCTCTGTGTGTTGTTGTCTTTGTCATGCATCTCATATCATGTCATCATGTGCATTGCATTTGCATACGTGTTCATCTCATGCATTCGAGCATTTTCCCCGTTGTCCGTTTTGCATTCCGGCGCTTCGTTCTCCTCCGATGGTCATTTCTAGCTTTTTCGTGTGTGGGGATTAAACATTTCCGGATTGAACCGAGACTTGCCATGCGGCCTTGGTTTACTATCGGTAGACCGCCTGTCAAGTTTCGTATCATTTGGACTTCGTTTGATACTCCATCGGTTAACCGAGGGACCGAAAAGGCCTCGTGTGTGTTGCAGCCCAACACCCCTCCAATTTGGCCCAAAACCCACCAAACTCTGCTCCATGTCCTAGAGCGTTCGATCACGATCGCGTGGCCGAAAACCGCACCTCATTTGGACTCTCCTAGCTCCACTTATGCCTATAAATAGCCCCCCGTTTTTGGATCATCTCCCCCTCTCGAAACCCTAAAAAAATCCCCTCGCGCCGGCCGGACATTGTCCGACCCGGCCGGACGCGTCCACCGCCGCCGCCACATCACCCCGACGAATCAGGGGCCGCCACCTGAGCCGGGCCACCCCTCCGGCCCAGTCGGACGCCACCACCTCAGCGCGCCTCCTCTCTCTCTCTCCTCTCACGCCCGCCGCCGGCCCGCGGAGCCCAGGGCAGGCCCCCCGGGCCCCGATCCGCTCCGCCACCGCACGGTCGCCGCAAGCGCGCGCCGCCGCCCCGCGCCTGGTCGGCCTTGCCGCCTCGGCCGCCCCGTGCCGCCTCGGCCGCCCCGCGCCACTGCAGTCTCCGGTCGCCACCGGAGTTGCCCACCGGCCACGGCGAGCGACCCCGCCGTCCTCCACCGCGCCTCCTCGCCACGGTCGCCTCTCCATCCGGCGAGCTCCTCCGGCCGGCGAGATTTCCTCTCCGGCGAGCTCCTCGACGAGCGCGCCCCCGCCGGCCACCTCTCCGTTGTCTTCTCCGGCGTACTCCGGCGAGGTCCCGAAGATTGGATCAGATCCACCAATCCCGTGATCCAAACGGCCCCCTCGTTCCGGATCTCGTCGTCCCGCACCACCTCATCCCGCGTTGACTTTTCGCGGAGGTAAAAATTCCACTAAGTCCCGGAGATTGCAGATCCATGTTGCCCTGTTCGAGGCCTCGTAACTTCGCATCTGTAGCTCCGATTCATGCATATAGCATATCAAAATGTTCGTCTCGATGAGTACCTCATTTCATACCATTGCATCATTTGCATTTGAGTTCATCTTGATGCCCGAAATTCTGTTAGAAGGAGGCTTTGTGAGTTAATTGTCAGATCTGCTAGTTCATCTTAGACTTTTGTCATTTTTGCCATGATTATTGTGTGCATGCTATGCCTGTGAGTCCTTCATATGTTTTGTTAAGCATCTTGTTATCTTTCCAGAGGTGCAATCCATGCATTTTTAGGATGTGTGTGGTGACTTGTGCAAGCTTGCAAAGTGAGGCACCCGGTAAATCTGTTTTCAGGGACTTAGTAGTTTTCACAAAGTCTGGGATTATTTAGTTCATGATGCCATGTGTTCATGTTGTTTCCTAGTGATCCGTGCATCTTTTGAGGATGATCAGTTAGGAAGTTTTGTTAATGTTGTAGTGCTCTATCCATCCATGTCTTTACTTGCAATTATGGAGCACCCTAGCTTGACTCAATCGAGCTCTACTTTTGCTTCGTGGTGAATCTAGGCAGATCGTCAACTCGTTTGCGATTTTGCCGATGCTATTGTAGTTGATCCGTGCATGCTATGCCATTGTTATTGCCATGTCTAGCTTGTATTTTGTGCCTTCTTAATGGATGTATGCCTGCCTTGCCATGACTTGCACCGTAGTGAGTGCATCGAGCTCGTTTACATGCCTTCGTGAGTTATATTTCAGCATGTCTCAGTTTTCACTAAGTCTGAAAACTGATTGTGTTTTAGCTATGTTCGTGTGCCCGTTAGTATATTTTGTGAACCCTTTTGGCCCCAGGTCACATTGGGTATTTTGTTAAGCTTGTTGAGTAGCTCCATTCCATGTTCTTACTTGTCTTAATCAGGTCATGTATCATGTTGTTTTGCTGCTCCGAAGAGGGCTTCGTGATCTGAAATTTCAGACAAGTGTTAATTTCACTAAGTCTGGAATCTGTTTTGCATTTGCGTTTTTGCCATGCTTGTTTGAACCTCATAATGGATGAATTGGCCGTAGCTCAGTGCTAGACTTTTGTTAAGCATCTTGTGTGCATCCCTGCCATGTATTTTGTTGTGATGTTTGGTGGCTGTAGCATGTTCATTTCATTGCATTTAGATGCCTACTTGCTGTAAATCGCAGACCGATGTCATTTTTGAATCGCTTGCCATTTCCAAACTGTAACTCCGATTCCGGCGTTCTTTATATCGTTTTCAAGCGATTTCATCTCATCTTTCCAGTGGCACCCTTGAAATTCCAAGTTGAGGCCAGGTTCATGCATTTCCTTTCATATCTTGCATTTTGCATCCCGCATCGCATCCCGCATAGCATATCATCATTGCATTGTATCGCTTGATCCTTGCACGTGGTTGATTGTGTCCTTGTTGCTTGTTTGTCTTGTTTGGGTAGAGCCGGGAGACGAGTTCGCTACCGAGGAGCCCGTTGAGTTTGCTTGTGAGGATCCAGTCAACTCTGACAACTGTGCAGGCAAGATGATCATACCCTCGAAATCACTACTATCTTTGTTATGCTAGTTTGCTCGCTCTTTGCTATGCCATTGCTACGATGCCTACCTTTTGCTTGTCAGCCTCCTAATTGCCATGTTGAACCTCTAACCCACCATGTCCTAGCAAACCATTGATTGGCTATGTTACCGCTTTGCTCAGCCCCTCTTATAGCGTTGCTAGTTGCAGGTGAAGATTGGAGCCGTTCCTTGTTGGAACATTTATTTACTTGTTGGGATATTATCATATTACTATGTTATCTTAATGCATCTATATACTTGGTAAAGGGTGGAAGGCTCGGCCTCTCGCCTAGTGTTTTGTTCCACTCTTGCCGCCCTAGTTTCCGTCATATCGGTGTTATGTTCCCGGATTTTGCGTTCCTTACGCGGTTGGGTTATAATGGGAACCCCTTGATAGTTTGCCTTGATTAAAGCTTTTCCAGGAATGCCCAATATTGGTTTTACCATTCGCCACCTAGCCTTTTCTTTCCCTTGGGTTCTGCAGACTCAAGGGTCATCTTATTTTAACCCCCCCCCCCGGGCCAGTGCTCCCTCTGAGTGTTGGTCCGAACTGAGCTGCCTGCGGGGCCACCTCGGGGAAACTTGAGGGTTGGTTTTACTCGTAGCTAGTCTCATCTGAGTGTGCCCTGAGAACGAGATATGTGCAGCTCCTATCGGGATTTTTCGGCACATTCGGGCGGTGTTGCTGGTCTTGTTTTAACCTGTCGAAGTGTCTTGAGTTACCGAGATACCGAGTCTGATCGGAATGTCTTGGGAGGAGGTCTATTCCTTCGTTGACCGTGAGAGCTTGTCATGGGCTAAGTTGGAACTCCCCTGTAGGGATTGAACTTTCGAAAGCCGTGCCCGCGGTTATGGGCAGATGGGAATTTGTTAATGTCCGGTTGTAGATAACTTGAACCTTAATTAATTAAAATGAATCAACTGAGTGTGTTACCGCGATGGCCTCTTCTCGGCGGAGTCCGGGAAGTGGACACGGTGTTGGAGTAATGTTTGCGCAGGTTGCTCTCTAGTTTCTCGCTCGTGCTTTGCCTCCTCTTCTCGCTCTCTTTTGCGAATAAGATAGCCACCATATATGCTAGTCGCTTGCTGCAGCTCCACATATATTTGCCTTACCCTTCCTATAAGCTTAAATAGTCTTGATCGCGAGGGTGCGAGATTGCTGAGTCCATGTGGCTCACAGATTACTATTACACCAGATGCAGGTCAAGGTGATTCCGCTCCAGGTGATGAGTATGAGCTCAAGTGGGAGTTCGACGAGGACTCTCAGCGATACTACGTTTCCTTTCCCGATGTTCAGTAGTGGTGCCCAGTTGGGGGTGATTGGGACCGTTGTCGCATGTTGGGTTTTCTTCTATTTTGGCGCCGTAGTCGGGCCATGAGTGTTTTGGATGATGTAATGTTATTTATGTACTTGATTGACGTGGCGAGTGTAAGCCAACTATGTTATCTCCCCTTTATTATTCATATTACATGGGATGTTGTGAAGATTGCCTAACTTGCGACATATGCCTTCAATGCGATTATGTCTCTAAGTCGTGCCTCGACACGTGGGAGCTATAGTCGCATCGAGGGTGTTACAAGTTGGTAATCAGAGCCTTCCCCGACCTTAGGAGCCCCATTGCTTGATCATTTTAGCAGCCGAGTTGTGTCTAGAAAAATGTTTTGAGTCTTTAGGAATTATATATCGGAGATTTTAGGAATTCTTTTTACTTCCCAGTCTCCTCATCGCTCTGGTAAGGCATCCTGACGTAGAGTTTTGACTCTTCTCTTCTCAAATTTCACTAAAAAAATTTTAGGATCACGCGAGTATCTTGGAATCGTTCCGATGGCTTATGATGAGAACATTGTCTTGGTGCCTCCTGTCAGGGGTTTAATGGAAGTGTCCCGGCGAGTTGAGCTCTGAGGTGTTGTCATCATAATTTTATCGTTGCAATTCTGGAATACTTGAGATATGTTCGCCGACATCGAAAATCTCTTTTATGCGGTTTGTTGGTGAGATAACCTCGACGCCACCCAGTACTGGGGAGGGAGTTCGGGAGTATCACCATAACTTGTATAACGGATGCTTTTCGAAGTTTGAGGTAGATGGTTTCCGAAGGTTTCTTGGTTATGTGTTGAAGGATGGAACGGACCGGCTTTGTGTTGATTACCGTCCAGTGAACAAGAAGACCATCAAGAACAAATACCCACTTCCCAACATCAATGAGCTGTTCGAACAACTCAAAGGTGCTCAAGTATTCTCCAAGCTTGATCTCCGTATGGGTTATCACCAGATTCGCATTCGTGAAGAAGATATTCCCAAGACAGCATTCAGAACAAGCTTTGGTTCATATGAATACACTGTCATGTCTTTTGGCCTCGCCAACGCTCCTCCGACGTTCTCTCGCATGATGAATTTCATCTTCAACGCCTACACCAATGACTTCGTTTTGGTCTATCTCGACGACATTCTGGTTTTCTCGAAGAACAAGGAAGATCATGCCAAGCACTTGCGTTTGGTTCTTGATAAGCTCAGAGAACATCAGTTCTACACCAAGTTCTCCAAGTGTGAATTTGGCTCGATGAGGCTCTTTATCTTGGTCATATCATCTCTGCCAAGGGCATTGCCGTGAATCCTGAGAAGGTGTCTGCAATTGTGAATTGGGAACCTCCTCAGAACGTGAAACAACTCTGCAGTTTTCTCGGTCTCGCAAGCTATTGCCGAAGATTCGTTGAAAACTTTTCCAAGATCGCGAAGCCTCTCTCAAATCTTCTTCAGAAGCACGTCAAGTACATTTGGTCTCCGGAGTGTGATATTGCTTTCAACACTTTGAAAGAGAAGTTGATCACTGCTCCAGTTCTGACTCCGCCTGATGAATCCAAGCCGTACGAGGTCTTTTGTGATGCCTCTCTCCAAGGTCTTGGCGCAGTTTTGATGCAAGAGAAGAAAGTGGTTGCATATACATCTCGCCAGTTGAAGCCTAATGAGAAGAACTACCCCACTCATGATCTCGAGTTGGCGGCAGTTGTGCATGCTCTTTTGACTTGGAGACATCTTCTATTGGGAAGAAAAGTGGACATTTTCACTGATCACAAGAGTCTCAAGTACATCTTCACTCAGCCTAATCTCAACCTCAGGCAAACTCGATGGGTCGAAATGATTCAAGAGTATAATCCGAGTATTGAGTATACTCCAGGCAAGGCCAATGTGATTGCTGACGCTTTGAGCAGAAAGGCTTACTGCAACAGTCTGATTCTTAAGCCTTATCAACCCGAGCTTTGTGAAGCTTTCCGCAAACTTAATCTACAAGTTGTTCCTCAAGGTTTCCTCGCCAACCTTCAAGTCTCTCCTACCTTAGAAGACCAGATTCGCCAAGCCCAGCTTCTTGATGCTATGGTGAAAAAGGTGAAGAGCGGGATTGCCAAGAGTCAGTCCAAGTACAAGTGCTACCGCCTTGATGACAAGGACACTCTCTTCTTCGAGGATCGTATTGTTGTTCCCAAAGGTGACCTCCGTAATGTGATTATGAACGAGGCTCACAATTCTCTCCTCTCCATCCACCCTGGGAGCACGAAGATGTATCAGGACCTCAAGCAAGCTTATTGGTGGACTCGAATGAAGCGCGAGATCGCTCAATTCATGAATGAATGTGATGTCTGCAGAAGAGTGAAGGCAGAACACCAAAGGCCAGTAGGTCTCCTCCAACCTCTTGCCATTCCAGAATGGAAGTTTGAACACATTGAGATGGACTTCGTGACTGGGTTTCCAAAGTCCAAGCGTGGCAATGATGCTATATTCGTTGTCATCGACAAGCTCACCAAAGTGGCTCACTTTCTGCCTATCAAAGAGTTGATCACTGCAGCTCAATTGGCGGAACTCTATACCTCTCGTATTGTCTCTCTGCACGGTATTCCTCGAGTGATCTCTTCAGACCGTGGCAGCATCTTTACCTCGAAGTTTTGGGATTCTTTTCAGAAGGCCATGGGCACTAACATCCACTTCAGCACAGCTTTTCATCCTCAAACAAGCGGTCAAGTCGAGCGTGTCAACCAGATTCTTGAAGATATGCTCAGGGCTTGTGTGATCTCCTTCGGCATGAAATGGGAGGATTGTCTTCCTTATGCTGAATTCTCATACAACAACAGTTTTCAAGCAAGTTCGGGCAAGGCCCCATTTGAAATTCTATATGGCAGGAAGTGTCGTACCCCTCTCAACTGGTCTGAAACTGGTGAACGTCAGCTGCTGGGTAATGACTTAATCATAGAGGCAGAAGAAATGTGCAAAGTCATTCGTGATAACCTCAAAGCAGCCCAATCCCGCCAGAAGAGCTACTATGATAGTAAGCACCGTGATTTGGCTTTCGAGATCAGAGATCTTGTTTACCTCCGCGTCTCTCCTATGAAAGGTACTCGTCGCTTCGGTATCAAAGGGAAGATTGCCCCTAGATACGTGGGACCTTTCAAGATTGTCAGCAAGAGAGGTGACCTCGCCTATCAACTCGAGCTTCCTTCAAACTTCGCAAATGTTCATGACGTGTTCCATGTCTCTCAGCTTCGAAAGTGCTTCAAGACTCCTGACCGCCCCATCAACTTCGAGGACATTGAGCTCCAAGAAGATCTCTCTTATCGTGAGCACCCAGTTGCTATTCTTGAAGAGACTGAACGCAAGACTCGCAACATGTCAATCAAATTTCTCAAAGTCAAGTGGTCACACCATTCCGACCGTGAAGCTACCTGGGAACGCGAGGATCACCTCCGTTCTGAGTACCCGGCGTTCTTTCAGTCCTAGATCTCGGGACGAGATCCTTTCGTAGTGGTGGAGTGTTGTAACGCCCCGATTGTAACTTTCCCTTTCCCTTTTTGTACTCCAACTCTTGCCGTTTCCGGCGTTAAGTTATATTTATTTCTCGGGTTCGGGTCTTTGTCTCCGTGTGTTGTTGTCTTTGTCATGCATCTCATATCATGTCATCATGTGCATTGCATTTGCATACGTGTTCATCTCATGCATTCGAGCATTTTCCCCGTTGTCCGTTTTGCATTCCGGCGCTTCGTTCTCCTCCGGTGGTCATTTCTAGCTTTTTTCGTGTGTGGGGATTAAACATTTCCGGATTGAACCGAGACTTGCCATGCGGCCTTGGTTTACTACCGGTAGACCGCCTGTCAAGTTTCGTATCATTTGGACTTCGTTTGATACTCCATCGGTTAACCGAGGGACCGAAAAGGCCTTGTGTGTGTTGCAGCCCAACACCCCTCCAATTGTCAGATCTGCTAGTTCATCTTAGACTTTTGTCATTTTTGCCATGATTATTGTGTGCATGCTATGCCTGTGAGTCCTTCATATGTTTTGTTAAGCATCTTGTTATCTTTCCAAAGGTGCAACCCATGCATTTTTAGGATGTGTGTGATGACTTGTGCAAGCTTGCAAAGTGAGGCACCCGGTAAATCTGTTTTCAGGGACTTAGTAGTTTTCACAGTCTGGGATTATTTAGTTCATGATGCCATGTGTTCATGTTGTTTCCTAGTGATCCGTGCCTCTTTTGAGGATAATCAGTTAGGGAGTTTTGTTAATGTTGTAGTGCTCTATCCATCCATGTCTTTACTTGGAATTATGGAGCACCCTAGATTGAGTCAATCGAGCTCTACGTTTGCTTCGTGGTGAATCTGGGCAGATCGTCAACTCGTTTGCGATTTTGTCGATGCTATTGTAGTTGATCCGTGCATGCTATGCCATTGTTATTGCCATGTCTAGCTTGTATTTTGTGCCTTCTTAATGGATGTATGCCTGCCTTGCCATGACTTGCACCGTAGTGAGTGCATCGAGCTCGTTTACATGCCTTCGTGAGTTATATTTCAGCATGTCTCAGTTTTCACTAAGTCTGAAAACTGATTGTGTTTTAGCTATGTTCGTGTGCCCGTTAGTATATTTTGTGAACCCTTTTGGCCCCAGGTCACTTTGGGTCTTTTGTTAAGCTTGTTGAGTAGCTCCATTCCATGTTCTTACTTGTCTTAATCAGGTCATGTATCATGTTGTTTTGCTGCTCCGAAGAGGGCTTCGTGATCTGAAATTTCAGACAAGTGTTAATTTCACTAAGTCTGGAATCTGTTTTGCATTTGCGTTTTTGCCATGCTTGTTTGAACCTCATAATGGATGAATTGGCCGTAGCTCAGTGCTAGACTTTTGTTAAGCATCTTGTGTGCATCCCTGCCATGTATTTTGTTGTCGTGTTTGGTGGCTGTAGCATGTTCATTTCATTGCATTTAGATGCCTACTTGCTGTAAATCGCAGACCGGTGTCATTTTTGAATCGCTTGCCATTTCCAAACCATAACTCCGATTCCGGCGTTCTTTATATTGTTTTCAAGCGATTTCATCTCATCTTTCCAGTGGCACCCTTGAAATTCCAAGTTGAGGCCAGGTTCATGCATTTCCTGTCATATCTTGCATTTTGCATCCCGCATCGCATCCCGCATAGCATATCATCATTGCATCGTATCGCTTGATCCTTGCACGTGGTTGATTGTGTGCTTGTTGCTTTTTTGTCTTGTTTGGGTAGAGCCGGGGGACGAGTTCGCTACCGAGGAGCCCGTTGAGTTTGCTTGTGAGGATCCAGTCAACTCTGACAACTGTGCAGGCAAGATGATCATACCCTCGAAATCACTACTATCTTTGCTATGCTAGTTTGCTCGCTCTTTGCTATGTCATTGCTACGATGCCTACCTTTTGCTTGTCAGCCTCCCAATTGCCATGTTAAACCTCTAACCCACCATGTCCTAGCAAACCGTTGATTGGCTATGTTACCGCTTTGCTCAGCCCCTCTTATAGCATTGCTAGTTGCAGGTGAAGATTGGAGCCGTTCCTTGTTGGAACATTTATTTACTTGTTGGGATATTATCTTATTACTATGTTATCTTAATGCATCTATATACTTGGTAAAGGGTGGAAGGCTCGACCTCTCGCCTAGTGTTTTGTTCCACTCTTGCCGCCCTAGTTTCCGTCATATCGGTGTTATGTTCCCGGATTTTGCGTTCCTTACGCGGTTGGGTTATAATGGGAACCCCTTGATAGTTCGCCTTGATTAAAGCTTTTCCAGCAATGCCCAACATTGGTTTTACCATTCGCCACCTAGCCTTTTCTTTCCCTTGGGTTCTGCAGACTCAAGGGTCATCTTATTTTAACCCCCCCCCCCCGGGCCAGTGCTCCCTCTGAGTGTTGGTCCGAACTGAGCTGCCTGTGGGGCCACCTCGGGGAAACTTGAGGGTTGGTTTTACTCGTAGCTAGTCTCATCTGAGTGTGCCCTGAGAACGAGATTTGTGCAGCTCCTATCGGGATTTGTCGGCACATTCGGGCGGTGTTGCTGGTCTTGTTTTAACCTGTCGAAGTGTCTTGAGTTACCGAGATACCGAGTCTGATCAGAATGTCTTGGGAGGAGGTCTATTCCTTCGTTGACCATGAGAGCTTGTCATGGGCTAAGTTGGGACTCCCCTGCAGGGATTGAACTTTCGAAAGCCGTGCCCACGGTTATGGGCAGATGGGAATTTGTTAATGTCCGGTTGTAGATAACTTGAACCTTAATTAATTAAAATGAATCAACTGAGTGTGTTACCGTGATGGCCTCTTCTCGGCGGAGTCCGGGAAGTGGACACGGTGTTGGAGTAATGTTTGCGTAGGTTGCTCTCTAGTTTCTCGCTCGTGCTTTGCCTCCTCTTCTCGCTCTCTTTTGCGAATAAGATAGCCACCATATATGCTAGTTGCTTGCTGCAGCTCCACATATATTTGCCTTACCCTTCCTATAAGCTTAAATAGTCTTGATCGCGAGGGTGCGAGATTGCTGAGTCCCTGTGGCTCACAGATTACTATTACACCAGATGTAGGTCAAGGTGATTCCGCTCCAGGTGATGAGTACAAGCTCAAGTGGGAGTTCGACGAGGACTCTCAGCGATACTACGTTTCCTTTCCCGATGTTCAGTAGTGGTGCCCAGTTGGGGGTGATTGGGACCGTTGTCGCTTGTTGGGTTTTCTTCTATTTTGGCGCCGTAGTCGGGCCATGAGTGTTTTGGATGATGTAATGTTATTTATGTACTTGATTGACGTGGCGAGTGTAAGCCAACTATGTTATCTCCCCTTTATTATTCATATTACATGGGATGTTGTGAAGATTGCCTAACTTGCGACATATGCCTTCAATGCGATTATGTCTCTAAGTCGTGCCTTGACACGTGGGAGCTATAGTCGCATCGAGGGTGTTACAACGACGGCACAACAGATCCCGCGGTATGGATCGAGGATTTCCTCCTCCACATCCACATGGCCCGTGGTGATGACTTACACGCCATGAAATACCTCCCACTAAAGCTCAAGGGACCAGCGCGGCATTGGCTTAACAGCTTGCCAATAGAGTCCATTAGCTGTTCGGAAGATCTGGAAGCCGCATTCCTCGACAACTTTTAGGGAACTTATGTGCAGCTACCAAATGCTGATGACTTGAGCCACATAATTCAGTAGCCAGAAGAATCGGCCAGGCAATTCTGGACTCGGTTCCTAACAAAGAAAAATCAAATCATCGACTGTCCGGATGCAGAGGCCCTAGCGGCTTTCAAACACAACATCCGCGACGAATGGCTAGCCCGGCACCTTGGTCGGGAAAACCGAAATCTATGGCAGCCCTCACGGCACTCATGACCCCCTTTTGTGCGGGAGAAGACAGCTGGCTGGCTTGCAGTAATAACATATCAAAGAACCATGGTACTTCGGATACCAAGGACGGCAATAGCAGGTCACGTCGCAACAAACATAAGTGCCGCATTAACAGCAATAATACTGAGGATACGGCAGTCAATGCCGGATTCAAAGGCTCTAAACCCGGTCAGCGGAAAAAGCCATTCAAACAAAGTACGCCGGGTCCGTCCATCTTGGACCGTATACTCGATCGCTCGTGTCAAATACATGGCACCCCAGAAAAGCCAGCCAATCACACCAACAGGGATTGTTGGGTGTTCAAGCAGGCTGGCAAGTTAATTGCCGAAAACAAGGACAAGGGGCCACATAGCGATGATGAGGAGGAGCCCTGGCAGCCACACACCGGAGGACAAAAGAGGTTTCCCCCACAAGTGCGGATGGTGAACATGATATACACAACCCACATCCCCAAGAGGGAGCGGAAGCATGCGCTCAGGGACGTATATGCGTTGGAGCCAGTCGCCCCAAAGTTCAACCCATGGTCCTCCTATCCGATCACTTTCGATCGCAGGGACCATCCCACTAGTATCCGTCATGGCGGATTCGCCGCACTGGTTCTGGACCCAATCATTGACAGATTTCACCTCACTCGAGTCCTTATGGATGGCGGCAGCAGCCTGAACCTGCTTTATCAGGACACAGTGCGCAAAATGGGTATAGACCCCTCAAGGATCAAACCCACAAAAACGACCTTTAAAGACGTCATTCCAGGCGTAGAGGCCCATTGCACAAGCTCAATTACACTGGAAGTGGTCTTCGGATCCCCAGATAACTTCTGAAGCGAAGATTTAATCTTCGATATAGTCCCGTTCCGCAGTGGTTATCATGCACTGCTCGGGCGAACCGCAATTGCGAGATTCAATGCGGTACCGCATTATGCATACCTCAAGCTCAAGATGTCAGGACCTCGCGGGGTTATTACAGTCAATGGAAACACAGAGCGCTCTCTCCGAACGGAGGAGCACACCGCGGCCCTCGCAGCAAAAGCGCAAAGCAACCTCTCAAGGCAATCCACTAGTTCAGCGTTTCAAGACCTGGACACCTTCAAGCGCGCTCAGAGCAATCGGCAACTAAACCACCTGGTGCGATCTGAGCTCACGTAGCAATGCGGCCCCCACCCCAATCCCAGCCAAACGGCGAAACTCGTGCCACGCGTACATAATTACGCATTAAAAATACAATGGGCACAGGTGGGGAGGGCGGCACAACTGCGGCACGCCCCAAGACGCGGCTTAAACCGCACTAGGCGCTTCCCGTTTGGTTATTTTTCTCTTTTTCAGGACCTTAATCTCTGGAAACCCTGTCCGGCGGCGCTATTGCTGAACACATGATGCAGCAACCAAGGAGGCAAAAAGCTACGTCACACCACGGAATTCCCAGGTGGATTACAATAACGAGCGAAATATTTGATTTAATACTGTTCATCGGCTTGCCCTTGGAAGGGACATAGTCCTACTCTTTGCTTATCGCACCATCTGTATCATTCTGCTTTAACGCACCTTTTTGGATAAACAACGCATGACATTACGACTATTATTGCATTCTTGTTATATATATATATATATATATATGTGTGTGTGTGTG
>NC_041382.1:500345171-500352680 GCF_002162155.2 Triticum dicoccoides | reverse complement strand
GTTCATTAATGACGCCTTGCAACCATACACTTTGGTACGGCCAATACACCAGGGGCTTACGTACCCCACAATATGGTGTGAAAAGTCCGAACACTTTCACAAGTGCGGCACCCCGAACTTATAGCATTATATGCATCAGCTCCGAATCATGTCTTTGGTCAAATGTTGGGTTTGCCTGGCTCCTATGTTTTGGTACCTTATGTTCCGCTCTATCGGCTAAGGTAGCGCTAGGAGAACTACTGCGATTGTGCCCCGGTTCTGCTGGGCTAAAGCACCTCAGTAGAGAAAGCTAAAACTGGCTGTCATGATAAGGCGAGAGACTGGTGACTGTTCGGCGAGGTTTTCGAGTCCCTAAAGGCTTATGCCGCTTAGAGCGAGGGGCCGGCCCTGTCCGGCTTAAAGGCGTGTATCGCGCCCCGAATTCGGCCTTCAGAATACCAGGGGCTTCGCCAAAATTTAAAATTATAGAATTCTATGGCTAAGTGAGAGTGATAAAGCATTATTAGTCCGGTTGTCTTGTTCGCTGTGCTGAGCACCTCCCTCGAAGGACCTAAACATGGGAACAAGAGTGCTCAGGTTTATCCCGAACACCCCAGCACTCATGGCATGGGGGCAGAAGCCGAGGACTATCCATCTCTCATATTGGATAAACAGCCAAACAGAAGGTAATATTTTAAATTCACACAAGCATTGCATAGCGCAGATGAAACAAGTTTTCATCATACAGGATCACACGAGCAAGTTTACTCAAATATTACCTCCTTTGAACATTCGTCCGCTACAAGATGGGCACCCTTCAGGGCACCCTCATAATAAATTTCGGGGGTGCGGTGCTCCTTGCCCTGCGGCGGCCCTTCCTTGATCAGCTTCACAGCGTCTAGCTTAGCCCACTGCACCTTCACATGGGCAAAAGCCCGGCGCGCACCTTCGATGCAGACGGACCGCTTGACGACCTCCAGCCGTGGGCAGGCATCCACAAGCCGCCTCACCAGGCCGAAGTAGCTGTTCGGAAGGGCGTCGCCAGGGCACAGCCGGACTATAAGGCCCTTCATGGCCTGTTCGGCCGCCTTGTGCAGCTCGACCAGCTGCTTTAGTTGGTCGCTCAGAGGCATCGGGTGTTCGGTCCCAGTATACTGAGACCAGAATAGCTTCTCCGTTGAGCTTCCCTCCTCAGCCTGGTAAAACTATGCGGCATCCGACACGCTGCGGGGCAAATCTTTGAACGCTCTTGGAGAGCTCCGAATTCGGGTAAGTAATCGATAATTTACTTTTACATGCTTGCTCTGCATATAGAATGCCTTACCCGTCGCTATCTTCTTCATTGCGTCGATCTCCTGGAGGGCCTTTTAGGCTTCGGCCTTGGCACTTTTTGCGCTCTCGAGGGCCGCAGCAAGCTCTGACTCTCGCGTCTTCGAGTCAACCTCCAATGCCTCATGCTTCGTCATGAGAGCCTGGAGCTCTTGCTGCACCTCACCCACCCGAGCCTCTTGCTTTTCTCGCTCGGTGTGCTCCTTGGTTGCTTTATCTTTGGCCTCGGACGGCACTTGGTTTAGGGTTGCCACTTCGGTCGTGGCCCTTGGCAAATTCATGATGATCCTGTCATTTTGCAATCGCACTCTTTTTATACATATCCACAGACTAGGTACTACTTACCTTTGTTCTCCTCGAGCTGCCTCTTGGCAAGGCCAAGCTCATCCTGGGACCCTTTAAGGTCCTGCTTCAGTACGGCGACCTCCGCAGTCAGTGCGGCGGATGCCAGCAGCGAAGCCTGCATATGCATATTGACATACTCATATTAGACTCCTGCGATGTTGTTTGATCCTCTGTTCGGCTTTTCTTTGTGAACACCGAACAGAGCATCAGGGGCTACTGTCTATGCGGTAATATTTTCCTATATTTTAAACACTTACCTCAAAGCCTATTAGAAGGCTGGCACTGGCTTCAGTCAATCCGCTCTTGGCGGACTGAACCTTCTGGATCACCGCACTCATGATAGTGTGGTGCTCCTCATCGATGGAAGCGCCGTGAAGCACTTCCAGCAAATTGTCCGGCACCTCTGGATGGACAGAGGTCACCGGTACATGCATCTCGCCCCTCTTAGAAGGAGGCCACCTGCCTGAGTCTGGAACCACTGGAGGTTCCGGCGCGGTGTTCGGCTGAGGGCCGAACTCGGATCTCTCAGGGGCCTTGTCCCCTCGGCTCCTGGAGTCCGGGAGGCCGCCTTGAGGCACCTCTGGGACTGTCTCCCCTCGACCCGGTGCCTCGTGAGACAGCACCTCGGCGTCGTCCGCAGGATGAGGGGAGGTGGCGGTCGGGCCTGGATCGCTATCCATATCCGATGAGCCCAGGGAGCCGTCCGATGATACATCAATACGGGCTCGGGGCGGCCTGCATAATCATATTTCAGCGTTAGGTGAAGTAGTGCGACAAAGGAATACTATGAGTTACTCTGGTATCTGAATACTTACGACTTCCCCCGGGGCTTGGCCCTGGGCAGCCACTCGTCTTCGCCGTCAGCGGCGCTGGTAGAGCTGTCCGGAAGGAGAGTCCTCCCCTTCTTGGACCCTTCGGCTTCCCCAGTTGGGGCGGCCTTCCTTTTCTTGTCTCCCCCGTCTAGAGGGGGAGCATCTTCTTTTGCCTCCTCGTCTTCGGGGGAGGATTGGGCCGTAGAGTCCTCGGACGGTGAGTCCGATGACGCCTGGCGTCGGTAACTCTTTCGGGTTCCCTTGGCCTTCTTGGTCTTCTCCGGCACCGTATAAGGAGCCGGAGTCAGCATCTTCGCCAGAAGAGCGTCTGCTGGGCCTTCGGGCAAAGGAGCCGGACAGTCGATCTATCCGGCCGTCTCCTGCCAGTCCTGTCAAAGGTACGGGAGTTTAGATCCCGCATGGAGTCAATCTATGAAAAATAAGTATCCTGTAAGAGGTAAAGCAGCTTACCGCACTGGCTTGGCGCTTCGCGCTGAATCCGCAATCCTCAGTAATGGGACGGGGGACCTCGGCGCTCTTGAACAGCACCCTCTAGGCATCTTCGTGAGTTGAGTCGAAGAGCCTGTTCAGAGTTCGGTGCTGCGCCGGGTCGAACTCCCACAAGTTGAAGGCCCGTTGTTGGCACGGGAGGATCCGGCGGTGGAGCATGACCTGGACTATGTTGACAAGTTTGAGCTTCTTGTTCACCATATTTTGAATACATGTTTGGAGTCCGGTCAGCTCTCCCGAACTACTCTAGGACAGGCCCTTCTCTTGCCAGGAGGTGAGCCATGTGGGGAAGCCAGATCGGAACTCGGGGGCCGCTACCCATGTAGGGTCACGCGGCTCAGTGGTGTAGAACCACCTCGATTGCCACCCCTTTATGGTCTCCATGAAGGAGCCCTCGAGCCATGTGATGTTGGGCATCTTTCCCACCATGGCGCCTCCGCACTCCGCCTAGCGGCCGCTCACTACCTTCGGCTTGACATTGAAAGTCTTCAGCCATAAGCCGAAGTGGGGCTTGATGCGGAGGAAAGCCTCGCACACGACGATAAACACCGAGATGTTGAGGATGAAGTTCGGGGCCAGATCATGGAAACCCAAGCCATAGTAGAACATGAGCCCCCGGACAAATGGGTGGAGAGGAAATCCTAGTCCGCGGAGGAAATGGGTGAGGAACACTACCCTCTCATGGGGCCTGGGGGTGGGGATGAGCTGCCCATCCTTTGGGAGCCAGTGCGCGATGTTGTCGGGCAAGTATCCGGCTCTCCTCAGCTTCTTGACGTGTCCCTCTGTGACGGAGGAGACCATCCACCTGCCTCCCGCTCCGGACATGGTTGGAGAAGGTCGAGGTGGGAAATGCGAACTTGGGCGCTGGAGCTCGAGTGTGCGAAGGTGGATGAGCAAAGGAGGAAGAAGGCGTGGATGAAAAAGTAAATCCTTATCCATTTATATGGGCGGACGAAACTATGTGTCCCCACTAGCCTGGTAAAACTCGCTTGTCCCCCAAGTGCCGTAATCGATGGCACGGTTGGGTTACCCACACCCGTATTGATGAGAATCCCGTGATAAGGGGACACGATCTCTGCTTTGACAAGACGTGTCAAAAAAAACTGCCTGCATTATGTGCGGGGCTAGTTAAAGGAAACGGTTCGAATAATCACCGGGCCGTGACATAATGTCGTGTTGCCAAAACAAGTCAGCAAATTGGATTTGTGGAAATATTATTCTCTCTACGGTGGTATGTGGAACTTATTTTGCAGGGTCAGACACTATCCTTATATTCAAATTCTTCCATGGTATATTCGGAGGAGGAACCCGCCTTGCAATGCCGAAGACAATACTGCGCGCCGGACTCATTGTCATTGAAAGCCTGGTTCAGGGGCTACTGTGGGAGTCCTGGATTAGGGGGTCTCCAGACAGCCGGACTATATCCTTTGGCCAGACTGTTAGACTATGAAGATACAAGATTGAAGACTTCGTCTCGTGTCCGGATGGGACTCTACTTGGCGTGGAAGGCAAGCTAGGCAATACGGGTATGTGTATCTCCTCCTTTGTAACCGACCTTGTGTAACCCTAACCTCTCCGGTGTCTATATAAACCGGAGGGTTTTAGTCCGTAGGACAACATACAATCATACCATAGACTAGCTTCTAGGGTTTAGCCTCTCCGATCTCGTGGTAGATCTACTCTTGTACTACCCATATCATTAATATTAATCAAGCAGGACATAGGGTTTTACCTCCATCAAGAGGGCCCGAACCTGGGTAAAACATTGTGTCCCCTACCTCCTGTTACCATCCGCCTTAGACGCACAGTTCGGGACCCCCTACCTGAGATCCGTTGGTTTTGACACCGACAGTAGCTCTTGTCCGGTCATGCTTAGGAAGTAGCTTCCATCTTCATTTTCAGATAGCATGGACATGATTGTTGTCTGCTTGACATCATGGTACTGCAGGAGCTTTATGTACTCCAAAATAGTGGGGTCATAATTCTTGTCTGAGTGCAAGAATACCAGCATGTCATCAGTTTGCATGAGTTCGTGATTATGATTGTACTCAATGTCCGCTGCCACACATGTTTTATCCTCCTGCACCTTCACCCTCATTCTTCCATTGCAGCATGTCCTCTGCGATGTTTTGTTTCGCTTCATGTTAGCCTCTGAAACAGAAGATGTGTGTATCCCTTGGAATGCACAAACAAAATACTTGTGGTTGTCATTCCCCCTCCCCCCCGTCTTCCTGATTCCAAAACCAGCGTGTCTGGCGTATCTGTTATAAAATTCCCTTGCTTTGTCTACATCTTTGAATCGCATCTTTAGTCTTGGTATTAGATAATCTGGTAGATCCGGCGTCTGTAGAAAAAGAAAAAAATCCAAACAGCATGTTAAAATGCAGTTTTATGAACTTGTTATCCTGGAGGGAGCAGATAATTTGCAGATAATACAATATGCGTATATAAATATTTTTTGTTTCACTTACGTGCGTGTATGATCGCAACTCCGTTGGTGTCTGTTGTTGTCCCTCTGGGATGGGGCACGGCGGAGTAATCATAGCAGGATGCAGCAGTGGATCACGAGGAGGAAGGAGGGCTGAAGATGGCCTCTCTCTTGTTTGTGTCTTTTTTCTTGAGGTGGTTGCGGAGGCATTGCGATCCTGGTCTTGGTTTGCTCTTTTGTTTTGTGAAGCAATCCATCTACCTTATGCCCCGTACAATTCTGACCTCTAGCAGCAGCAGGAGGATCCAACGGTGGTAGTGTGCAGAGCACTCTCCTTCGTGTGTGTGTGTGTTGCTATTGGATTTGTCCTGGGATCCGGTTTAGTTGCTTCGCTTGGCATTGATGAGGCACACAAGGATAACCTCTAGAGTTACATGCAGGACTTGAGCTAACCCCCTCCTCCATTGGCATGCTTGTGAGTCTGCTGGTGGATACAAAGAATTCGCGTGGGATTTCCAGCGTCACCCAATTAGGTGGAGGCAGTTGTGCAGATATGGTTGTGGCCCAGCATCTTGGAAGTCTCTGTGTGTTTCAGGTGTCATCCATTTTTGGTCTGGAGCAGGTTGGTAATGTTGTTGGTGCGTTTGAGGTGTGACCCATTGAGGGGGTGGTGCAACGCGTACAGGTTTTGGATTGTGTACTTGCTACTGGGAACTTCTAAGCTTCTTCATGCGTCTCTCGTCTTGCTGACATAAAAGAAAAAAATGTCTATTAGCACACAAGTTAGATCTGCCTATACCTTTGTAACTGAACTTAGCATTATTCACAGCCTGAACTTCTCATATAAAAGTGGTGTTCATGTACATAACTTTTTCTCTAGGAGAGCCATCACACTATGCACTGAGCTGAGCATCTGCCAATACTTTTGTACCTGAACTGATCACCCTTCACATAATGAACCTCACATCCTCTTAATTCTACACTATTTGATTACTTATATGTACCTGAACTGAGCACTCTCCACAACCTGAACTTCTTGTTTTGCAAAGGGGAAATACTGTCTACGGTTAAAAAACCTGAACCTTCATGAGTTTGAATGGTTGGACTGCTAGTGCATACCAACCTGACCTTCATGTGAGATCACATGCATGTTCTATTTTCCTTTTTTTTGCACAGAACCAGATACATACCAACCTGAATTCTAGCAGACTTACTAGTTCAACTTCACATGGCTTTTCCACATGTGAATGTGAATGCAGGCATATTTTACAGTGTTTGTAGCCTGGACTGAGGCTCACATACTACCTGAACTTCACATGCATGTAAGCAGGCAGATTTTACAATGATGTTCTGTAGCCTGGAGTGAGGCTCACACACTACCAGAACTTCACATGGTTGTAAACAGGCAGATTTTTAAAAAAAGTTTTTGTAGACTGTACTGATGCTCACACACCACCTGAACTTCACATAGCTGTAAGCAAATAACAAACAGAAGGAAGAAGTTCAACCATACCCTGGCTAGAAGTTCGGCCAACCTTTTTCCAGCAACTGATAGGCCACCTTGAGAACAATTCATCGTGGAGGTAGGAGAGGAATTCCATGGCAATCCATGTCTTGTAGAGGGCGCGAAGTTCATCTGCACGAAGCAAGAAGGTTAGAGAAGGCAAGATTGAAGAAGAAGGCAAATTTGGGAGGAAGTTCATGTACTTTTGCCGCTGAATTTGAGGGCGCAGCCGATGCTGCCTCCGCGGAGGAGTTGCTCTATTGGTCGCGCCACTCGCTGTAGCTTGCGTCGGGGCCGTCATCTGGTCTGCCAAGGCTTCGGGTGGTAGCAATGGGATGAGGATGCGGCTTCCTGAAGTCCACGGCGGCTTCGCCACGTCCAGGCGATGCAGGCTCCCTCGCGCCGGCGTCCGCCATCGCTTGCTCGCCCGCGCCGGTGGCCGGCCATGTGGTGGATACGGAGGGGAGGCGGCGGATCCGGCCGGCTAGGAGCTGGGGAAGGAGGGGAGGCGGTGGATCCGGCCGGCCAGGAGCTGTAGACGGGGGGAGGCGGCGGATCCGGCGAAGATCAGTGGCGAGGAGGGGAGGAGGTCGGGGATCGAG
>NC_041382.1:500341365-500344993 GCF_002162155.2 Triticum dicoccoides | reverse complement strand
AGGAGGGGGGGTTGGTCGGCTCGGGATCGGGGGATCAGGTGGATCCTGTCGGGGCGGCTCGGGATCGGGTGGGATTCTATCTGGTTGGGCCGGGCAGTTCAGGGAAGTTCAGGAGGGGGTCCATCGGGCCCTATATAGGGCTGCTGTGATCCAAATAACTATTCTAATCCTGGGATTAGAATAGTGTTGTCCTATATATATATATATATATATATATATATATATATATATATATATATATATATATATATATATATATATATATATATATATATATATATATAGGGTCGCGCTATTCGTCACCTTGGGTGAGGCATAGTTATTCTTCACCCCCCTCTATTTTACCATCAATGCACCGTAAATTTACGTTCTGTAAGTTTTGTCTTATTTCCGACGCAAAAAGGGACCGTAAGAAAATATATAATCGCCGTAAAAAATATTTTATGTTATGTAAAATTACAAACATAAAAATATAGTCTAAAATATACATAAACTGCAAATTTTCTTGTCTTATGACCTATATTTTTATTTTCTTATGTCAAATTTTACGTAGTGAATCAATAGGAATGTAACTATTTGAATTCAAAATGTAATTTAATTATGAAATGATCGTAAGATTACCTCGGGTGAAGAATAACTTATTCTGCACCCTGGTTGATGAATAGTAACACTATATATATATACATATATATATATATATCCTCACGGAAGCTAGGGTCTTCATTGCGAGCGTGGTCTTCTGGCTGCAGGGAGGGACAATGAATGTTCTCGACCTCCTTCCTCCATGATTGTTTTAAGACAAAAAGAACAATTTGATTAATCTTACCTATAACGAGGTGGAACAGTGTTGATAATCAGAAAAACTTACCCATTCAATGGGGTTGTAAATGGAAAAGCCTTCTCGACAGTTTAAGCGAAGGAAGTCTTCTTTCTCCCCCTTGTACAGATCAGCCAGGATTATGGCCAGTTCGGCTGTTGTATCTGGGCCCTTGTGTTTGTAGCGAGATGCGTCGTCTTATCTATTATAACATCATAAAGGAGTTACTCTGGACTGAAGGGTTTGAATGCATCGTTTTATTGCGATAGCCATAACTTTGACTATCGAGAGCTCAGAATGAGCCAGTAATCTAACCTTACTGACCAACCTCTTTACTTCCGCACTATCTTCCTCCTTGGGACTTCGGGGGTGCCAATTGAGGCGTTTCTTTAAAGGAGCACTGGAGAATTTGGGGAGGCCGCACCGAACTGGGTCTGGAAGGGGGACGTCTCAATATAAAACCATTTCGAAGATCATTCCTGGAATACCTCCTTGGGAGCTCCAATAGGGTAGCCTGATCTGGCTATGTGCCATACTTCGGCACCGCCCACTTCAAATATGGACCCCCCTCAATGGTGAGGGACGAGGCAGAAGAACTTCCTCCATAGTTCGAAATGTGCCTCGCAACCCAGAAACAGTTCACAGAGGCCTACAAAGCTCGAGATGTGTAGAATCGAACCTGGGGTGAGGTTGTGCAGTTGGATTTCGTAGAACTCCAAGAGGCCTCTGAGAAAGGTATGGATTGTGAATCCTAAGCCCCGCAAGAGAAACGAAACTAAGCATACCCTCTCCTCCTTGTTGGGGTTGGGGAAATTTTCTGCTAACACATCATTGCCGATCGAGGCTAATCCCGCTCGCACAGGGACTAGATCTGCGAGAGGGAGATATCCCTGCGTATGAAGACGACTCGGCTGAAGATGGGACACGGAGCAGCTCCGCCAATCACCCTCTTGAGGGCCATGAGGGCACGAAGAAGAAGTAGGAGCGTCGTTCATGTTTTGATGTTTTCCGTGGCTAGTCCTCATGCTCTCTGCATGATGTGGATGGCATTTGGAGGTTTGGCCTCTTTATATAGACGTCGTCCCTGT
This sequence comes from Triticum dicoccoides, assembly GCF_002162155.2. NCBI lineage: Eukaryota > Viridiplantae > Streptophyta > Magnoliopsida > Poales > Poaceae > Triticum > Triticum dicoccoides. The sequence continues at coordinate 500,343,088 of NC_041382.1, read as the reverse complement.
GTGGTCCGGGGCTTTTTGGTAAAAAAATATTATGGACCGTTCACATTCGCCCGGCGCATGCAAATCGAGGCGACCACAGGGAAGGAGTCATAAAGGCGGAACGTGGAAGTCAGGGTCAAACTGTTATCCGTCCGAGGTATGATGAAGAACCAGCCTTGCAAAAGCCGAAGACATAAGCTGGATACTACATCGTTGTTTGAAGGCCAGTTCGGGGGCTACTAAGGGAGTCCTGGATTAGGGGGTCCTCGAGTGTCCAGGGTATTTGATATGGGCTGGACTGATGGGCCGAGAAGATACAAGCAGAAAACTTTCCCCGTATCTGGGTAGGACTCCTGTATGCGTGGAAGACAAGTTTGGTGTCCGGATATGTTATTTCCTTCCCTCACAAACCGACTGTATACTACCCTAGACCCCTTCAACGTGTATATAAACCGGAGGGTTTAGTCCGTAGAGATCATTAGAATTCTCATAGGCTAGACAACTAGGGTTTAGCCATTACAATCTTGAGGTAGATCAACTCTTGTAACCCCAATACTCATCGAATACAATCAAGCAGGACGTAGGGTTTTACCTCCATTAAGAGGGCCCGAACCTGGGTAAACATTGTGTCCCCCTTGTCCCTTGTTACTGAAGGAAATATGCCCTAGAGGCAATAATAAAGTTATTATTTATTTCCTTATATCATGATAAATGTTTATTATTCATGCTAGAATTGTATTAACCGGAAACATAATACATGTGAATACATAGACAAACAGAGTGTCACTAGTATGCCTCTACTTGACTAGCTCATTAATCAAAGATGGTTATGTTTCCTAACCATGGACAAAGAGTTGTTATTTGATTAACGGGATCACATCATTAGGTGAATGATCTGATTGACATGACCCATTCCATTAGCTTAGCACCCGAACGTTTAGTATGTTGCTATTGCTTTCTTCATGACTTATACATGTTCCTATGACTATGAGATTATGCAACTCCCATTTGCCGGAGGAACACTTTGTGTGCTACACGTCACAACGTAACTGGGTGATTATAAAGGTGCTCTACAGGTGTCTCCAAAGGTACATGTTGGGTTGGCGTATTTCGAGATTAGGATTTGTCACTCCGATTGTCGGAGAGGTATCTCTGGGCCCTCTCGGTAATGCACATCACATAAGCCTTGCAAGCATTGCAACTAATGAGTTAGTTGTGAGATGATGTATTACGGAATGAGTAAAGAGACTTGCCGGTAACGAGATTGAACTAGGTATTGAGATACCGACGATCAAATCTTGGGCAAGTAACATACCGATGACAAAGGGAACAACGTATGTTGTTATGCGGTCTAACCGATAAAAGATCTTCGTAGAATATGTAGGAGCCAATATGAGCATCCAGGTTCCGCTATTGGTTATTGACCGGAGACGTGTCTCGGTCATGTCTACATTGTTCTCGAACCCGTAGGGTCCGCACGCTTAAGGTTTCGATGACAGTTATATTATGAGTTTATGCATTTTGATGTACCGAAGTTTGTTCGGAGTCCTGGATGTGATCACGGACATGACGAGGAGTTTCGAAATGGTCGAGACATAAAGATTGATATATTGGAAGCCTATATTTGGATATCGGAAGTGTTCCGGGTGAAATCGGGATTTTACCGGAGTACCGGGAGGTTACCGGAACCCCCCGGGAGGTATATGGGCCTTAGTGGGCTTTAGTGGAAGAGAGGAGAGGTGGC
>NC_041382.1:500270479-500341013 GCF_002162155.2 Triticum dicoccoides | reverse complement strand
TTCCTTCTCTCTCTCCTCTTTCCCCCCTCCCGAATCCTATTCCAACTAGGAAAGGGGGGAATCCTACTCCCAGAGGGAGTAGGACTCCTCCTGGCGCGCCCTCTCCTGGCCGGCCGCACCCCCCCCTTTGATCCTTTATATACGGAGGCAGGGAGCACCCCTAGACACAAGTTGATCCACGTGATCATATTCTTAGCCGTGTGTGGTGCCCCCTTCCACCATAGTCCTCGATAATATTGTAGCGGTGCTTAGGCAAAGCCTTGCGACGATAGTACATCAAGATCGTCACCACGCCGTCGTGCTGACGGAACTCTTCCCCGACACTTTGCTGGATCGGAGTCCGGGGATCGTCATCGAGCTGAACGTGTGCTAGAACTCGGAGGTGCCGTAGTTTCAGTGCTTGATCGGTCGGGCCGTGAAGACGTACGACTACATCAAGCACATTGTGATAACACTTCTGTTGTCGATCTACAAGGGTACGTAGATCACACTCTCCCCTCTCGTTGCTATGCATCACCATGATCTTGCGTGTACGTAGGAAAATTTTTGAAATTACTATGTTCCCCAACAGTGACATCCGAGCCTAGGTTTTATATGTTGATGTTATATGCACGAGTAGAACACAAGTGAGTTGTGGGCGATATAAGTCATACTGCTTACCAGCATGTCAAACTTTGGTTCGGCGGTATTGTTGGATGAAGCGGCCCGGACCGACATTACGCATACGCTTACGCGAGACCGGTTCTCCCGACGTGCTTTGCACAAAGGTGGCTAGCGGGTGACAGTTTCTCCAACTTTAGTTGAACCGAGTGTGGCTACGCCCGGTCCTTGCGAAGGTTAAAACAGCACCAACTTGACAAACTATCGTTGTGGTTTTGATGCGTAGGTAAGATTGGTTCTTGCTTAAGCCCGTAGCAGCCACGTAAAACATGCAACAACAAAGTAGAGGACGTCTAACTTGTTTTTGCAGGGCATGTTGTGATGTGATATGGTCAAGACATGATGCTAAATTTTATTGTATGAGATGATCATGTTTTGTAACCGAGTTATCAGCAACTGGCAGGAGCCATATGGTTGTTGATTTATTGTATGCAATCCAATCGCGCTGTAATGCTTTACTTTATCACTAAGCGGTAGCGATAGTCATGGAAGCATAAGATTGGCGAGACGACAACGATGCTACGATGGAGATCAAGGTGTCGCGCCGGTGACGATGGTGATCACGACGGTGCTTCGAAGATGGAGATCACAAGCACAAGATGATGATGGCCATATCATATCACTTATATTGATTGCATGTGATGTTTATCTTTTATGCATCTTATCTTGCTTTGATTGACGGTAGCATTATAAGATGATCTCTCACTAATTATCAAGAAGTGTTCACCCTGAGTATGCACCATTGCGAAAGTTCTTCGTGCTGAGACACCACGTGATGATCGGGTGTGATAGGCTCTACGTTCAAATACAACGGGTGCAAAACAGTTGCACATGCGGAATACTCAGGTTATACTTGACGAGCCAAGCATATACAGATATGGCCTCGGAACACGGAGACCGAAAGGTCGAGCGTGAATCATATAGTAGATATGATCAACATAGCGATGTTCACCAATGAAACTACTCCATCTCACGTGATGATCAGACATGGTTTAGTTGATTTGGATCACGTAATCACTTAGAGGATTAGAGGGATGTCTATCTAAGTGGGAGTTCTTTAAGTAATATGATTAATTGAACCTAAATTTATCATGAACTTAGTACCTGATAGTATCTTGCTTATTCATGTTTGATTGTAGATAGATGGCCCGTGCTGTTGTTCCGTTGAATTTTAATGCGTTCCTTAAGAAAGCAAAGTTGAAAGATGATGGTAGAAATTACACGGACTGGGTTCGTAACTTGAGGATTATCCTCATTGATGCACAGAAGAATTATGTCCTGGAAGCACCGCTGGGTGCCAGGCCTGCTGCTGGAGCAACACCAGATGTTATGAACGTCTGGCAGAGCAAAGCTGATGACTACTCGATAGTTCAGTGTGCCATGCTTTACGGCTTAGAATCGGGACTTCAACGACGTTTTGAATGTCATGGAGCATATGAGATGTTCCAAGAGTTGAAGTTAATATTTCAAGCAAATGCCCGGATTAAGAGATATGAAGTCTCCAATAAGTTCTATAGCTGCAAGATGGAGGAGAACAGTTCTGTCAGTGAGCATATACTCAAAATGTCTGGGTATAATAATCACTTGATTCAATTGGGAGTTAATCTTCCAGATGATTGCGTCATTGACAGAATTCTCCAATCACTGCCACCAAGCTACAAGAGCTTCGTGATGAACTATAATATGCAAGGGATGAATAAGACTATTCCCGAGCTCTTCGCAATGCTGAAAGCTGCGGAGGTAGAAATCAAGAAGGAGCATCAAGTGTTGATGGTCAACAAGACCACTAGTTTCAAGAAAAAGGGCAAAGGGAAGAAGAAGGGGAACTTCAAAAAGAACAGCAAGCAAGTTGCTGCTCAAGAGAAGAAACCCAAACCTGGACCTAAGCCTGAAACTGAGTGCTTCTACTGCAAGCAGACTGGTCACTGGAAGCGGAACTGCCTCAAGTATTTGGCGGATAAGAAGGATGGCAAGGTGAACAAAGGTATATGTGATATACATGTTATTGATGTGTACCTTACTAATGCTTGCAGTAGCACCTGGGTATTTGATACTGGTTCTGTTGCTAATATTTGCAACTCGAAACAGGGACTACGGATTAAGTGAAGATTGGCTAACAACGAGGTGATGATGCGCGTGGGAAATGGTTCCAAAGTCGATGTGATCGCAGTCGGCACGCTACCTCTACATCTACCTTCGGGATTAATATTAGACCTAAATAATTGTTCTTTGGTGCCAGCGTTAAGCATGAACATTATATCTGGATCTTGTTTGATGCGAGACGGTTATTCATTTAAATCAGAGAATAATGGTTGTTCTATTTACATGAGTAATATCTTATATGGTCATGCACCCTTAAGGAGTGGTCTATTCTTATTAAATCTCGATAGTAGTGACACACATATTCATAGTGTTGAAGCCAAAAGATGCAGAGTTGTTAATGATAGTGCAACTTATTTGTGGCACTGCCGTTTGGGTCATATCGGTATAAAGCGCATGAAGAAACTCCATACGGATGGGCTTTTGGAACCACTTGATTATGAATCACTTGGTACTTGTGAACCGTGCCTTATGGGTAAGATGACAAAGACACCGTTCTCCGGTACTATGGAGAGAGCAACAGATTTGTTAGAAATCATACATACAAATGTATGTGGTCTGATGAATGTTGAGGCTCGTGGCGGATATCGTTATTTTCTCACCTTCACAGATGACTTAAGCAGATATGGGTATATCTACTTAATGAAACACAAGTCTGAAATGTTTGAAAAGTTCAAAGAATTTCAGAGTGAAGTTGAAAATCATTGTAACAAGAAAATAAAATTCCTACGATCTGATCGTGGAGGAGAATATTTGAGTTACGAGTTTGGTGTACATTTGAAACAATGTGGAATAGTTTCACAACTCACGCCACCCGGAACACCACAGCGTAATGGTGTGTCTGAACGTCGTAATTGTACTTTACTAGATATGGTACGATCTATGATGTCTCTTACTGATTTACCGCTACCGTTTGGGGGATACGCTCTAGAGACGGCCGCATTCACGTTAAATAGGGCACCATCAAAATCCGTTAAGACGACGCCTTATGAACTGTGGTTTGGCAAGAAACCAAAGTTGTCGTTTCTGAAAGTTTGGGGCTGCGATGCTTATGTGAAAAAGCTTCAACCTGATAAGCTCGAACCCAAATCGGAGAAATGTGTCTTCATAGGATATCCAAAGGAAACTATTGGATACACCTTCTATCACAGATCCAAAGGCAAGACTTTTGTTGCTAAATTCGGAAACTTTCTGGAGAAGGAGTTTCTCTCGAAAGAAGTGAGTGGAAGGAAAGTAGAACTTGACGAGGTAACTGTACCTACTCCCTTATTGGAAAGTAGTACATCACAGAAACCTGTTTTTGTGACACCTACAACAATTAGTGAGGAAGCTAATGATGATGATCATGAAACTTCAGAACAAGATACTACTGAACCTCGTAGATCAACCAGAGTGAGATCCGCACCAGAGTGGTACGGTAACCCTGTTCTGGAAGTCATGCTACTAGATCATGATGAACCTACGAACTATGAAGAAGCGATGGTGAGCCCAGATTCCGCAAAATGGCTTGAAGCCATGAAATCTGAGATGGGATCCATGTATGAGAACAAAGTATGGACTTTGGTTGACTTGCCCACTGATCGGCAAGCAATTGAGAATAAATGGATCTTCAAGAAGACTAACACTGACGGTAATATTACTGTCTACAAAGCTCGACTTGTCGCAAAAGGTTTTCGGCAAGTTTAAGGGATTGACTACGATGAGACCTTCTCACCCGTAGCGATGCTTAAGTCTGCCGAATCATGTTAGCAATTGCCGCATTTTATGATTATGAAATTTGGCAGATGGATGTCAAAACTACATTCCTGAATGGATTTCTAGAAGAAGAGTTGTATATGATGCAACCAGAAGGTTTTGTCGATCCAAAGGGAGCTAACAAAGTGTGCAAGCTCCAGCGATCCATTTATGGACTGGTGCAAGCCTCTCGGAGTTGGAATAAACACTTTGATAGTGTGATCAAAGCATTTGGTTTTATACAGACTTTTGGAGAAGCCTGTATTTACAAGAAAGTGAGTGGGAGCTCTATAGCATTTCTGATATTATATGTGGATGACATATTACTAATTGGAAATGATATAGAATTTCTGGATAGCATAAAGGGATACTTGAATAAGAGTTTTTCAATGAAAGACCTCGGTGAAGCTGCTTACATATTAGGCATTAAGATCTATAGAGATAGATCAAGACGCTTAATTGGACTTTCACAAAGCACATACCTTGACAAAGTTTTGAAGAAGTTCAAAATGGATCAAGCAAAGAAAGGGTTCTTGCCTGTGTTACAAGGTGTGAAGTTGAGTCTGACTCAATGCCCGACCACTGCAGAAGATAGAGAGAAAATGAAAGATGTTCCCTATGCTTCAGCCATAGGCTCTATCATGTATGCAATGTTGTGTACCAGACCTGATGTGTGCCTTGCTATAAGTCTAGCAGGGAGGTACCAAAGTAATCTAGGAGTGGATCACTGGACAGCGGTCAAGAACATCCTGAAATACCTGAAAAGGACTAAGGATATGTTTCTCGTTTATGGAGGTGACAAAGAGCTAATCGTAAATGGTTACGTCGATGCAAGCTTTGACACTGATCCGGACGATTCTAAATCGCAAACCGAATACGTGTTTACATTAAACGGTGGAGCTGTCAGTTGGTGCAGTTCTAAACAAAGCGTCGTGGCGGGATCTACGTGTGAAGCGGAATACGTAGCTGCTTCGGAAGCAGAAAATGAAGGAGTCTGGATGAAGGAGTTCATATCCGATCTAGGTGTCATACCTAGTGCATCGGGTCTAATGAAAATCTTTTGTGACAATACTGGTGCAATTGCCTTGGCAAAGGAATCCAGATTTAACAAGAGAACCAAGCACATCAAGAGACGCTTCAATTCCATCCGGAATCTATTCCAGGTGGGAGACATAGAGATTTGCAAGATACATACGGATCTGAATATAGAAAACCCATTGACTAAGCCTCTTCCACGAGCAAAACATGATCAGCACCAAGGCTCCATGGGTGTTAGAATCATTACTGTGTAATCTAGATTATTGACTCTAGTGCAAGTGGGAGACTGAAGGAAATATGCCCTAGAGGCAATAATAAAGTTATTATTTATTTCTTTATATCATGATAAATTTTTATTATTCATGCTAGAATTGTATTAACCGGAAACATAATACATGTGTGAATACATAGACAAACAGAGTGTCACTAGTATGCCTCTACTTGACTAGCTCATTAATCAAAGATGGTTATGTTTCCTAACCATGGACAAAGAGTTGTTATTTGATTAACGGGATCACATCATTAGGTGAATGATCTGATTGACATGACCCATTCCATTAGCTTAGCACCCGACCGTTTAGTATGTTGCTATTGCTTTCTTCATGACTTATACATGTTCCTATGACTATGAGATTATGCAACTCCCGTTTGTCGGAGGAACACTTTGTGTGCTACCAAACGTCACAACGTAACTGGGTGATTATAAAGGTGCTCTACAGGTGTCTCCAAAGGTACATGTTGGGTTGGCGTATTTCGAGATTAGGATTTGTCACTCCGATTGTCAGAGAGGTATCTCTGGGCCCTCTCGGTAATGCACATCACATAAGCCTTGCAAGCATTGCAACTAATGAGTTAGTTGTGAGATGATGTATTACGGAACGAGTAAAGAGACTTGCCGGTAACGAGATTGAACTAGGTATTGAGATACCGGCGATCGAATCTCGGGCAAGTAACATACCGATGACAAAGGAACAACGTATGTTGTTATGCGGTCTGACCGATAAAAGATCTTCGTAGAATATGTAGGAGCCAATATGAGCATCCAGGTTCCGCTATTGGTTATTGACCGGAGACGTGTCTCGGTCATGTCTACATTGTTCTCGAACCCGTAGGGTCCGCACGCTTAAGGTTTCGATGACAGTTATATTATGAGTTTATGCATTTTGATGTACCGAAGTTTGTTCGGAGTCCCGGATGTGATCACGGACATGACGAGGAGTGTCAAAATGGTCGAGACATAAAGATTGATATATTGGAAGCCTATATTTGGATATCGGAAGTGTTCCGGGTGAAATCGGGATTTTACCGGAGTACCGGGAGGTTACCGGAACCCCCCGGGAGGTAATGGGCCTTAGTGGGCTTTAGTGGAAGAGAGGAGAGGTGGCCAGGGCTGGGCCGCGCGCGCCTCCTCCCCTAGTCCTAATAGGACAAGGAGAGGGGGCCGGCGCCCCCCTTCCTTCTCTCTCTCCTCTTTCCCCCCTCCCGAATCCTATTCCAACTAGGAAAGGGGGGAATCCTACTCCCGGAGGGAGTAGGACTCCTCCTGGCGCGCCCTCTCCTGGCCGGCCGCACCCCCCCCCCTTTGATCCTTTATATACGAAGGCAGGGAGCACCCCTAGACACAAGTTGATCCGCGTGATCATATTCTTAGCCGTGTGGGTGCCCCCTTCCACCATAGTCCTCGATAATATTGTAGCGGTGCTTAGGCGAAGCCCTGCGACGGTACTACATCAAGATCGTCACCACGCCGTCGTGCTGACGGAACTCTTCCCCGACACTTTGCTGGATCGGAGTCCGGGGATCGTCATCGAGCTGAACGTGTGCTAGAACTCGGAGGTGCCGTAGTTTCGGTGCTTGATCGGTCAGGCCATGAAGACATACGACTACATCAACCATGTTGTGATAACGCTTCCGTTGTCGATCTACAAGGGTACATAGATCACACTCTCCCCTCTCGTTGCTATGCATCACCATGATCTTGCGTGTGCGTAGGAAATTTTTTGAAATTACTATGTTCCCCAACAGTTACCACGAATCCTCAGACGCACAGTTCGGGGCCCCCAACCCGAGATCTAACGGCTTTGACACCGACAACAATGTCAATAGGTTAGTCCCAAAAAACGATATAAAGTTGCTAATAAATGTATATAAAACATCCAAGATTGATACTTTAATAGCATGGAACAATCAAAATTATAAATACGTTGGAGACGTATCACTTCTCCATCTTATTCTGGCATTTATGCAGTATAGTCCACATGTACTACCCCATTCCTTCGATGCCAATGCATATCTAGTATAGATCTGATGTAAGCCTTGCAATTACTTTGGATGAGTACTCACCGTTGCTTTGCTACTCTTTTCATCCAACCAAATTGTTGCTATCAGATTGCATTGCTCCGAATGCAGGTTCCATTGCTGATGATTACTATGTGGAGGCCGACGACCAGGAGTAGTTCGGAGGTCCCAGGAAGGAGGCATGCGCCTTTTGGATCTAGAGTGGTTGTTTGTTTTCTCCTTCTTAAGGCACCTTTGTAATTTTTTGTATTCAGACCTAACTCTTGATGTATTTTTGGGTCTTGCGACCCTGGCTTGTAATACATCGTTTCTTTATTTAATTTGAGTCATAGAGTTGTGTTGTGATATTATATCGTGAGCCACTGATCTTGATCGTGCATGTTGCGTGGATGTTTAGAGCATGATCTTATTCTGGCATTTTTGTCAGTCCTCACCCCACTAGATATGATGTCACATATTTTGTTAAGCACGAGAGTGGACATGAAAGGCTACCATTTCATTGTTTTCCCCTTCCTAGATGCCCTCATCATTGCCTTTCCAGCCATGATGTCCTTCTTATGTGCAGTTGTAGTAGTAGCATTAGGCATCACCACCACAATAGATGGTTGCACAACATGACCCTCAAACACATCTGAATTAGGCAACATCTGCTCTGATTGCGTCTGAGAGTCCTCAACGTACAAGGAAATGAACTAGTTCTCGGACAAGACAATGGTTGGACTAAAGTCTTAGGTGCTCATGTCTTACAACGGTTACCATCAGGAATAGAACAAGGCAAATCATACTACACATGGACTGGTCTTCAATCTCAACACACTAAGCAGAAGCAAACCATAAAGCTCAACACACTATCACATGTACATATCTACCATAGTTGCGCACTACCATACTAGATATGGTGTGGTCATCAAACTACCATAACATCTACCATATGTCATCAAAACTTGCATGGAAAACAACATGAAGATCATCAATGACGACAAGCAAAACATGGCATGCTGTACTAAAATGTTACCATTGCCATTTGATCTTCCACACACTAAAAATGTGTGCTATTCCATGAGGAAATCCTTGTGACGAAAAATGCCGCCTAAGGTCATTTCCTGTTAACCAAACTGTCACGAGTTGATTTTATCCCGGGGCAACATCCCCGATAACTTTGGTGTTCTGACCTGATTTTAGGCTACACATTTGGTCGTCACTAGGCATGTGCACATTGTACAACAATTTTAGTGTCACGCAAAATGTTTGAAGGGTTATAGAAAGGATGAAAAATGGTGTGGTGGCGGTTCAAAAAGTAGTTTCAGGTTTTTCTGCCATTCCAGTGTTTTGGACATATTAGAATCAAATTTCTAGGGGCTATGAGTTGGGATGCTCATATCAAAATCCATTGAATTTTTTTCCTACGTGCTCTCATTGTACTGAACTACGAAATAACATATTAATTTTGTAATAAGCATGGATGAGGAAATATGATCACGGAGAATAATATAAAATAAACAGTTCTAAAGTGCACTTAAAATAGCATACCCCAAGAGCAAAGGGACTACCAAGTATGATGGTATTACTACAAAAGGTCATAATTTCTTAACACTACTTAATAGGTTTGACCATAGTACATACATGTGCATCATCATCACATTAGTACCAACACTAGCATGAAACATGACCTGCGGAGGTGGAGGATCATGAGCCAACACGACATAACTTCTCATCTAGTTCAGTAGCAATGAAACTGAGGAAGAGGAAGTCCCTTGCATGTCCATTGTGGAGCACAAAGATCATCATGTCTCCAATAACAACTGTGAATTTCAGGATTAAACCCAAATTTGCTAGTCGCGTCATGCAACCAGAGTTAATATGACAAATTCATGAATGACAAACATTTGATTTAGTTTCATTGCAAAACATGATTAATAACTTCAGTGAGAAAGTATCACAATGATATGTGGAACAATCCTTTGCACTCATAGCCTTTACCAACAAATAAAGGAAATATGCCCTACAGGCAATAATAAAGTTGTTATTTATATTTCCTTATATGAAACTTAGTACATGTGTGAATACATAGACAAAACTGAGTGTCCCTAGTATGCCTCTACTTGACTAGCCCGTTAATCAAAGATGGTTAAGTTTCCTAACCATAGACATGTGTTGTCATTTGATGAACGGGATCACATCATTATAAAATGATGTGATGGACAAGACTCATCCGTTAGCTTGGCATTATGATCGTTTAGTTTTATTGCTATTGCTTTCTTCATGACTTATACATATTCCTCTGATGATGAGATTATGCAACTCTTGGATACCGGAGGAACACTTTGTCTGCAATCAAACATCACAGCGTAACTGGGTGATTATAAAGATGCTCTGCAGGTGTCTCCGAAGATGTTTGTTGAGTTGGCAAAGATCAAGATTAGGATTTGTCACTCTTTGCATCGGAGAGGTATCTCTGGTCCCTCTTGGTAATGCACATCACTATAAGCCTTGCAAGCAATGTGACTAATGACTTAGTTGTGGGATGATGCATTATGGAACGAGTAAAGAGACTTGCCGGTAACGAGATTGAACTAGGTATGATGATACCGACGACCAAATCTCGGGAACATACCGATGACAAAGGGAATGACGTATGTTGTTATGCGGTTTGACCAATAAAGATCTTTGTAGAATATGTAGGAGCCAATATGATCATCCAGGTTTCGCTATTGGTTATTGACCGGAGATGTGTCTCGGTCATGTCTACATGGTTCTCGAACCCGTAGGGTCCGCACTCTTAACGTTCGATGACGATTTGTATTATGAGTTATGTGTTTTGGTGACCGAAGTTTGTTCAGAGTCCCGGATGAGATCACGGACATGACGAGGAGTCTCGAAATGGTTGAGAGGTAAAGATTCATATATTGGAAGGTAGTATTCGGACATCGGAATGGTTTCGAGTGATTCGGGTATTTTTCCGGAGTATCGAGGGGTTACCGGAACCCCCCGGGGAAGTATTGGGCCAACATGGGCCTAAGGGAGAGAGAGGGAAGCCCGCGGGGAGTGGCCGCGCATGCCCCCCCCCCTCCTTAGGAGTCCAAATAGGACAAGGAGGGGGCGGCGCCCCCCCCCCTCCCTTTCCCTCTCCCTCTCCTTCCTATTCCCTCCGGTGGAAGAAAGGAAAAGGGTGGGACGAATCCTACATGGACTAGGAGTCCAATTAGGACTCCCCCCATGGCGCGCCCCTCCTGGTCGCCGGCTTCTCTCCCCCTCCTTTATATACGTAGCCAGGAGGCACCCCAAAGACACAAAATTTGTTTCTTAGCCGTGTGCGGTGCCCCCCTCCATAGTTTACTCCTCCGGTCATAGCGTCGTAGTGCTTAGGCGAAGCCCTAGGCGGATCACATCACCATCATTGTCGCCACGCCGTCATGCTGACAAAACTCTCCCTCGACCCTCTACTGGTTCAAGAGTTTGAGGGACGTTGTCGGTGTCAAAATCGGCGGATCTCGGGTAGGGGGTCCCGAACTGTGCGTCTAAGGCAGATGGTAACAGGAGACAAGTGACACAATGTTTACCCAGGTTCGGGCCCTCTTGAAGGAGGTAATACCCTACGTCCTGCTTGATTGTTCTTGATGATACGAGTATTACAAGAGTTGATCTACCACGAGATCGTAGAGGCTAAACCCTAGAAGCCAGCTTATAGTATGATTGTATGTTGTCCTACGGACTAAACCCTCCGGTTTATATAGACACCGGAGGGGGCTAGGGTTACACGGAGTCGGTTACAAGGGAGGAGATCTACATATCTGTATTGCCTAGCTTGCCTTCCATGCCAAGGAGAGTCCCATCCGGACACGGGACGAAGTCTTCAATCTTGTATCTTCATAGTCCAACAGCCCGGCCAAAGGATATAGTCCGGCTGTCCGGAGACCCCCTAATCCAGGATTCCCTCAGTAGCCCCTGAACCAGGCTTCAATGACAATGAGTCCGGCGCGCAGTATTGTCTTCGGCATTGCAAGGCGGGTTCCTCCTCCGAATACTCCGTGGAAGATTTTGAACACAAGGATACTGTTCGGCTCTGCAAAACAAGTTCCACATACCACCGTAGAGAGAATAATATTTCCACAAATCTACTCTGCTGACACGTTTTGATAGCATGACATCACACCCTGGCCCGGTCATTATTTGAACAGTTTTTCTCAACCAGCACCGCACACATCACAAGGCGGTTTTCTTGACAAGTCTTGTCAAAGCAGAGATCGTGTTCCCCTTATTACGAGATTTTCATCAATACAAACGTGGGTAACCCAACCGTGCCCGTTGGTATGACTCCTCGATTTTAGGCGAGTCCAAAATGGCCGCAAGGAGGACGCTTGATATTCACCCTCTTTATAAAGAGGCCAAGACCTGTCCCTTTTTCCTCTCGCGCTCAATCGAATCCTTCCCCCGCCTTGAGTTCCAACACCCCAGGCTCAGGTCAGGCACTTTGGACCTTCAACCATGTCCGGATCCAACCTCCAAGGTTGGTGGATGCCTTCCTCTGTCACAGAGGAGGACATCAAGAAGCGGAGAGAGGCCAGATATCTGACCGCCGAAATTTTGCACAGGCTTCCCGCCCGAGGGCAGGTCATCCCCACTCCCGAACCCAACGTCTCTCACTTCCTCTGAGGACTAGCCCTCGCTCTGGATCCCTTTGTTAGGGGACTCATGTTCTACTATGGGCTGGATTTCCACAATCGGGCCCTGGATTCCCTCCTTCACATCCCATCGTTCATCGTCGTATGTGAGGCCTTCCTCCGCATTACCCCTCACTTCGGCTTGTGGCTCAAGACCTTCAATGTGAAGCCGAAGATGATCGAGGGGCGGCACGTAGAGTGCGGAGGTGCCGTAATAAGCAAAAGCGCTAATGCTCCATGTCCACAGGGTTCCTTCCCAGAAGTATCTAGTTTGTGCAGCAGGAGTGGTTTTATATCACACCTCCCCGAAGTACCAAGTGAGCAGCCATCCCTGCCTTTCTCTCGGGCCCACCACCACAACTGGCGTCATGGATCAGCGAGGGGCTAAACTGGGGTCCAGTAAAGGATGTGCCGATATTGCAGAGTCGCATCCGAGATCTCATTGAGAGAGACGTCAACCTGGTCACGGTGATGCAAGTCATGCTAGTTCGCCAGGTCCCGCCTTGCAAACGTAGACCTCTCCGTTTGTGGGAGTTCAACCCGGAGGGACCGCGAATCATTCAGCACTTCCTCGGCATGCCGCTCGAGGAGATGTACAAGTTGTTCTTCGGATCACAAATAAAGTTTCCGGACACCACCGAGGATGCGGGTCTGAGCTGTAATCGCCCGGATACCCAAGTAAGTAATCCCATGGCCGAACACACTGTTTCTCTTATTCATCAAAACATCATTCTGAAAAGTCGCTCTTTGACCAGGACTAGATAACAAAGGCAAAGATGATCAGGTGTCCGGCCCCCCTTCCCGAGGGCTTGGCCAATCCAGTACTAGACAGAATGCTGGAGCCGGCGCCTTATCAAGTGCCCTCGAAGGAAGATAAAGGGGGGATAAAGAGGCCGAAAGCGAGCCTCACTCACTACTCGTCCCAACCGGGGGAATGAGCGCCTCCGTGAAGGAGGATAACCAAGGAGAAGAATCTGACATTCCCTCTCCCCGAGGAAATAAGAGGACCACCTATGAAGATCCGAAAACAGAGGTTTCTAAACGGGGGAAGAAATCTTCGCCGGAGGGTCCTGCCTCGAGGGGTACCCTTGCCGCATAGTGTCCGCAGGGAATCAGCCTTCTATCGAGCTGTAAGTAATCGAAAAGTACTTAGTAGTGAAAATATCCTACCTTACTTCTGAAGACAATAACTGAAGCTTATATCTTGTAGTTTGGATCATAGCCCTTCTCGACAGAGTTCGTCTTCGGGGGATCTTCTTCCGGAGATGATGGAGAGCGAAACACCTCCCCCTGCCACCCCGCCTCATGAGGCGGGCGACCCTGAAGTGTCGTCGCGGAGGGTTTCTCCTGATCCGCCAAGGCCAGGGGGTAATCCCTTGGCCACCCGGAGTCCTCAATATTCGGCTCCTAAAGAGAGCAACAGAAAGAGTCCGGAACCGTACAGTGTGCGGTCGGACACACTGAAGGATCTTCTGGAGCAAGCGGCCATCTCAGTCGCGCATCGTACGCTAATGAGTACGATAGTTGAAAGGATTTCATCCGCTGAAAGCGGATTGCATGAAGCTTTTATGAGTCTGCTGAAAGGCTTTGAGGTACGTGAAATAGTGTATGTTTTTTACGGTACCGCACACGTTAGGTGTGCCCTATGCAGATAGTAGCCCCTGAGAGTCTGGTTGTCGTCGAAAACGGCGGCAAACAGAGGATCATAGTCCCAGGTAATAACCAGACCGCCTTTATGTGCAGGTGGCTGAAGCTCCGGTGGCTAGCTGGACTGATGGGTTTGTCAAGCTAAAGCGGCAACTTGATGCGGAAGATGCCGACATCGTGCTTGTCAACAAGTGGCTTGACGAGGCCAGGGTAAGTGATTTCTCCGGTGATCAACGCATAGTAAGAGGAGCATGATGCCAATATCTTTAATATGTTGTGACTGCAGATGGAGCTGCCACCGTGGAGACCCTTCGGGCAGAGCTTGCCCGAGCCAAGGAACAAGTAAGGAATAGCGATGCAGCCACTCTAAGGGCGGTCGAAGAGCTGCGGGCCGAACAGTCTGCGCATCGCCAGAGCAAGGAAAGTATAGCCGAGATGGCCATTGAGTTGAAAGATGCCGCTAACCGTTACCAGCTTCTTGAAAAAGAAAGCCAAACGAGTGCGACGGACCTAGAGAAGGCCATGGTAGCAGCCAAGGAAGCCCGCTCTAAAATCAGAGTGGCGAAGGAGGAGCTGCATCAAGTTGCGGATATCGTGGCTGGGAAGCCCTTCTTGTTGTGGACTAAGTTCGGAGATCCGAAGTATGCTCCTCTTGATCAACTATGCAGTTCTGCGGACGCCTACATGGATTTGGCGGCGAGTGTTGCTGATGCGGCCGAGTACTTCAAGGATCAAGGAGATCGCGAAGTGGAAAAGTTGTTCTGGTCACAGTTCCATGCTCCAGTGCGTCCGCTGCTGTTGAATGAGCGAATGGCCGAGTGGGCCGAGCTCCATAGGTTGTTCGAACTCTCCATGAAGTCCATTGTGGATCATCTGTGGCCGGGAGGGCCACGGCCGAATAGTTACTTTAGTTTGGTGCAACAATTCCTTGGTGCTGTGCCGCACATTGATGCCATGAAGAGGCCGGCGTGCATAGAGGGTGCGCGGATGGTCTTTGCCTGTGTCAAGACATACTGGGCAGAGATGGAGGCCACCACTGTTGCAACACAGGGTTCGGCCGTGGGCCGAGTGGCTGCCGAGCACTACTTTGAAGAAGTTCTTGAAGGCACTCGTTCGATAGAGGCTCAGTGCTCGAAGAATATTATGTTCTAGTGACATGTATTCCCATTGTAAAAACAATGTTTTATTGAATTATCAAGGCTGTATTTATACTTTTGCCCGAAAGTACTATGATGCCTCCTGTGCGGCCATTCATGTATATATGTATATAACCTGAAAGTTTGCAATCGTCGGCTTCCGCCCCCACGCATATAATGCGGGGGTGTTTGCAAAAAATGCATATCCACACTTTTCCAATGTCTTGGTCCGTTAAGGAGGTGATAGCGCAGCAAACGAGGCAATCATACTATATTGCTTTAACACTTTCACTTAGCCATAGGAGTTTGACAGTGGGGCTACTATATAGCCCCTAGTACTTCTGCGCTCGTCCGAATATGAGGCGCGTATGTACATGACCGGGAAACGGCCCTTTGTTAATGCGGAGGAATCCCGAAGATTCCGATGAGTCATCGAGTGGTTGACCAGTCTCTCGCTATATCATGACAGTCAGTTTTCGGCTTTCTCTACTAAGGTGCTCATCCGGATGAACCAGGGCACAATCGCAGTAGTTCTCCCAGTGCTACCTTAGCCGATATAACGGAACGTAAGGTACCAAAACGTGGGAGCCGGGCAAACCCAACATTTGACCAAAGACATGATTCGGAGCTGATGCATATAGGGCCTAACTCGCGACGCCGAACACTCCCTAAGGTGTTCGGTCTTTATAACATAACCGGGCTAAACAATGCCCTTAATAAGAAACCCCATGTGTCCAGGTACGTGCAAAATCCTGGCGTGGCCACATGCCAACAACGCCAGCATCCTTCTCGGTTGTGCTGGGTATCCGAAGGATATGAGCAACAAGAGACAGTAAAAAAGGTTTATGCAGGGTCTTAATCTAAAAAGAAACCTTTGGGCGGGGCTTTAATCGCAAGAGGGGTAATCTTTACACAAGAGGTTTATTGACAATAACCAATTTTCTGGCACGACAACTTTCACCTAAGTTCTTCTCTTTTATAGATGACAATCGTGCTACACCCATCCAGGACACGGCACAACGGAGACACAAGCGCAGACGTGCAGCAGGGACCCACTCAAAGGTTTCTTTTTAGATTAAAACCCTGCGTAAACCTTTTTTTACTGTCTCTTGTTGTTCACATCCTCCGGATACTCAATACAACCGAGAAGGATGCCAACGTATTGGCATGTGGCCACGTTAGGATATTGCACATACCTGGACACCTGGGGTTTATTATTAAGGGCATTGTTCAGCCTGACATATGTTATAAAGACCGAATACCTTAGGGAGTGTTCGGCGTCGTGAGTTTGGCCTTATATGCATCAGCTCCGAATCATGTCTTTAGTCAAATGTTGGGTTTGCCCAGCTCCCATGTTTTGGTACCTTACGTTCCGCTATATCGGCTAAGGTAGCACTGGGAGAACTACTGCGATTGTGCCCTAGTTCATCCGGATGAGCACCTCGGTAGAGAAAGCCGAAAACTGACTGTCATGATATAGCACGAGACTGGTCAACCACTCGATGACTCAGCGGAATCTTCGGGATTCCTCCGCATTAACGAACGGCCGTTTCCCGGTCATGTATGTATGCGCCCCGTATTCGGACGAGCGCAGAAGTACCAGGGGCTATAATCGCAAGAGGGGTAATCTTTACACATCCCATGTACTAAATAAGAAAGAGGTACAGAGTTGGCTTACAATCGCCACTTCACACAATAGATAAATATAGCATTACATCAACCAGATACATACAAGGTCCGACTACGGAACCAAAATAAAAGAAGACTACCCCTAATGCAAAAGATCCCCGATCGCCCCGACTGGACTCCACTACTGATCAACTGGAAACGAAAACAACACAACGAACACGATCTTCATCGAGCTCCTCCTTGAGCTCGGTTGTGTCACCTACATGGTAGCAACGGCACCTCCAACTGGTTTTGGAAGTAATCTGTCAGTGACGGGGACTCAGCAATCTCACACCCTCGCGATCAAGACTATTTAAGCTTATGGGTAGGGAAAAAGGTAGTGAGGTGGAGCTGCAGCAAGCACTAGCATATATGGTGGCTAACTTACGCAAATAAGAGCAAGAAGAGAAGCAAAGCACGGTCGTGAACTAGAAGTGATCAAGAAGTGATCCCAAAAGTACTTACGTTCAAGCATAACTCCACCGCCGTGTTCACTTCCCGGACTCTGCCGGAAAGATACCATCATGGCTACACACGCGGTAGATGTATTATAATTAAGTTAAGTTTCAAGTTCTCTACAACCGGACATTAACAAATTCCCATCTGCCCATAACCGCGGGCACGGCTTTTGAAAATTCAAAATCCTGCAGGGGTGTCCCAACTTAGCCCATCACAAGCTCTCACGGTCAACGAAGGATATTCCTTCTCCCAGGAAGACCCGATCAGACTCGGAATCCCGGTTACAAGACATTTCGACAATGGTAAAACAAGACCAGCAAAGCCGCCCGGATGTGCCGACAAATCCCGATAGGAGCTGCAAATATCTCGTTCTCAGGGCACACTGGATGAGCCAGACGTCGGGTTGGCATAGACCCTGGTTGGCCAGGGGGCGCCGGTCATCGCTCAGGTTGGACCAACACTTAGAGAAGCACTGGCCCATGGGGGTTAAAATAAAGATGACCCTTGAGTCTGCAGAACCCAAGGGAAAAGGCCAGGTGGCAAATGGTAAAACCAAGGTTGGGCCTTGCTGGAGGAGTGTTATTCAAGGCGAACTGTCAAGGGTTCCCATTATAACCCAACCGCGTAAGGAATGCAAAATCAAGGAACATAACACCGGTATGACGGAAACTAGGGCGGCAAGAGTGGAACAAAACACCAGGCATAAGGCCGAGCCTTCCACCCTTTACCAAGTATATAGGTGCATTAATTAAATAAGAGATATTGCGATATCCCAACAAATATCCATGTTCCAACAAGGAACAAACTCCATCTTCACCTGCAACTAGCAACGGTATAAGAGGGGTTGAGCAAAGAGGTAACATAGCCAAACAACGGTTTGCTAGGACAAGGTGGGTTAGAGGTTTGACATGGCAATATGGGAGGCATGATAAAGCATATGGTAGGTATCGCGGCATAGGCATAGCAATAGAGCGAGCAACTAGCAAGCAAAGATAGAAGTGATTTCGAGGGTATGGTCATCTTGCCTGAGATCCCGCAAGGAAGAAGAATGAGTCCATGAAGAAGACAAACGGACGAAGTCGAACAAAACCTCTCAAACGCAGCGTTATCGGAACTAACCCGAAGAAGCAACACCGGAAAGAAGCAAACATATAGTAAACAACCACCACATACACATGGCATGATACACAACCAAGTATGATGCATGTCCAGTTTAAAGAGGCATAGCATGGCAAAATGCACAAGCAATTCCAGAAATTAAGTGGAGCTCAATATGCAACGAGTTGCATATTAATGAAACACCACAACAAGTTATTTAGTTCGATTTCGTTTATGTACTCTACAATATTAAATGTTTTTAAGCATGGCAAGAGGTGAAACATGAGTAAAAATACACAGTTAGGCATTTTAAATGAGGCCGGAAACATCAAACAACAATTCCGGTAAATCATCATGCGCATTTAGCAATTTTAATGCAAACAACAATTTAAACATTTTAAATGTTATTATCATGATGCGGATGACATGTTCAAGTTTAATGCAAGTTTTTTATGAAAATATTGATAAGAGCATAATGAAGCATTTGTCATCGTGGCGGAAACAAAAGAGGTGCCACAGCGACGATACCGAAACAGTGGCACGGCAACGTTCCGGTTCCGACAACTCATTGAGACGTCGGTGCAAAAGAAAGTGTGGCGGGAGCGTGCAAAAGATGGTGGGGTGATCCCGGTTACCGGGTTCCCACGGGTCGACGATGGTGACAAGGCAAAAGAGGGGCAACATGCACCGACAATTCGAGCATGGAGCAAGCACGAGCATCTCATACATCACACATGCATCCGTTCACGGGCGGTCGTCTCGGGGTTATACCTTCGAAGCGTGCGTTATCGGAGCGGTTCGAGTTCGATGTGGTGTAGGGGAAGTAGTCATTCTCGCATGCTCTAGGGTCGACGGTAGAGGTTCTCGCAATCTCGCGACGGTAGTGGAACACGTTTTCGTAGACGTTCGGGTTCGTGGGTAGTTGAGCACAGTCGTTGCAGGACTTGACGGATCCGATGCCTCCGGGCGTAGCGGTACATGTTCGTTTTCGGAGAGGTACTTGACGTACTTTGTCTCGCAGTGTAGTCGCACTTGACGTATCCGAGGGGTACACTTAAGTCGTCGTGGGAACTTGATGAAACTAAGGTCTTCAGGATCGATGGCAGTTGTACGTTTCATAGTGGAACTTGACAAAATGCACAACGGCGGTAGTCGTGGTACTTGGCAGCAGAAAACACACGTCGTGGGTACTCAAACTTGGCGTACGTACGTTCTTCGGGGATGGCCTTGGAGCTTGCCAGCATGGCTGCGGGCTACTGTAGGCGAAGCAGGAGAGCGGTTTGGACCTGGCGCAACGTCGTCTACGGTCAACGCACAGGGGTGGGACGACATGCACGAGCAAGACAAGCACTCCGATCGATGCAGGGGAGCTGCGGGCGGCAAACTTGGTGCGGAGGTGACCCCTGGTGACGCACGCATGGCGGGGACGAGAGGATCCGACCCAACGCGACCAGATCTGGCGATCTCCGGTGACGAACGTAGCAGGGCGGCGACGTGAGGCTTGACAGCGTGGACTTGAAGCGAGGAGGAGGCCACGGCAGGAGGTAGGCGACGTGGTGGAGCAAGGAGGAGGTCCGGCGACGACCGGTGCTGGGGCTCTGGCGAGCTCCGGCCAAAACGATTGGGACGAGCGGTGCAGGGCTCCAGCTAGGCGTGGAAGACGACGGGTGCGGGCACGGGTCCAGGCGGGGCTCCGGGTGAACTTGGCGGTGGTGTGGGAGGACGAGAGGGAGAGGGTGTCGAAGGGGATCGGGCAGCGTGCATTGAGGCGCTGGGAGAACGAGAGGGAGATGGCGGCGCTCGAGGAAAGGGGTGGAGGGAAGGAGAGGAGGTCAAGAGATCGCTAGGGTTACGGGGGCGCGCGGGCTGGCCTTAGAAGACGCGGATGGGCTGCTGAGGCCCAAGTGGGCTGCGGGGAAGCAGGTCGCCTGGCCGCTGGGCTCTGCTCTCTTAACCTCTCTCATAATAGAAAATAAAATAAAAAAGGAAAGAGAGAAAAGGGAATAAAAGAAAAAAGGTTAGAGAAGGGACTTGGGCAAAGGGTATTTTCTCAGACTCACAAAAATGTGCTCGGTCCGGGAAAATACAAAAGGTCAAGTTTGAAAGATTAAATTCAAATTCCTTTGAATTTAATTCAAAAGGTTTGAACTAGGACAGGTTTTAGGAGTGACCAAAAATGTTCGGATTTTTGGAGGAACCTCGGAAAAGAACAAAAGAATTATCGACAAAGTTGAGAGTCGAAAACCGAAAGAAGGAAAGGTCAAGGATTTAACTTGCAAGTGGGTTGCGAATAATTCCAAATTAATGGAATACTTTATAATAGCTCCCTAAATATTGGGAGGGTATGTTTTCAAGAGAAACCACCATGTGAGTTCCCTCGATTTAAATAGATCAACGATCCATGCAATTTATTTAGTTGAGTTAAAAAATGACATGATGGCATGATGACATGTTGGAATGCACACGATGCAATGATGAATGCAACGAACCAAACAAATCACCCCACGAAACCCAGAAACCCTGGAAGGCATCTGAAGCTCCGGTCTTGGGGCATCACAACACTCCACCACTATGAGAGGATCTCGTCCCGAGATCTACAATGGCACCGGAGAGAAACGGAAAAGGAAGAGGAGAGGTAAACTAAGTTGCTTCTTGGACAAACGAGTGAAACCACGAACCTTGAGAGGTTAAACAATTGAAAGAAAGAATACAATGGAGATGAACGAAGTAGAAAACACTCCGTTAGATAAAATAGGAAGAAGGAACATTACTAGAACCTTGTAGGTTGAAATACATAAGAAAAGGGTTGCAATGGACAAGACGTACATGCAAGCACTCCGGTAGAAACGAGATGCGGAAGGAACGATAAGGATCAATTACGACAACACTCCGGTTAAAACAAGATAGAGAAGGAAAAAAGAAAGATATAAATTTGGCAGCACTCTGACTGTAAATGGAAAGAATCGAACATGATCTTGACAAGATGAGGATACTTGATGAAATCAACAACACATTGCCTCCGAAACTATTGAAAGAATGGAACAATGGGTAAGAAAGATTTTAGACAGCACTCCGGTAGAAAAGAGGCAAAACTTGACAGAATGAGAGCACTTGAAAAGAGGGCACGACACTCCGATTGAATAGATAAGCACGAAAAGAACATGATCCTCACAAACCGAGATGATGAGTGAAGAGAGCAACATCACAATGTCTCCGGAAGAGATAAAAGAATGGAATTGAAGGAATGGAGAAGAAAACAACATCTTTTACCTGAAATGAGCTTTGAAAACCATCTTTAGGAGAAGGGTCGAACGGAGTTGTTGGAAAACCAACAACGAAAAGAGTAAGCTTGTTGTGGGCTTATGGAAAACATCTCAAAACTATGAGGTGAAATTCGGCCACTAACGGAAACAATAGATTTGATTGAGAGCTAGAAAAGAATAGAAAGTTTCTTCCACCGAGGTGATAAGGATAAAACTTGGATCATAGGTAATCACCACAATGAGCAACATTCCCAATGGAGGGCTTTAGGTGAAATCTATACCAAAATAACTCCAAGGAAGAAAATGATGGGTTTAACTATCCCATTCTTGACAACTATTGAATCATGAAACATGAACTCGAATTGTCACGAATGACATAACACCACCTCAAAAGATAAGATAGGAGGAATTGCACTTCGGAATGCAAGATGAAGAATACTTGAGCTCCTCTGAAAAGAATCTCGATGAACGCTTCGAAAAGGAATTAAATCCTTTATGAACCACCATGTAGAAACTCCATGAAGAACTCCGGTAACAAAATGATGATAAAAAGAAAGAGAAGTTGAAAACACAAGGTAAAGCCTTGTAACGCTTTAGATGGATCTTCGTGGTGATATAATTGAGAGAACTAGGAACTCTGGGAAAAGAAAAGATGAGACAATTGAAACCAAGAATGTGATATGATGAACAAACTCTGGAAATAAGAGACTAGATCACTTGGATGAAACAACAATAAGAATTACGTTATGCGTATCCTTCACCAATTTAAATTGATGACAAACAATGGATTTGGCATACTACTTATTCTCGTTGAAAGGATTAAGAGAGATATAGCGTAAACTTGAGAAGGTCTTCAATGAACCACTGGTAGGATTGGAAAGAACGAATGAATCTGTATGATAACGAAGGAAGAGAACTCTTGAACGAACCACCATAAGAATTGAAAATGAAAGTAGCAAAAGCGCAATACACCAGGGAGAATTTGAAAACGAAAGATGATACTTGAGAGAATTTAGATGCAAGTGAACGAAGAGATCCCGAGCTGATTAGAGAATACTTGAATGATGCACCGATAAGAGTTGGAGTAAGAGAGCTGAAAGCTCAGAATGAATAAACCCGAAATGATGGCCTTCGGAGAATCAAACTGAAAAGACTCTTGAATTGCTCCAGATGGGTGAAAATAATTTTCACAATCAAAAACAATTATGAGAGGATGCCATTTAGCTAGAACCGTAAATCTTCGAGAGAACGGATAAGATTGAAGAGAAACTCTTCTTCGGTCTCCAAATCCGAGAATGACGACGAGAAACATCATCAAGATTTGTTGAGACACTCCAGAATGAAAATTAGAAAGGTTGAACTAACGATGAAAAGAATTTGACCGATCTTGGAGAAATACATTTGACTGATGATAATTCATTCTTACGTCAAACTTTGAAATGAATTTTAGAATAGCTCCGGGAAAATTAGAAGAGTCGGGTAAGATCCTGGGAAAAGACCTGTGGGTTAGGGCCCACTCAAAAGATACACCCTTGAACAATTTAAAAGGGAGATTGCACCGGTTGAATTAAATGGCTAGAATGAGGTAACAACCTCGAAATAGGTTGAACATATCTTGAATGAAAAGCCAAGTCTTTTGAGATGTCTTCAGCACTCCAGATAACATGAATAGCAAGAGGTGGATGATTAAGAGATGCACCGACATGAGGAAACATTGTGCAACAAGGAAAGGATCTGATCGACAATGCTTCAGTTGCATCCACTGGAGAAGAAAGAGAATGAAGAATGATGAACTAGAAGCTCCGTTAGTATCTTCCTGAGAATCACCAGATAAGAACATTGACGGAAAAGAATGGAGAGACTTCACATCAATAAAAGGATACTTGATTAAGAACTTCGAGTCCTTGAAGAAAAAGGGATGGGAGGGCGGGAAAACAAAGGCAGCTTGGAGACGGATGAAACAAACACCGTTGAAAAAAACTGATAATTGATCTTGCGGATGTTGAAATGATCGGATCCACTTGACGAGAAGCGCGCCGGTTGAAAAAGAATTGACATGACAATCTCGATTATCATGAATGATTAGCACTCACATAGAAATATGAGAACACCACTTGGAAAAGGTATGGAATCAAGATTTGACTTCGAAGCAACTCGAATACCACAACTGAAAACAAAAGCAAAGGATTGGCTTGCACAATAAGCCGGAACAAACATATGATAGATCCCATATCGTATCGTGTGTCTGTTGGAAAGATATCCTACGTGATACTTGAATTCCCACTTATAAACTCGCGAAACTTTCTGGTTATGCAATCAGGTGTTGGGGATACAGGGGAAGCATAATATCTCACCCAAAACTAACAAATCCTACATCCAGCTGTATCCATCCATCAACACATAACCAAGAAACCTTCGGAAATCGTTTACCTCAACCTTCGAAAAGCATCCGTTATACGAGTTATGGCAATACTCCCGAACTCCCGCCCTAATACTGGGTGGCGTCGAGGTTATCTCACCAACAACTGCATAAAAGAGATTTTCGATGTCAGCGAAACTCAGGTATTCCAGAACTGCAATGATAAAATTGTGACGACAACACCTGGGAGCTCAACTCCCCGGGACACTGCCACAACCCCAAAATGTCAGGAGGCACCAAGAACAATGTTCTCGTCACAAAACCATCGGAACGATTCCAAGATAACCGCGTGATCCTAAAAAAGTTTTAGTGAAATTTGAGAAGAGAAGAGTCAAAACTCTACGTCGGGATGCCTCACCAGAGCGACGAAGGGACTGAGGAGTAAAAAGAATCCTACTCTCCGATATATATAATCCTATAAGAGTCAAAACATTTTTCTAGACTCAACAACGCCAGCGATTCGATCAAGCAGGGGGCTCCTAAGTCGGGGAAGGCTCTGATTACCAACTTGTAACACCCACGATGCGGCTATATCTCCCACGTGTCGGAGCACGACTTAGAGGCATAACCGCATTGTAGGCATGTCGCAAGAGGGGTAATCTTTACACATCCCATGTACTGAATAAGAAAGAGGTACAGAGTTGGCTTACAATCGCCACTTCACACAATAGATAAATATAGCATTACATCAACCAGATACATACAAGGTCCGACTACGGAACCAAAATAAAAGAAGACTACCCCTAATGCAAAAGATCCCCGAACGCCCCGACTGGGCTCCACTACTGATCAACTGGAAACGAAAACAACACAACGAACACGATCTTCATCGAGCTCCTCCTTGAGCTCGGTTGTGTCACCTACATGGTAGCAACGGCACCTCCAACTGGTTTTGGAAGTAATCCGTCAGTCACGGGGACTCAGCAATCTCACACCCTCGCGATCAAGACTATTTAAGCTTATGGGTAGGGAAAAAGGTAGTGAGGTGGAGCTGCAGCAAGCACTAGCATATATGGTGGCTAACTTACGCAAATAAGAGCAAGAAGAGAAGCAAAGCACGGTCGTGAACTAGAAGTGATCAAGAAGTGATCCCAAAACTACTTATGTTCAAGCATAACTCCACCGCCGTGTTCACTTCCCGGACTCTGCCGGAAAGATACCATCATGGCTACACACACGGTAGATGTATTATAATTAAGTTAAGTTTCAAGTTCTCTACAACCGGACATTAACAAATTCCCATCTGCCCATAACCGCGGGCACGGCTTTTGAAAATTCAAAATCCTGCAGGGGTGTCCCAACTTAGCCCATCACAAGCTCTCACGGTCAACGAAGGATATTCCTTCTCCCAGGAAGACCCGATCAGACTCGGAATCCCGGTTACAAGACATTTCGACAATGGTAAAACAAGACCAGCAAAGCCGCCCGGATGTGCCGACAAATCCCGATAGGAGCTGCAAATATCTCGTTCTCAGGGCACACTGGATGAGCCAGACGTCGGGTTGGCATAGACCCTGGTTGCCCAGGGGGCGCCGGACATTGCTCAGGTTGGACCAACACTTAGAGAAGCACTGGCCCATGGGGGTTAAAATAAAGATGACCCTTGAGTCTGCAGAACCCAAAGGAAAAGGCCAGGTGGCAAATGGTAAAACCAAGGTTGGGCCTTTCTGGAGGAGTTTTATTCAAGGCGAACTGTTAAGGGATTCCCATTATAACCCAACCGTGTAAGGAACGCAAAATCAAGGAACGTAACACCGGTATGACGGTAACTAGGGCGACAAGAGTGGAACAAAACACCAGGCATAAGGCCGAGCCTTCCACCCTTTACCAATTATATAGGTGCATTAATTAAATAAGAGATATTGTGATACCCCAACAAATATCCATGTTCCAACAAGGAACAAACTCCATCTTCACCTGCAACTAGCAACGCTATGAGAGGGGCTGAGCAAAGCGGTAACATAGCCAAACAACGGTTTGCTAGGACAAGGTGGGTTAGAGGTTTGACATGGCAATATGGGAGGCATGATAAAGCATATGGTAGGTATCGCGGCATAGGCATAGCAATAGAGCGAGCAACTAGCAAGCAAAGATAGAAGTGATTTCGAGGGTATGGTCATCTTGCCTGAGATCCCGCAAGGAAGAAGAACGAGTCCACGAAGAATACAAACGGACGAAGTTGAACAAATCCTCTCAAACGCGACGTTATCGGAACTAACCCGAAGAAGCAACACCGGAAAGAAGCAAACACATAGTAAACAACCACCACATACACATGGCATGATGCACAACCAAGTATGATGCATGTCCGGTTTAAAGAGGCATAGCATGGATAAAAAAGCAAGCAATTCTACAAATTAAGTGGAGCTCAATATGCAACGAGTTGCATATTGATGAAACACCACAACAAGTTATTTAGTTCGATCTTGTATATGTACTCAACAATATTAAATGTTTTTAAGCATGGCAAGAGGTGAAACATGAGTAAAAATACACAGTTAGGAATTTTAAATGAGGCCAGAAACATCAAACAACAATTTCGGTAAATCCTCATGCGCATTTAGCAATTTTAATGCAAACAACAATTTAAACATTTTAAATGTTATTATCATGATGTGGATGACATGTTCAAGTTTAATGCAAGTTTGTATGAAAATATTGATAAGAGCATAATGAAGCATTTGTCATCGTGGAGGAAACAAAAGGGGTGCCACGACGATGATAACGAAACAGTGCCACTGCAATGTTCCGGTTCTGACAACTCATTGAGACGTTGGTGCAAAAGAAAGTGTGGCGGGAGCGTGCAAAAGATGGTGGGGTGATCCCGGTTACCGGGTTCCCACGGGTCGACGACGATGACAAGGCAAAAGAGGGGCAACATGCACCGACAATTCGAGCACGGAGCAAGCACGAGCATCTCATACATCACACATGCATTCGTTCACGGGCGGTCGTCTCGGGGTTATACCTTCGAAGCGTGTGTTATCGGAGCGGTTCGAGTTCGATGTGGTGTCGGGGAAGTAGACGTTTTCGGGACGTTCGTAGTGGAAGTAGTCGTTCTCGCATGCTCTAGGAACGACGGTAGAGGTTCTCGCAATCTCGGCAACGGTAGTGGAACACGTTTTCGTAGACGTTCAGGTTCGTGGGTAGTTGAGCACAATCGTCGTAGGACTTGACGGATCCGATGCCTTCGGGCGTAGTGGTACATGTTCGTTTTCGGAGAGGTACTTGGCGTACTTTGTCTCGCAGTGTAGTCGCACTTGACGTATCCGAGGGGTACACTTAAGTCATCGTGGGAACTTGATGAAACCGAGGTCTTCGGGGTCGACGGTAGCTGTACGTTTCATAGTGGAACTTGACAAAATGCACAACCGCGGTAGTCGTGGTACTTGGCAGCAGAAAACACACGTCGTGGGTACTCAAACTTGGCGTAGGTACGTTCTTCAGGGATGGCCTTGGAGCTTGCCAGCGTGGCTGTGGGCTACTGTAGGCGAAGCAGGAGAGCGGTTTGGACCTAGCGCAACGCCGTCTGCGGTCAACGCACAGGGGCGGGACGACGTGCACGAGCAAGACGAGCACTCCGATCGATGCAGGGGAGCTGTGGGCGGCGAACTTGGTGCGGAGGTGACCCCTGGTGACGCGCGCATGGCGGGGACGAGAGGATCCGACCCAACGCGATCCGATCTGGCGATCTCCGGTGACGAACGTAGCAGGGCGGCGACGTGAGGCTTGACAGCGTGGACTTGAAGCGAGGAGGAGGCCACGGCAGGAGGTCGGCGACGTGATGGAGCAAGGAGGAGGTCCGGCGATGACCCCTGCTGGGGCTCCGGTGAGCTCCGGCCAAAACGATTGGGACGAGCGGTGCGGGGCTCCTGCTGGGCGTGGAAGACGACGGGTGCGGGCACGGGTCCAGCGGGGCTCCGGGTGAACTTGGCGGCGGTGTGGGAGGACGAGAGGGAGAGGGTGTCGAAGGGGATCGGGCAGCGTGCGTTGGGGCGCTGGGAGAACGAGAGGGAGATGACGGCGCTCGAGGAAAGGGGTCGAGGGAAGGAGAGGAGGTCGAGAGATCGCTAGGGTTACGGGGGCGCGCGGGCTAGCCTTAGAAGACCTGGATGGGCTGCTGAGGCCCAACTGGGCTGCGGGGAAGCAGGCCGCCTGGCCGCTGGGCTCTATTCTCTTAACCTCTCTCATAACAGAAAATAAAATAAAAAAAGGAAAGAGAGAAAAGGGAATAAAAGAAAAAAAAAGGTTAGAGAAGGGACTTGGGCAAAGGGTATTTTCTCAGACTCACAAAAATGTGCTCGGTCCAGGAAAATAGAAAAGGTCAAGTTTGAAAGATTAAATTCAAATTCCTTTGAATTTAATTCAAAAGGTTTGAACTAGGACAGGTTTTAGGAGTGGCCAAAAATGTTCGGATTTTTGGAGGAACCTCGGAAAAGAACAAAAGAATTATCGACAAAGTTGAGAGTCGAAAACCGGAAGAAGGAAAGGTCAAGGATTTAACTTGCAAGTGGGTTGCGGATAATTCCAAATTAATGGAATACTTTATAGTAGCTCCCTAAATATTGGGAGGATATGTTTTAAAGAGAAACCACCATGTGAGTTCCCTCGATTTAAATAGATCAACAATCTATGCAATTTATTTAGTTGAGTTAAAAAAATGACATGATGGCATGATGGCATGATGGAATTCACACGATGCAATGATGAATGCAACGAGCCAAACAAATCACCCCACGAAACTCGGAAACCCTGGAAGGCATCTGAAGCTCCGGTCTTGGGGCGTCACATGTCTGTTTCTCCAACTTTAGTTGAATCGAGTTTGACTACGGTCGGTCCTTGTTGAAGGTTAAAATAGCACACTTGACGAAAAATTGTTGTGGTGCGTAGGTAAGAACGGTTCTTGCTAGAAGCCCGTAGCAGCCACGTAAAACTTGCAACAACAAAGTAGAGGACGTCTAACTTGTTTTTGCGGGGCATGTCATGACGTGATATGGTCAAGACGTGATGAGATATAAATTGTTGTACGAGATGATCATGTTTTGTAAAAGTTATCAGCAACTGGCAGGAGCCTTATGGTTGTCGCTTTATTGTATGAAATGCAATTGCCATGTAATTGCTTTACTTTATCACTAAGTGGTAGCGATAGTCGTAGAAGCAATAGTTGGCGAGACGACAACGACGCTATGATGGAGATCAAGGTGTCAAGCCGGTGACAATAGAGATCATGACGGTGCTTTGGAGATGGAGATCAAAGGCACAAGATGATGATGGCCATATCATGTCACATATTTTGATTGCCTATGATGTTTATCCTTTATGCATCTTATTTTTCTTAGTACGGCGGTAGCATTATAAGATGACCCCTTACTAAATTTCAAGGTACAAGTGTTCTCCCTGAGTATGCACCATTGCTACAGTTCGTCGTGCCGAGACAACACGTGATTATTGGGTGTGATAAGCTCTACGTTCACATACAACAGGTGTAAGCCAGTTTTGCATGTGCAGAACACTCGGGTTAAACTTGACGAGCCTAGCATATGCAGATATGGCCTCGGAACATTGAGACTGAAGGGTCGAACGTGAATCATATAGTAGATATGATCAACATAGTGATGTTCACCATTGAAAACTACTCCATCTCACGTGATGATTGGACATGGTTTAGTTGATATGGATCACGTGATCATTTAGTTGACTAGAGGTATGTCAATCTAAGTGGGAGTTCTTAAGTAATATGATTAATTGAAGTTTAATTTATCATGAACTTAGTACCTGATAGTTTTTTCATATCTATGTTGTTGTAGATCAATGGCCCGTGCTACCGTTCCCTTGAATTATAATGCGCTCCTAGAGAAAGCTAAGTTGAAAGATGATGGTAGCAACTACATAGACTGGGTCCGTAACTTGAGGATTATCCTCATTGCTGCACAGAAGAATTACGTCCTAGAAGCACCGCTAGGTGCAAGACCCGCTGCAGGAGCAACTCCGGACGTTATGAATGTCTGGCAGAGCAAAGCTAACGACTACTCGATAGTTCAGTGTGTCATGCTTTACAACTTAGAATTGGGACTTCAAAGACGTTTTGAGCGTCATGGAGCATATGAGATGTTCCAGGAGTTGAAGTTGATATTTCAAGCAAATGCTCGAGTTAAGAGATATGAAGTCTCCAACAAGTTCTATAGCTGCAAGATGGAGAAGAATAGTTCTATCAGTGAACACATACTCAGAATGTCTGGGTACTATAACTACTTGACTCAGCTGGGAGTTAATCTTCCTGATGATAGTGTCATTGACATAATTCTTCAATCACTGCCACCAAGCTATAAAGGCTTCGTGATGAAATATAATATGCAAGGGATGGAAAAGACAATTCTCGAGCTCTTCGCGAAGCTAAAGGCTGTAGAGGTAGAAATCAAGAAGGAGCATCAAGTGTTGATGGTTAACAAAACCACTAGTTTCAAGAAAAAGGGCAAAGGGAAGAAGGGGAAGTTCAAGAAGAATAGCAAGCAAGTTGCTGCTCAAGGGAAGAAGCCCAAGTCTGGACCTAAGCCTGAAACTGAGTGCTTTTACTGCAAAGGGACTGGTCACTGGAAGTGGAACTGCCCCAAGTATTTGGCAGATAAGAAGGATGGCAAAGTGAAAGGTATATTTGATATACATGTTATTGATGTGTACCTTACTAATGCTTGTAGTAGCGCCTGGGTATTTGATACTGGTTCTGTTGCTCATATTTGCAACTAAAAATAGGGGCTACGGATTAAACGAAGATTGGCTAAGGACGAGGTGATGATGCGCGTCGGAAATGGTTCCAAGGTTGATGCGATCGCCGTCGGCACGCTACCTCTACATCTACCGTCGGGATTAGTTTTAGACCTAAATAATTGTTATTTGGTGCCAGCGTTGAGCATGAACATTATATCTGGATCTTGTTTGATGCGAGACGGTTACTCATTTAAATCAAAGAATAATGGTTGTTCTATTTATATGAGTAATAGCTTTTATGGTCATGCACCCTTGATGAGTGGTCTATTTTTGTTGAATCTCGATTGTAGTGATACACATATTCATAGTATTGAAGCCAAAAGATGCAAAGTTAATAATGATAGTGCAACTTATTTATGGCACTGTCGTTTAGGTCATATTGGTGTAAAGCGCATGAAGAAACTCCATGCTGATGGACTTTTGGAATCACTTGATGCTTGCGAACCATGCCTCATGGGCAAGATGACTAAGACTCCGTTCTCCGGAACAATGGAGCGAGCAACTGACTTGTTGGAAATAATTGATACGTCCATTTTGCATCATGTTTTCTTACTATTATTTATAATGTTTTTATCCATAATAATGCTTTTGGAGTAATTCTTATGCCTTTTCTCTCATAATTTGCAAGGTACACACCAAGAGGGAGAATTCTGGCAGTTGGAAATATGGACCTGGAAAAGCTATGACAGGCCACCTATTCTGCACAACTCCAAACAAGCTGAAACTTCACGGAGATTTTTTATGGATTATTTAAGAATTATTGGAGCAAATAACTACCAGAGGGGTCCCACCAGGTGGGCACAACCCACCTGGGCGCGCTAGGGAGCCCAGGCGCGCCCTGGTGGGTTGTGCCCTCCTCGTCCCACCTCTGGTGCCCATCTTTTGGTATATAAGTCATTTTGACCTAGAAAAAAGGAAGAGGACTTTCGGGACAGAGCGCCTGTAAGTGCATCTAGTGCCACCCCTAGTTGGTTTTGGAGTATTGACGACAAATCTAGTTGAGGGACTAATGTGTTTGTGAGAATTGCAGGATAACACAGGTAGAAGTCCCTCATTGATTTGGTTTTCCCACCAGAGATGACCCCTAAAAATGTATGAAGACATTGATGTCAAAGGTGGTTTATGAAGATATTCTCATTGAAGACTATGACAAGAGAAGACATCGCATGAAGCCTATGGAGCTCGAAGACTTAGATCTTTCGTAGTTCTGTTTCTTCTTTGTTGAGTCATAGGAACCACTGTACTGTTAAGTGGGGTCCAAGAGAACCAGTCAGAATGACTGAAGTGATGCTTAACCAAAACCTATGTCTTTGAGTGAAGACTATGAGAGCGAATCTTGTCCAGAGTCGGACAAGTCAGCTTTGCTTGTAGCCCAAGTAAAGTTGCCGTGTGAGTTTGAAATCTGACCGTTGGAACACGTGTCAGTTCCTTAGTGACCCAGGGTCATTTCGGACAAATCAGGTCGGGTTGCCCAGTGGCTATAAATAGCCCACCCCCTACAACCATAAACGGTTGGCTGCTCAGAGTTAGAGTATGGCTTTTGTCGTTTGAGAGCAACCCACCTCGAAGCCTTTGAGAGAGAATTCCTTGCGAGGATAAAGCCCTAACCACCCAGAGCCAAAGAGTGTTAGGCATCACGTAAGTCTTCTTGTCTGTGTGATCTAAAGACTTATTACACTTGAGGACTGTGAATCCTCCAGCCGGTTAGGCGTCGCGTTCTGAGCATCCAAGAGACATTGTGGATCGCCGGTGAACAAAGTCTGTGAAGGTTTGGGAGTCTACCTTGAAGACTTACCAGAGTGATTGGGCGAGGTCTGTGTGACCTTAGCTCAAGGGGAATACGGTGAGGACTGGGTGTCCTGAGCTGCATGTTCAGGACTGGGTGTCCGGGACTGTGTGTCCTCAGGTTTAAATACCTA
Source organism: Triticum dicoccoides (assembly GCF_002162155.2). Classification (NCBI taxonomy): domain Eukaryota; kingdom Viridiplantae; phylum Streptophyta; class Magnoliopsida; order Poales; family Poaceae; genus Triticum; species Triticum dicoccoides. The sequence continues at coordinate 500,308,148 of NC_041382.1, read as the reverse complement.
GCCGCCCTAACCAGACGTATAGTTGTCACAGCAACTGGAACTGGTCCAACAAATCATTGTCTTCAACGAGTCACTGGTTTCATCCTTCCCTTCCCTTTACTTACTGTTGGTCCTTGTGAAGTCATTGTATGATTGCACTATCTTTTGTCTTCACTGAGTGACTGCGTGTTCTGTTTGGCTTCATAATATCTTCCTACCTGATCCTCACTACATTGCTGCTATTAGTCATTGTGCTTTCACTTCATTGAATACTTGACTATGGTTTGCCTAGTGTAGTCTACCTTCCGCTGCATGGTAATAGGTTTATTTCTATCGTTTGTCTTCGAAACTTCCACGTTTTGAAGACTTTCATAAAAATCACCTATTCACCCCCCCTCTCTAGTCGATATAATGCACTTTCAATTGGTATCAGAGCAAGGTACTCCCTTGTTCTATGTGATTCGGTTTAACCACCTGGAGTTTTAGCTATGTCGACTGCAGGGATAATCAAAGTCTCCGTTGCGTGCCTCGTCTTCGATGGAACTGAATATCCCTACTAGAAGAATAAGATGCGCATGCATCTTGAAGCCATTGACGTCGACCTATGGTATGTCATCAAGAACGGCGTTCCCAAGGCTGGAGAAGGTGTCACTGCTGCTGACGTCAAGAAGTTCGTTCAACTGGACTCTACTGCCAAGAATATCATCTGTGGTCATCTGACCAAAGGACAGTATGTCCGCGTGAGTGCTTTGGAAACATCTAAGCTAGTCTGGGACTGGCTCTCCAAGGTCAACGAAGGCGTCTCAACTCGGAGAGATCAAAGAATCAGTGTCCTTCGCAACCTCTTCAACCGCTTCAAGCGAAATGACAATGAGAATGTCCAGCTCACATTTGATCGACTCACTAACATCACAAATGAGCTTCAAGCCCTCGGCGCTACTGAGATCACCAAGCATGAAGTCGTCAAGACACTACTGAGATCACTTGACAGTTCGTTTGACACCCTAGCCCTGATGATTCAAGAACGTCCTGATTTCAAGACACTCGATCCGTCTGACATACTTGAGAGGCTCAACACACGTGAGTTTTAGCTTTCTGAGAAAAGAGATATCTACGGTCCAAACTATGGGCGAACTCGTGCCTTGAAGGCAAAAGATGTCTCCTCATCTGAAGAAGAATCTGACAACAGTTCTGGTGATCCTGAAGACATTGGAAAGGAACTTGCTATGCATGTGAAGAAGTTCCAAAAAATCACCATGAAGAAAGGTTTCAGAAAGTCTTCACGATCAAGCTCAAGGAATGATGAAGCTTCTGCTCATGACTGCAAGAAGAAAACATGTCACAAGTGCAAGAAACCTGGCCACTTCATCTCTGAGTGTCCAGAGTGGGACAATGAGAACAAAAAGAAGAAGAAGAGCAAGGAATATGACTCTGAAGACAAGAAGAAGAAGAAATACTCAAAGTCTTCTTCCAAGTCTTCCTCAAAGTCTTCATCACACAAGAAGAGCTCATCTGGCAAGGCACGTGCGTTTGTTGGCAAGGAAATGGATTCAGAGGAGGAGTCCGCTTCTGAGGAGGCGGAGGTGGAGTCTGAGGAGGAGTCCGATTCTGGCGTTGCAAGTCTGGCTACAGCATGCGTTGCCAAGTTCATCTTCAACACTGAAGACAATGACTTCATCACCGACACCGATGCAAATGACAAGGACTACTCCGCTCCTACCTACTGCTTCATGGCACGCGGTGCCAAGGTAAACACACGCACTACTCACTATCAAACATCTAGTGAAGATGACTCTGATTGTGGTTCAAGACCCAGCTACAAAACACTTGCTAAAATTGCAACTGAACAACAGAAAGCTATGGAACATATTTAAAAACTATTAGACAAAAGCGATGATCTGTTAGGCGCTGAAATGACTCGATCTGAGTCCTTAATTGAAGACATAAAAAATCTTCACGTTAAGTATGAGGAACTTGAAAGTCGTCATGAAACGCTCTCAACAACTCATGAAAAGCTTTCCTATGATTATCTTCAAAGGAAGCAAGATCTTGAGAAATTGAGAGCGGCTCATGAAGATCTTCAAAAGGAAAACGAGTCACTTCACACCGAACAGATCAGTTCCGCTCAGGAAGGATTTGAACCACCATGTCTTAAATGCATTGAGCGTGACAATGCTACTTCTGTTGCTGAATGTTCTACTGCTGCTACTATTGCAATATCTTCAACTGTTGATGTGGGAACTAACCCCTCTGCTGAGGATACCACTGCTATTGCTGATGAGAATGCTAGATTGAAGACATTGCTTGAAACAGGGATGTACAAAAGTCTTAAAGGGCACCAGACACTATGTGATGTCCTCAAAAGGCAGATCCTGAACTGAAACCCGAGGAAAGAGGGTGTTGGGTTCGTAAGGAAAATGAATGCTGATGGCTCTTACTGGAAACCTGAGCAGTACCCCAAAACCACATGGGTTGCTGCAAAGGAATCTTCAGCAGATCCATCCACTCTATCTGGCTTCACTTGTGCTAACCCCATTGTCATTGATGAATCCTTTGATGCAAACTATAAACTGTTTAAGAATCAGAATGGTGAAGTGTTTGCCAGGTACATTGGTACTAACTGCAGGAATGGACCGCCTATGAAGAAGATCTGGGTGCCGAAAAAGTGTCTGGAGAATCTTCCTGTGAATGTCATCATGACACCACAGGTGAAGAAGACAAACCCCAGACCACAAGCTTCATACGGTCCAAAGGCTTCATACAGATAGAGGACTCACCTGAGTCGCACTAACGCAAATGTTTTGCAGGGAAACCATACTCAGGCCTATGAATATGAGCGTGGTTCATCGAACCGCCATGTTCATAAGACCAAAAACTATTCTGCTTATTCTTATGAGTATTATTGTCCGCCTGCAAGACTGTTTGCTAGGGCTCCAAAGCCAAAGTTCTCAGATGCTGCACTTAGACTTATTGCTTCTAAGCCACCCTTGAAGATGTGGGTGGCTAAGAAAGCTTAACTCTCTTTTGCAGGGAAGGGTCTCCAGCAGAAAACCAAAATCGTCTGACGCTATTGCTGGGGACCTTAAACATCTTGTAGGGCGCAAGATCAAATGCCTAAATGGTCTTATTATGTACTTCGTTCCTTAATCGCTTGCTACTCTCCCTATCAGTCCTAATCTGGATCTAAGCTTTCATAACCCACTGGTTCGTCAAATGTTTTTGCTTCACAATTCTCTTCGTGAAGCCTATCCCCCTAACTGCACTGTAGGGTACGACACCAGCGTCTTCAGAATGGATTATTGATAGTGGGTGTACCAATCACATGACTGGCAAAAGAAGCCTTCTTATGGACTCAACCTTACGTCCATCTGACAAGAGTCACATCACATTTGCTGACACTGGTAAAAGTAAGGTGTTGGGTCTAGGTAGAGTTGCAATCTCAAAGGATCAACACATGGATAATGTCATGCTGGTTGAATCCCTTGGCTTCAACTTAATGTCTGTCTCAATGCTTTGCGATTTGAACATGATCGTAATGTTTGGAAAATATCGCTGCCTTGTTCTAATGGAATCTGACAAGTCTCTGGTGTTTGAAGGGTATCGGAAAGATGATTTGTACGTGGTAGATTTCTTAGCAGGACCACAGCTTGCCGTATGTCTTCTAGCAAAAGCTTCAGAATGCTGGCTCTGGCATCGGAGGCTAGGGCATGCTGGCATGAGGAACCTCCACACCCTTGCAAATAAGAAGCATGTCATAGGCATCGAGGGCGTCAAGTTCAAGAAAGATCACTTATGTGGTGCCTGTGAAGCAGGAAAGATGACGAGGGCCAAACATCCCTCGAAGACAATCATGACAACTACTCGACCCTTCGAACTACTCCACATGGATCTTTTCGGTCCCACTCATTACTCAACTCTTACTACTACTGCTTGTCTCTATGGCTTTGTCATCGTTGATGATTATTCTAGATATACTTGGGTGCACATAATCCTCTACAAGACTGAAGTGCAGGATGTCTTCAGACGCTTCGCCAATCGAGCAACGAACAACTATGGCGCCAAGATAAAGCACATCAGAAGTGACAATGGCACTGAATTCAAGAACATTGGCCTTGATACATATCTTGATACTTTGGGCATCACACATGAATTCTCAGCTCCGTACACGCCACAGCAGAATGGCATCTTATGAGCTCCTTACTGGCAAGAAGCCAAATGTCAGTTACTTCAGAGTATTTGGAGCCAGGTGCTGGATCAAGGATCCACATCACACTTCAAAATTTGCACCAAAAGCACATGAGGGTTTTATGCTTGGATATGGAAAGGATTCGCACTCCTACAGAGTCTTCAACCTCTTTCATTATAAAGTGGTTGAAACAGTGGATGTGCGGTTCGATGAGACTAACGGTTCACAAAGAGAGCACCTGCCAAACGTGCTAGATGAAGTTCCATCCAGTGAATCAATCAAACTAATGGGAACTGGAGAAATCATACCTTCTGAAGCTCAACCTGAAGAGGAACTTATCATCTCCACACTTGATCAACCTGAAGACAATGCTCAGCCTGAAGACAATCCCTCTAACAATGACAATGATCAGCAAGAGCAAAATCTTCGCCCTGTACATCCTCGTGTTGCCAATGAAGTGCAGATTGAGAGAATAATTGATAGCATCAATGCACCTGGTCCGCTCACTCGTTCAAGGGCAACTCAGCTAGCAAATTTATGTGGGCACTTCGCATTCGTCTCAATAACAGAACCCAAGAAAGTTGAAGAAGCCTTCATGGAACCTGAATGGATTCAAGCTATGCAAGAAGAGCTTCAACAGTTTGAGCTGAATAATGTATGGGAACTGGTTAAGCGTCCTGACCCTTGGAAGCACAATATAATAGGCACCAAATGGATATACCGCAACAAGCAAGATGAGCATGGTCAAGTTGTCAGAAATAAAGCTCGTCTCGTTGCTCAAGGATATACTCAAGTGGAAGGAATTGACTTCGATGAAACATTTGCTCCTGTGGCTCGACTTGAAGCCATACGCATACTGATGGCCTATGCAAATCATCATAACATACTTCTATATATAATGGATGTGAAGAGCACCTTTCTCAATGGCAAGATTGAAGAAGAAGTGTACGTTGCACAACCACCTGGCTTTGAAGATCCAAAACATCCTGACATGGTATACAAGCTCAACAAGGCACTGTATGGCCTCAAACAAGCCCCTCGGGCTTGGTATGACACACTCAAATACTTCCTGAAGAGCAAAGGCTTCATACCTGGTTCCCTCGACCCCACTCTCTTCACGAAGACATATGATGGTGAACTGTTTGTGTGCCAAATATATGTGGATGACATCATCTTCGGCTGCACCAATCAGAAGTATAGTGAAGAGTTTGGATATATGATGCAAGAGCAATATCAGATGTCCATGATGGGTGAGCTGAAGTTCTTCCTCGGTCTTCAAATACGACAGCAACGCAACGGCATCTTCATATCTCAAGGGAAGTATCTCAAAGATTGCCTAAAGAAGTTCGGTATGCAAGACTGCAAAGGCTTCACGACGCCAATGCCAGCCAAACATCATTTGGGTCCCGACGACAATGGTAAAGAGTTCGATCAAAAGGTATACCGCTCCATGATTGGTTCTTTACTTTATCTATGTGCATCTAGGCCAGATATTATGCTTAGTGTTTGCATGTGTGCTCGATTCCAAGCGGCACCAAAGGAGTCGCATCACTTAGCTGTGAAGTGAATTCTTCGATATTTGGCTCACACCCCAACTCTAGGATTATGGTATCCAAAGGGCTCAGAATTTGATCTGGTTGGATTCTCAGATGCCGATTATGCTGGTGACAAGGTGGATCGCAAGTCTACATCTGGCACATGTCATTTTCCGGGACGATCACTTGTATGTTGGTCTTCAAAGAAGCAGAACTGTGTATCTCTCTCCACTGCTGAATCTGAATACATTGCTGCTGGATCTTGCTGCGCTCAGCTTCTGTGGATGAAGCAAACACTCAAGGACTATGGCATTCATCTGAAGCAAGTGCCACTCTACTGCGACAACGAAAGCGCCATCAAGATTGCCAACAACCCGGTTCAGCACTCGAAGACAAAGCACATTGAAATTCGTCATCACTTTCTCAGAGATCATGTTGTGAAGGAAGATATTGATATCATACACGTCAACACTGAAGAGCAATTGGCAGATATCTTCACCAAGCCCTTGGATGAGGAGATTTTGCAAGTTACGGTGTGAGCTAAATATCTTGGAATCCTCAAATGTCCTGTGATAAGGCACACATCCTAACACTGATGCATATTGATGACTTAGATGTGCAACACACGAAGTAAAGTATATCTTCAATCAATGAAGACATACATTCTAAGTGTGAATACATTAATGTGGAATTTGACTTTGGAGCGCCACGATAATTGTGCGCCGTGTCTGAGTCTAATACTTCCTATACGGTGGGTAACGCCACCACCAAAGGTTCTGTTTGAAGTGTTTCACTCATGGCATTACATTTGCTATGTCTTAACATTTGGTTTGACTTCAATCTCAACATGTCTTCATGATTATCTTCACTATGTTGATTATATATATATACTAGTGTTTTGTCCTCTACACCATTCACTTATAGCTATGTCTTCGTGTTGAATCTTTTGAACTGAGTGAATGTGATCGGACCCTAACCTCTCTATGCTTTCTATCTCAAACTCTATCTCTCCAAATCATATGCATTCTATTGAAACTATCGAATGTCTTCTCTGCGTCCTTGTCAGCAGAAGATACAGAGACAAACATTAAGTCCGTTTTCAATGCTCATTCCTTCACCTGAAACCCGGAGAAGTGGGAACGACCATCCGACAATCCAGGCATGCATGGGACGTGGAACAACCCCCGATATGCTGCATGATGGCCACATGTTCCTCAGATGTGAATCGCCAGGGGCACCTGTGTAATAACACTGAGCCGCCCTGTCCCTATAAATATACGCCTCACCACAGTCATTATCTCTTCTTCCACTCTCGCACGAACCCTAGCACCACCGCTAGCTCTCGACGACGCCGGCGACGAAGCGCTTCGCTGCTGCAACCTCTTCGACGCCGTCTTCACGCCGACCGCGGACATCGTCTTCTCCGCCGTCGCCGTAGGTGTCCTCCATCGCCAAGTTAGGGCACGGACGATCGAACTGCTCGGCCTCCTCTTCCACTCCGTCTAGTAGTTCTTCGTGTGGTAAATAAAACTTCCTTTTTTAAGGCCCCTTTGATCCTATAGCTTCGTCACTTTCTACCACAAGCAGTTTCTATTCACACAAGTTGGATCTCTTTCATACTGCATCTCATAATATGCCTAGTATATTCACTTATGCTTCACAAAGTAGTTAGATTCCTCACTTGTACTGATCCATGGATTCGTACAAATCTGGAACCAACTCCTTATCTATGAGTGAATGTCTTCGCACGATGAGGTCAATGTCTTCTAAACTGATTTATCTTCAAAATCTTATGAGAATGCATATGACCTCTTCCCCTTCCCTCGCGCCTTAATGCTGTCATAGGTACATGTCCGTGGGAGAATCCCTTGGTTCTCATAGTCTGCATTCATTTGCAGAATTCTTACAGCATCATATAAATTCTCCCGGAGCCAGTTCCTGTTTGTCTAGCAAGCGAAAGCCTTTGAACGTATTGAAGCCTTTCAGTTTAAAGTTCATGGCTTCAGAGATATCTGCAAGGAAGGGAGGAAGACAACGTCGTGGGGGAACATCAAGAGATTTTCCTGATGACCTCTCAGAGCTTTACAAGATAGATCCTGAAGAGGATTACAATCAGCGCAAGACCCGAATCCAATGGATTCGAAGATATTGGGCAGAACAGTGGTTCAAATACCGATTTGTGACCCAAGAATATGCTGAGAAAAATGCCATCAAGCGACTGTGGGGAGACATCCTATACAAGAATCTTTAACCCAAGTCCAGAGAAGAAGCCATTGAACAAGGCTTCTATCCCTGCATGGTCCGTGGGCCACAGCCTGCAAATGCACACCCATCGTCACTACTATGGTGCCGTGACGACAATCTGTTCAAGCGCAACTTCCAGTTTGCCAAGAACTCAGTGAAGCAGAACAAGAAGTCTTTGGGATTAGACTTCAACCCTGGTCCCTCTGCTCCCCGTGCCGATGGAACTCGCAAAGCTGAACCCAATCTTCTTGGGCCCTTCTACAACTTGGAAGGTCTCATCACTCATATCGTGGTTCAAGGGACAGCCGTGAATGAGCCTGCAGATGACGCTGAATCAGATGAAGCGCCTGCAGCGCAGAAGCCAAAGAAACTGAAACAGCCAAAAGCTTCAAAAGCCTGCCTCTGCACCAAAAATCTCACGGGCGAAGCCACTGGCCACTGCACCTCCTGAAGACAGTGTGCAGTCTGAAGACTTGTCATGCGTCTCCAAGCCCCAGAAGGTCAAGATGCCTCTGCCACACACCGGCCAAGAACTCACAGCTGCTGCTATTCTACGCAACGATGCCATTGATCTGTCCAGTGATGAAGATCTTGCAGATGGCGCTCTTGAGCAACTGATCAAGAGCAAAGAACAAGCAGAAATCTTCAACAATTTGCCTCTCTTTGACGTGGCAATCATCCACGACTTCATTGATGAGTGGTTTGAAACGCCCAACCTCAGCTTCGAAGACCTGCAACTTCCCATTGGTCTCAGTGTCACCTTCCATGGCGCCATTGCTTCAGAGCTAGCACTAGATCAGCGCATCATCGAACTGAAGCAGAAGATTGACTTTGAGAAAGCTCAGATCAAGAAGCATATGGCCAAGCTCAGCGTACAAGAGGTCAAGAACTTCAAGCTCATGCTGCACGAGCTTAAAGAAGCCTTTCTCAAGAAGCAAGAAGAAGCTCAAGGTTCTCGTGAGCGCATGAAGAGCCTGGTTGACAAGTGTGTGCAAGCCTACAATGAGGCTGAGAAGCGCAAGGCCCTTGGGCGTCCTAGCATCGACCCCAGGATGGCTGCAAAGAAGAAGAAGAAGCCCGCTATGGCCGAACCCGACGCACCAAGGCAGGAAGCAGATCCCATTGTCTTCCCAACTAGCATGACTGGCTCGAAGCCAAAGGCCCAGTCAACCACTTCAGAGCTGAAGAAGACGAGGACTGCTGAGGCTGAAGCCAGGAAGAGGAAACATCCCGAAGCCTCTGCTACTGCCCCCTCCAAGAAGAAGCGGAAGACCAATAAGGAACGGGCTGCTCCCACAGAGCCCTTGATTGTTGAACCCATCTCCATGGTTCGCCCTAACGCTGAACCTCAAGAGCGTCAACTGACTGTCCATGAGCCTGCTTTCACAGAGGCTCATGAAGCTGAAGACTTTCCAGCAGCTGATCCCATCGCTGCTGAAGACATTGGTCACCATGACCATGTTGAAGATGATGCAGTTCTTCCTCAGCTCGAGCACCAACAGGTATCATCGCCTGTGCTAACGCACAACGAGCTCATCAGCATTGGTCGTCCTCTGACGCCAATTGCTCAGGATGCATCATGGGCTGATCACCCACAAGCACAAGAGGAAGATGACTTTGAGGCCCAGCCAACTCCAACTCCACAGGCGTCGCCAGCGTTACGCAGGCTTCGCAAAGGACCAAGGCCTCCAGTCTCTGAGTCTGAAGCTAAAGTTGCTGAAGACATTCCGGCTGCATCAGCCGATGAAGAAGAAACCCCAAAAGCTGCTACTCCCTCGTCCCACCAAGAAGCTGTTTGTAACACCCCGGATGTAACTTTCCCAATTTGTACTCCAACTCTTGCCGTTTCCGGCGTTAAGTTAATTTATTTTCTCGGGTTCGGGTCTTTGTCTCCGTGTGTTGTGATCGTTGTCGCATGTTGGGTTCTCTTTTATTTTGGCGCCGTAGTCGGGCCATGAGTGTTTGGATGATGTAATGTTATTTATGTACCTTGATTGACGTGGCGAGTGTAAGCTAACTATGTTATCTCCCCTTTATTATTCATATTACATGGGATGTTGTGAAGATTGCCTAACTTGCGACATATGCCTTCTATGCGATTATGTCTCTAAGTCGTGCCTCGACACGTGGGAGCTATAGTCGCATCGAGGGTGTTACAAGTTGGTATCAGAACTTCTCCGACCTTAGGAGCCCCATTGCTTGATCGTTATTAGCGGCCGAGTTGTGTCTAGAAAAATGTTTTGAGTCTTTTAGGAATTATATATCAGAGAGATTAGGAATTCTTTTTACTTCCCAGTCTCCTCATCGCTCTGGTAAGGCATCCTGGCGTAGAGTTTTGACTCTTCTCTTCTCAAATTTCACTAAAAAAATTAGGATCACACGGGTATCTTGGAATCATTCCGATGGTTTTATGATGAGAACATTGTCTTGGTGCCTCCTGTCAGGGGTTTAGTGGAAGTGTCCTGGGGAGTTGAGCTCTGAGGTGTTGTCATCATAATTTTATCGTTGCAGTTCTGGAATACCTGAGTTTAGTACGCCGACATCGAAAATCTCTTTTATGCAGTTCGTTGGTGAGATAACCTCGACGCCACCCAGTACTGGGGCGGGAGTTCGGGAGTATCGCCATAACTTGTATAACGGATGCTTTTCGAAGGTTGAGGTAGATGGTTTCCGAAGGTTTCTTGGTTATGTGTTGAAGGATGGATACAGCTGGATGTAGGATTTGCTAGTTTGGGTGAGATATTATGCTTCCCCTGTATCCCCAACACCTGATTGCATAACCGGAAAGATTCGGGAGTTTCATAGGTGGGAATTCTAGTAGCTCTAGTTCTTCTTCCACGGATATTGGTTTGAGATTGGGATTTCTTACCGATTATTCGTTCTTGATCCGTACCTTGTTGATTTATTTCTCTACCTTAATTCTACGTGGCTTCTCAATTTATGGATATGTGACCATTTCAAGAGGAATGCATTCGTTCATTTTGTTCGGATGTAAAGACTATATGTTGCAATTTTCATTCCGTTGGATTCAGCTTCAATATTTGTCTGTCAATGTGCTAATGGACGTCAACCTCTTCAGGATGGCTCCTCCAACGCGCACGACTCCGAATCCTGATCCGCCACCACCTCCACCTCCTCCGGAGGCATGGCAAGCTGTGCTGGCCGCAACCAATGCAAACACACAGTTGATCATGCAAATTCTTCAAGAGCGCAATCAAGGCAACCAAGGGAATCAAGGCAGCAATCAGAATCACTTTGCTACACTCAACCAGTTCCTTGCTAACGGGACAAAGACTTTCAGCAATTGTGTTGAGGCAACCGATGCTGACGATTGGCTAGTGGATCTGTGCAAGAATTTCGAGTGCGGTAACGTCAGGCCTGAGGAGTTTGTTAAGTCCGCTTCCTTCCAACTCAAAGATCAAGCTGCAGAATGGTTCCAGCAGTACAAGGACTCCAGAGGTGGACGTGTTATCACTTGGGATGATTTCCGTCGAGATTTCCGAGCTCATCATATTCCCCAGAGCGTGGTTGAAAGCAAGCATGAGGAATTCCGCAACCTGAAGCAAGGCTCTTTGTCTGTCTATGACTACAACAAGTTGTTCCAGAAGCTCGCCCGCTTTGCCAAGCAGGACGTCCCTGATGAGAAGAGCATGATATATCAGTTCAGGGGTGGTCTCAGAGAAGATATTCAGCTCGCTCTTGTTCTCTTTGAGCCCTTGAGATACGATGAGTTCTACAACATGGCACTGAAGCAAGAGGCTGCTCAGTTGAGGTGTGACACTTCCAAGAAGCGAGTCAGAGATGTTACTCCTTCTTCCTCTACTCAAGTGACCAAGCAGCAGAAGTATTGGCTTCCTCCTCCGTTCCGTCAGCCGTATCAGCAAAAGAGCAAAGGTGGCAGTGGTTCTTCCCACCCACCCAACCCTGGCTTTCAGAACAAGACTTCGTCTCAAGCTCCAAGATTGAGTGCTCCATATCACCGTCCGCTTTCAGAGGTCACGTGCAACAAGTGCCAACAGAAGGGTCACTATGCCAACAAGTGTTTCAACCAGAGGCGTCTTCCTCCTCCTCCTCCTGTCAGATCGGCAAGTACAGCTGTGGTCAAGCATAACCCCAAGCATGCCAAGGTTAATTTGATGAATGTAGCTCAGGCAGAGGGCTCGTCAGATGTCATCATGGGTAACCTTCCTGTTAATGATATTCCTGCAAAAGTTCTTTTTAACATTGGTGCATCACATTGCTTCATCTCGAGACCGTTTACAAATAGGCATGATTTGGTTTCGCAAGTTTTGCCTAGTCCTTTAGCAGTTGTCTCTCCCGGTAAGCGCATGCAGGCTAACTCCATCGTTCCGGATGTTACTATCACTTTGGGTGACTATAAGTTTCTGGCTTCTCCAACGGTTCTTGGTGACTCGGATATTGATCTTATTCTCGGAATGGATTGGCTTTCTAAGCACAAGGCACATCTTGATTGTGCAGCAAGGCAGATTCAATTGACTCATTCGTATGAGGATGTAATTGTCTTTGCCGCTCGTGATGATACCATCCGTCTGTTTTCTCTCAATGAGAAGGGTGAATTGGATGCTATTTCGCAAATTCCAGTCGTTTGCGAATATCAAGACGTCTTTCCAGAAGAGCTTCCAGGAATGCCTCCGCACCGGCCAGTCGAATTCGTTATTGATCTTGAGCCTGGCACGGAACCTGTGTGCAAACGTCCTTACAAGCTCAGACCTGAAGAGTTGAAGGAGCTGAAGAAGCAACTCGATATTCAAGAGAAAATGGGTCTCATCCGGCCTAGTTCTTCTCCGTGGGGTTGTGGTGTTCTTTTTGTGAAGAAGAAGAAGGATGGAACAGACCGACTTTGTGTTGATTACCGTCCAGTGAACAAGAAGACCATCAAGAACAAATACCCACTTCCCAACATCAATGAGCTGTTCGAACAACTCAAAGGTGCTCAAGTATTCTCCAAGACTTATCTCCGTATGGGTTATCATCAGATTCGAATCCGTGAGCAAGATATTCCCAAGACGGCGTTCGGAACAAGCTTTGGTTCATATGAATACACTGTCATGTCTTTTGGCCTCGTCAACGCTCCTCCGACGTTCTCTCGCATGATGAACTTCATCTTCAATGCCTACACCAATGACTTCGTTTTGGTCTATCTCGACGACATTCTAGTTTTCTCAAAGAATAAGGAAGATCATGCCAAGCATTTGCGTTTGGTTCTTGATAAGCTCAGAGAACATCAGTTCTACGCCAAGTTCTCCAAGTGTGAATTTTGGCTCGATGAGGTTCTTTATCTTGGTCATATCATCTCTGCCAAGGGCATTGCCGTGAATCCTGAGAAGGTGTCTGCAATTGTGAATTGGAAACCTCCTCAGAACGTGAAGCAACTCCGTAGCTTCCTCAGTCTCGCAAGCTATTGCCGAAGATTCATTGAAAACTTTTCTAAGATCGCGAAGCCTCTCTCAAATCTTCTTCAGAAGCACGTCAAGTACGTTTCGTCTCCGGAGTGTGATATTGCTTTCAACACTTTGAAAGAGAAATTGATCACTGCTCCAGTTCTCACTCCGCCTGATGAATCCAAGCCATACGAGGTCTTTTGTGACGCCTCTCTCCAAGGTCTTGGCGCAGTATTGATCCAAGAGAAGAAAGTCGTTGCTTATACCTCCCGTCAGTTGAAGCCTAATGAGAAGAACTACCCCACTCATGATCTCGAGTTGGCGGCAGTTGTGCATGCTCTTTTGACTTGGAGACATCTTCTATTGGGAAGAAAAGTGGACATTTTCACTGATCACAAGAGTCTCAAGTACATATTCACTCAGCCTAATCTCAACCTCGGGCAAATTCGATGGGTCGAAATGATTCAAGAGTATAATTCGAGTATCGAGTATACTCCAGGCAAGTCCAATGTGATTGCTGACACATTGAGCAGGAAAGCTTACTGCAACAGTCTGATTCTCAAGCCTTATCAACCCGAGCTTTGTGAAGCTTTCCGCAAACTTAATCTGCAAGTTGTTCCTCAAGGTTTCCTCGCCAACCTTCTAGTCTCTCCTACCTTAGAAGACCAGATTCGCCAAGCTCAGCTTCTTGATGCCATGGTGAAAAAGGTGAAGATTGGGATTGCCAAGAGCCAGTCCAAGTACAAGTGCTACCGCCTTGATGACAAGGACACTCTCTTCTTCGAGGATCGTATTGTGGTACCCAAAGGTGACCTCCGTAAAGTGATCATGAACGAGGCTCACAATTCTCTCCTCTCCATCCACCCTGGGAGCACGAAGATGTATCAGGACCTCAAGCAAGCTTATTGCTGGACTCGAATGAAGCGCGAGATCGCTCAATTCGTGAATGAATGTGATGTCTGCAGAAGAGTGAAGGCAGAACACCAAAGGCCAGCAGGTCTCCTCCAACCTCTTGCCATTCCAGAATGGAAATTTGACCACATTGAAATGGACTTCGTGACTGGGTTTCCAAAGTCCAAGCGTGGCAATGATGCTATATTCGTTGTCATCGACAAACTCACCAAAGTGGCTCACTTTCTGCCTATCAAAGAGTCGATCACTGCAGCTCAATTGGCGGAACTCTATACCTCTCGTATTGTCTCTCTGCACGGTATTCCACAAGTGATCTCTTCAGACCGTGGCAGCATCTTTACCTCGAAGTTTTGGGATTCTTTTCAGAAGGCCATGGGCACGAACATCCGCTTCAGCACAGCTTTCCATCCTCAAACTAGCGGTCAAGTCAAGCGTGTCAACCAGATTCTTGAAGATATGCTCAGGGCTTGTGTGATCTCCTTCGGCATGAAGTGGGAGGATTGTCTTCCTTATGCTGAATTCTCCTACAACAACAGTTTTCAAGCAAGTTCGGGCAAGGCCCCATTTGAAATTCTATATGGCAGGAAGTGCCGTACCCACTGGTCTGAAACCGGTGAACGTCAGCTTTTGGGTAATGACTTAATCACAGAGGCAGAAGAAATGTGCAAAGTCATTCGTGATAACCTCAAAGCAGCCCAATCCCATCAGAAGAGCTACTATGATAGTAAGCACCGTGATTTGGCTTTCGAGATCGGAGATCATGTTTACCTCCGTGTCTCTCCTATGAAAGGTACTTGTCACTTCGGTATCAAAGGGAAGCTTGCCCCCAGATACGTGGGACCTTTCAAGATTGTCAGCAAGAGAGGCGATCTCGCCTATCAACTCGAGCTTCCTTCAAACTTTGCAAATGTTCATGATGTGTTCCATGTCTCTCAGCTTCGAAAGTGCTTCAAGACTCCTGATCGCACCGTCAACTTCGAGGACATTGAGCTCCAAGAAGATCTCTCTTATCGTGAGCACCCAGTTGCTATTCTTGAAGAGACTGAACGCAAGACTCGCAATAAGTCAATCAAATTTCTCAAAGTCAAGTGGTCACACCATTCCGACCGTGAAGCTACCTGGGAACGCGAGGATCACCTCCGTTCTGAGTACCCGGCGTTCTTTCTCGGGACGAGATCCTTTCGTAGTGGTGGAGTGTTGTAACACTCCGGGTGTAACTTTCCCATTTTGTACTCCAACTCTTGCCGTTTCCGGTGTTAAGTTAATTTATTTTCTCGGGTTCGGGTCTTTGTCTCCGTGTGTTGTGATCGTTGTCGCATGTTGGGTTCTCTTTTATTTTGGCGCCGTAGTCGGGCCATGAGTGTTTGGATGATGTAATGTTATTTATGTACCTTGATTGACGTGGTGAGTGTAAGCCAACTATGTTATCTCCCCTTTATTATTCATATTACATGGGATGTTGTGAAGATTGCCTAACTTGCGGCATATGCCTTCTATGCGATTATGTCTCTAAGTCGTGCCTCAACACGTGGGAGCTATAGTCGCATCGAGGGTGTTACACTGTTCTCGAGGAGAACGTGACTGTGACTGACCCTCCAGCTCGTCAAGTGGAGGTTGAGAATCTTGAGGCTGCCACCACCAACACCAATGAAGCCACTGACACTGTCATGGCTGAAGCTAATGTGGAGCCTTCACCAACCCAAGCACCAGAAGTCAGTGAAGCCACTGATGCTACTGCTTCTGCTCTTGCGCCTGCTGCTGGTCCTCAGTTTGACTATCATGTTGAGCACAGGCCTCAAGTACAGAAGCCAATCCCAAGATTGCCCAGGTTTCCAGGTCCTGCATCAGCACCTGGATCCTTCAATGTCAATGGCTTCAAAGCAGACAACACTTTCTTCAATAGCTCCAGGAACCCCTATTTAAGGGAAAGAATATCTTCTGATCGGTTCTGGAGCTATCCGCAGCGAAGCTATTACTCCTGCATTCTATACAATCAAGGTCGCATCTTCCCACATAAGCGTCTTGACATTGAAGCAATAGCTGGTCTGCCCTGTCTGGAAGAAGCTCTGGGTTGCTTCAAAGAGGTTGGATTGATGCCGTTTGTCATCGACCAAGAGCACTGGAATGAAGAGTTGCTGCTCCAATTCTATGCCACACTTCACATTCATGGATACAACAGAGATCCGAAGACTTGAGTCCTGGAGTGGATGATAGGAAATGTTCATCACGAAGCCAAATCCTTTGATATCATTGAGCTCACTGGTCTGCCCACTCCTGGCGATCTCTACGAACCTGGCTGTCAGCTTCACAGTGAAGCTATGGAGAGCATCTTTCAGAAGCCTGAACCAAACATGAGTCAGATGCTCAGCATGATGAAGCCATTGCCACAAGATGCTGCCTATCCTAAGGAGTTCCTCGTTGAAGACCTTGAGTATCTGCCAAGGACTATTTATCACATCATAAGGCGAACTCTTTGGCCTATCAAAGGACATTCTCCACATGCCAAGCTGGAAGGTGCAATGAAGACTTTGGTCTTCTATATTCTTCATGGCAAATGCTTCAATGCACAGGACTTCTTCATCCGCCAACTTGCTGCATCAGGCTCTGATCTTTTCGGCTTGAAGTTCTACGCTCCATGGATAATGTGGCTGATTAAACTCCACTCCGCTATCTCATATCAGCCATTTGCTCGCAATCATCGGATCTTTCTGCCTGATGTGGATATGTCTGTTGAAGCCATTTATCCTGAGCCTGCCAAGGAACCTCTAAGTCTTCAGAATGCAGAGCATCAAAGTTTTTATCAGAACATTGAAGGAGTTGAAGCAGTCACTCGTGTGTATCCTTTGGCCAGAACTACACGTGCACCACATCTTGCTCTTACTGAAGCCACCGAGAGCACAATTGCCCAACGACCCAAGAAGCGCACTCGTGTTCTCAACGACCGAGAGCTTCTGGTGGCTCTTCATCAGAAACAGGATAGGCATCATGACTGGCTGAAGCGCCAAATGCAAAGTCTCTTGGTGGATGTTAACCGCATTCGTAATCTTGTCACCAAGAATGCCTTTGTTGCACATGAAACCTCTCGACGCACATGGAAAGGGCTGACGCTTATGTGCTCTGAAGATGATCTTCAAGAGGATGGCTTCTCTGAATGCTTCAAGTTTGACTCCACACCTCCTCGAAGGGCAGTGCTGCGACGAACTCCATCTCTTGAAGACTCTGAGTTCTCTTCCTCTGCTGCAACTGTGAATGCCAGAGTGATCGAGGATGAAGACGATGCTACTTCACCGCCACCTCCTTCAGCACGCTTCAACACTGCTCCAAGTTCTTCTGCACCGCCGAACACCACCGACGACCCTGCTGCTTCACCTACTCTTCATGGGAATGAGTAGATGCTCTATGTCTTCAAACCTTTTTGGTCCTTACTGACAAAAGGGGGAGAAGCATAAGAGTTTGATAGTCTTCAAGCAGGTCCATATAGGCGGTTGCTTTATATTTTGCTTCGTGTTTACAACTCTCGTTTTGATACATTTGGTTCTTTGAGTTGTAACACTTAAACTCGATGGTCGTCTGCTACTTATTTTCCACTTTGTGATGCGATGATAAATTTCGCATGTGCGACGATAAATTCCGCACTTAGATCATTTTGGCAGACGTCCATTTTCCATTATGCATGTCATTATCTTCACATACCTTCACATGCATAGTGGATTGTCATCATAAGTTGAAGATGATCTCCACAAGCACAACCTGCCATGTGCATTTGCATTCCAAAAGCAAATTACTTATATGCACATCTTCAGGGGGAGCTCTCACAGCTTATGAAGACAATTCCCTATCCTCTTACAATTTCACATATTATATTTCCCGTTGAAAACTTCAACTAGTTTGTCATCAATCACCAAAAAGGGGGAGATTGTAAGTGCATCTAGTGCCACCCCTAGTTGGTTTTGGAGTATTGACAACAAACCTAGTTGAGGGACTAATGTGTTTGTGAGAATTGCAGGATAACACAGGTAGAAGTCCCTCATTGATTTGGTTTTCCCACCAGAGATGACCCCTAAAATGTATGAAGACATTGATGTCAAAGGTGGTTTATGAAGATATTCTCATTTAAGACTATGACAAGAGAAGACATTGCATGAAGCCTATGGAGCTCGAAGACTTAGATCTTTCGTAGTTCTGTTTCTTCTTTGTTGAGTCATAGGAACCACCATACTGTTAAGTGGGGTCCAAGAGAACCAGTCAGAATGACTGAAGTGATGCTTAACCAAAACCTATGTCTTCGAGTGAAGACTATGAGAGCAAATCTTGTCCAGAGTCGGACAAGTCAACTTTGCTTGTAGCCCAAGTAAAGTTGTCGTGTGAGTTTGAAATCTGACCGTTGGAACACGTGTCAGTTCCTTAGTGACCCAGGGTCATTTCGGACAAATCAGGTCGGGTTGCCCAGTGGCTATAAATAGCCCACCCCCTACAACCATAAATGGTTGGCTGCTCAGAGTTAGAGTACGGCTTTTGTCGTTTGAGAGCAACCCACCTCGAAGCCTTTGAGAGAGAATTCCTTGCGAGGATAAAGCCCTAACCACCCAGAGCCAAAGAGTGTTAGGCATCACGTAAGTCTTCTTGTCTGTGTGATCTGAAGACTTATTACACTTGAGGACTGTGAATCCTCCAGCCGGTTAGGCGTCGCGTTCTGAGCATCCAAGAGACATTGTGGATCGCCGGTGAATGAAGTCTGTGAAGGTTTGGGAGTCTACCTTGAAGACTTACCAGAGTGATTGGGCGAGGTCTGTGTGACCTTAGCTCAAGGGGAATACGGTGAGGACTGGGTGTCCTGAGCTGCGTGTTCAGGACTGGGTGTCCGGGACTGTGTGTCCACAGGTTTAAATACCTAGCCGCCCTAACCAGACGTACAGTTGTCACGACAACTGGAACTGGTCCAACAAATCATTGTCTTCAACGAGTCACTGGTTTCATCCTTCCCTTCCCTTTACTTACTGTTGGTCCTTGTGAAGTCATTGTATGATTGCACTATCTTTTGTCTTCACTGAGTGACTGCGTGTTCTGTTTGGCTTCATAATATCTTCCTACCTGATCCTCACTACATTGCTGCTATTAGTCATTGTGCTTTCACTTCATTGAATACTTGACTATGGTTTGCCTAGTGTAGTCTACCTTCCGCTGCATGGTAATAGGTTTATTTCTATCGTTTGTCTTCGAAACTTCCACGTTTTGAAGACTTTCATAAAAATCGCCTATTCACCCCCCCCCCTCTAGTCGATATAACGCACTTTCAGCGCCGCCGTCTCGAGGCAGAACTTGGGCAGGAGCACTTTTGCCCTCCGGTGGAGCGATTCCGCCGAGGGAACATCCCTCCCAGAGGGGGAAATCATCGCCATCATCATCACCAACAACTCTCCCATCTTTGGGGAGGGCAATCTCCATCAACATCTTCAATAGCACCATCTCCTCTCAAACCCTAGTTCATCTTTTGTGTTCAATCTTGTTACCGGAACTATAGATTGGTACTTGTGGGTGACTAGTAGTGTTGATTACATCTTGTAGTTGATTACTATATGGTTTATTCGGTGGAAGATTATATGTTCAGATCCAATATGCTATTCAATACTCCTCTAGTCATGAGCATGTTTATCATTTGTGAGTAGTTACCTTTGTTCTTGAGGTCACGGGAGAAATCATGTTACAAGTAATCATGTGAATTTGATATGTGTTCGATATTTTGATAGTATGTAAGTTGTGATTTCCTTAGTGGTTTCATGTGAACGTCGACTACATGACACTTCACCATATTTGGGCCTAAGGGAATGCATTGTGGAGTAGCATTTAGATGATGGGTTGTGAGAGTGACAGAAGCTTAAACCCCAGTTTATGCGCTATTCCATAAGGGAACGATTGGATCCAAAAGTTTAATGCTATGGTTAGAATTTATTCTTAATACTTTTCTCGTAGTTGCGGATGCTTGCGGGAGGGTTAATCATAAGTAGGAGGTTTGTTCAAGTAAGAACGACAACTAAGCATCGGTCCACCCACATATCAAATTATCAAAGTAGCGAACACAAATTAAACCAACATGATGAAAGTGACTAGATGAAATTCCTGTCTACCCTCAAGAACACTTTGCTTATCATAAGAGACCGTTTTGGCCTGTCCTTTGCCTCAAAAGGATTGTGCTACCTTGCTGCACTTTTGTTACTACTATCGTTACTTGCTCGTTACAAATTATCTTGCTATCAAACTACTCTGCTACTTACAGTTTCAACACTTGCAGACATTACCTTACTGAAAACTACTTGTCATTTTCTTCTACTCCTCGTTGGGTTCGACACTCTTACTTATAAAGAGCTACAATTGACCCCTTATACTTGTCGGTCATCAATAATACATACTGATGTATGCGGTCCGATGAGTGTTGAGGCTCGCGACGGGTATTGTTATTTTCTAACCTTCACATGTGATTTGAGCGGATATGGGTATATCTACTTAATCAAACATAAGTATGAAACATTTGAAAAGTTTAAAGAATTTCAGAGTGAAGTGGAAAATCATCCTAACAAGAAAATAAAGTTTATATGATCTGATCGTGGAGGTGAATGTTTGAGTTATGAGTTTGGTCTTCATCTGAAACAATGTAGAATAGTTTTACAACTCACGCCACCTAGAACACCACAGCGTAATGGTGTGTCCGAACATCGTAACCGTACTTTATTAGATATGGTGTGATCTATGATGTCTCTTACCGATTTACCGCTATCGTTTTGGGGTTATGCTTTAGAGACGGCTGCATTCACATTAAATAGGGCACCATATAAATCCGTTGAGATGACACCATATGAACTATTGTTTAGCAAGAAACCTAAGCTGTCATTTCTTAAAGTTTGGGGCTATGATGCTTATGTGAAAAAGCTTCAACCTGATAAGCTCGAACCCAAATCGGAGAAATGTGTCTTCATAGGATACCCCAAAAGAAACTGTTGGGTACACCTTCTATCACAGATCCAAAGGCAAGATATTCATTGCTAAGAATGGATCCTTTCTAGAGAAGGAGATTCTCTCGAAAGAAGTGAGTGGGAGGAAAGTATAACTTGATGAGGTAATTGTACCTTCTCCCGAATTGGAAAGTTCATCACAGAAATTAGTTCCGGTGATTCCTACACCAATTAGTGAGGAATCTAATGATAATGACCATGAAACTTCAGATCAAGTTACTATCGAACCTTGTAGGTCAACCAGAGTACGATTCGCACCAGAGTGGTACGGTAATCCTGTTCTGGTGGTCATGTTACTTGACCATGACGAACCTACGAACTATGAGGAAGCGATGATGAGCCCAGATTCCGCAAATGGCTTGAGGCCATGAAATCTGAGATGGGATCCATGTATGAGAACAAAGTGTGGACTTTGGTTGACTTGCCCGATGATCAGCAAGCCATATGGAATAAATGGATCTTCAAGAAGAAGACTGACGCAGACGGTAATGTTACTATCTACAAAGCTCGACTTGTTCCAAAAGGTTTTCAACAAGTTCAAGGAGTTGACTACAATGAGACCTTCTCACCCGTAGCGATGCTTAAGTCTGTCTGAATTATGTTAGCAATTGCCGCATTTTATGATTATGAAATTTGGCAAATGGATGTCAAAACTGCATTCTTAATGGATATCTTAAAGAAGAGTTGTATATGATGCAACCAGAAGGTTTTGTCGATCCTAAAGGTTCTAACAAAGTGTGCAAGCTCCAGCGATCCATTTATGGACTAGTGCAAGCCTCTCGGAGTTGGAATATACACTTTGATAGTGTGATCAAGGCATATGGTTTTATACAGACTTTTGGAGAAGCCTGTATTTACAAGAAAGTGAGTGGGAGCTCTGTAGCATTTCTAATATTATATGTGGATGACATATTGTTGATTGGAAATAATACAGATTTTTTGGATAGCATAAAAGGATACTTGAATAAGAATTTTTCAATGAAAGACCTCGGTGAAGCTGCTTATATATTGGGCATCAAGATCTATAGAGATAGATCAAGACGCTTAATTGGACTTTCACAAAGCACATACCTTGATAAAGTTTTGAATAAGTTCAAAATGGATTAGTCAAAGAAAGGGTTCTTGCCTGTGTTACAAGGTGTGAAGTTGAGTCAAACTCAATGCCCGACCATCACAGAAGATAGAGAGAAAATGGAAGTCATTCCCTATACCTCAGCCATAGGTTCTATCATGTATGCAATGTTGTGTACCAAACCTGATGTGTGCCTTGCTATAATTTTAGCAGGGAGGTACCAAAGTAATCCAGGAGTGGATCATTGGACAGCGGTCAAGAACATCCTGAAATACTTGAAAAGGACTAAGGATATGTTTATCATTTATGTAGGTGACAAAGAGCTTGTCGTAAATGGTTACATCGATACAAGCTTTGACACTGATCTGGATAGCTCTAAGTTACAAACCAGATACGTATTTATATTGAATGGTGGAGCTGTAAGTTGGTGCAGTTCCAAACAGAGCGTTGTGGCGGGATATACGTGTGAAGCGGAGTACATAGCTGCTTCGGAAGCAGCAAATGAAGGAGTTTGGATGAATGAGTTCATAGCTGATCTAGGTGTAATACCTAGTGCATCGGGTCTAATGAAAATCTTTTGTGACAATACTGGAGCAATTGCCTTGGCGAAGGAATCCAGATTTCACAAGAGAACCAAACACATCAAGAGACACTTCAATTCCATCTGCGATCAAGTCAAGGAGGGAGACATACATATTTGCAAGATACATACGGATCTGAATGTTGCAGACCCGTTGACTAAGCCTCTTCCACGAGCAAAACATGATCAACACCAAGACTCCATGGGTGTTAGAATCATTACTATGTAATCTAGATTATTGACTCTAGTCAAGCGGGAGACTGAAGGAAATATGCCCTTGAGGCAATAATAAAGTTCTTATTCATATTTCCTTATATCATGATAAATGTTTATTATTCATGCTAGAAATGTATTAACCGGAAACTTATTACATGTGCGAATACGTAGACAAAACTGAGTGTCCCTAGTATGCCTCTACTTGACTAGCTCGTTAATCAAAGATGGTCAAGTTTCCTAACCATAGACGTGTGTTGTCATTTGATGAATGGGATCACATCATTAGAGAATGATGTGATGGGCAAGACCCATCCATTAGCTTGGCATTATGATCGTTTAGTTTTATTGCTATTGCTTTCTTCATGACTTATACATATTCCTCTGACTATGAGATTATGCAACTCCCAAATACCGGAGGAACACTTTGTGTGCTATCAAACGTCACAACGTAACTGGGTGATTATAAAGATGCTCTACAGGTGTCTCCGAAGGTGTTTGTTGAGTTGGCATAGATCAAGATTAGGATTTGTCACTCCGTGTATCGGAGATGTATCTCTGGGCCCTCTCGGTAATGCACATCACTATAAGCCTTGCAAGCAATGTGACTAATGACTTAGTTGTGGGATGATGCATTACGGAATGAGTAAAGAGACATGCCGGTAACGAGATTGAACTAGGTATGATGATACCGACGATCGAATCTGGGGCAAGTAACATACCGATGACAAAGAGAATGACGTATGTTGTTATGCGGTTTGACTGATAAAGTTCTTCGTAGAATATGTAGGAGCCAATATGAGCATCCAGGTTCCGCTATTGGTTATTGACCGGAGATGTGTCTCGGTCATGTCTACATAGTTCTCGAACCCGTAGGGTCCGCACGCTTACGTTCGATGACGATTTGTATTATGAGTTGTGTGTTTTCATGACCGAAGTTTGTTCGGAGTCGCGGATGAGATCACGGACATGACGAGGAGTCTCAAAATGGTTGGGAGGTAAAGATCCATATATTGTAAGGTAGTATTCGGACTTCGGAATGGTTCCGAGTGATTCGGGTATTTTTTTTTCGGAGTACCGAGGGGTTACCGGAACCCCCCGGGGAAGTATTGGGCCAACATGGGCCTAAGGGAGAGAGAGGGAAGCCCGCGGGGGGTGGCCGCGCCCCCCCCCCTCCTTGGGAGTCCGAATAGGACAAGGAGGAGGGGGCGGCGCCCCCCTTCCCTTTCCCTCTCCCTCTCCTTCCTGTTCCCTCCGGTGGAAGAAAGGAAAATGTGGGGGGGGGGGGGCGAATCCTACTTGGACTAGGAGTCCGAGTAGGACTCCCCCCATGGCGCGCCCCTCCTGGCCGCCGGCCTCTCTCCCCCCTCCTTTATATACGTGGCCAGGGGGCATCCCAAAGACACAACATTTGTTTCTTAGCCGTGTGCGGTGCCCCCTCCACAGTTTACTCCTCCGGTCATAGCATCGTAGTGCTTAGGCAAAGCCCTGCGCGGAGCACATCAACATCACCGTCGCCATGCCTTCGTGCTGACGAAACTCTCCCTCGACCCTCTACTGGATCAAGAGTTCGAGGGACGTCATCGAGCTAAACGTGTGTTGAACACGGAGGTGCCATACGTTCGGTACTTGGATCGGTTGGATCATGAAGACGTTCGACTACATCAACCGTGTTAACCTAACGCTTCCGCTTTCGGTCTACGAGGGTACGTGGACACACTCTCCCCGTCTCGTTGCTATGCATATCCTAGATAGATCTTGCGTGATCGTAGGAATTTTTTTGAAATTGCATGCTACGTTCCCCAATAACAAATTGTTCATACTTAGGCATTACAACCATATTGGACTCGAAAACGAAATTGTGGCCATCTATGCATAAGAGAGAGTCGCTGACATAACATTTATTTATCATAGGGACATGTTGCATGCTCTTCATCCACATAGTATTTCCTAAAGTAAACCTCGGATCGACCATACCAACACCATGAATAAATGAATGACATGTTTCCCATCAGAACGAATGTAGTCCTTGCGACCTGATGAGAAGTAAACATTGAGAAATCAACACACACATGTATAGTATCACCTGTGTCAATTCACCAACCAGGAGAATGACATACGGAAAGAACGGTAGGAAGTTTAGCATATCTGACATCTTTCATCTGAATATCACCAATAAAAGCATTAGCAGTCTTGCCGTTGTTTTAAGGCTAACGCATGTCATAGCGGTTCTCGCAATCGGGAGACCATTGTCCTTCCTTAACATAGACATGTCATTTCATTTCTTCTTAAAGGTCTCCTTGTTTTCCGCATAAAAGATCTCCTTGTTCTTCTTGAAGTTGGCAGACTTGAGGCATTGCTCTTGCCTTCAAATTTTCCTTTACCCTAATAGTTGTTCTTGTTCTTGAATTTGTGGGATTGAAAATACTTCTTGTCTACCAAGTTGGCACTAGAGCTCGCCTCATGGAAGCGAGCATGTCTGTCTCCCTCTCCTTCTCTTCCAAATCAAGAGTGCCAATGATATTAACAACAGAAAATCATGTCTCTTGGTTTTAGAGAAGTGACAAAAAATCACCACATAGGAGGAAGCTTGGCAATGGTGCGTTTATCAATAAACTCGTCTGGCAACTCACAGTTAAAGTGCTCAAGTGACTTACCGAGTGATTGTATCTCATGAGCCTGCTCAACCACAGAGAGGTCATCTTTTAGTCACGATTCATTCCATGACATATAATTCGCTACCTGCGTCTGAGAGACCCCAATTTTGGCCTTGAGCGCATTCCACATGTCTTTGCTGACCACAATGGTCATGAAGGGATCAACAATCTTGACGCCAAGAACACTCAAAACAACAAATCGGAAGAGAATGTATGTAAAGCTTGCTCATGTTCAAGAGTAACAGGCCCCACTGGCTTGCCCTTGGAGGCATGAAAACAATTTATGGTGCTAAGCCAAAGAACTACCCTTGCATGGCACCTCTTGTAATTCACACCCTCAATCACAGGAGCCTTGAGAGTCGCAGGAAAATAAGTTGGAGAAAATTGCCTACATGCATCAGGTTTTTGGTTTGATGAATATTTGAGCAATTTTCCATTAAGCTTAATCCAAAAAATCGGTAGATAAAACTTGATATTCATAATAGAGATGATAATATAATCAAATAACAAAGTGATCAAACTGGTCATGCAATCGAGAACATAAAGGAAAAACATCATATTCATATCGACTGCTACTGTTAATATTTCAAACATGATCCCTAACAAGGGGCGGGAACACATATGGTGCGGTGGAAGAAGAGTTAGGCACATTAGTCGCCATGTCGCTGAATGGATCGGCGGCGGCTGGGAAGTAGTCGTCGCTGGGGGAGAAGTCATGTGTAGGCACGATGGAGAAGAATCCAACAATCACGCAAGAGCGCTCCCTAAAAACCTGATAGCCCATCTCCCGCACAGGACCATGGGAAGCGAGATTTTGGAGGCCAATTGTCTCACTTCGCGGTGCACACCAAGAAGTTAGATGGGAAAGTTGTAAACGAAACAAAGCTCTGGAACGAGGCAAAATGCATAGGAGCCGAGGTGAAAACGTCTACGAAAGAGAAGCAGGCTCTAATAGACAGGAAATGAAACTGAAGGGACTAACGAGGAGACAAGCAACCCAATAATTGTTAGTGCAAAATATGTTTCGACTTCCATTTTCCTACATGACAAAAAGAAACTAATGCGTACACGTGGCATAGGCCCTAGCTCCGCTCGATCACGATACACGACACGCGTGCGATGCATGGCGGTTGGCGGAGGAGGAGCATGTTTGTGTCATCTTCTCAAGCTCTTACTAGTATGTGAGTTGACCAACCTTATATGTCGGTCCAACACATCCTCCACAATCAGGATAGAACTAAACTTTCCACACACCCTTGTCATGTATGAATAGGACATATGGGCCTCTGGATTTTTCTAGGAATTACGGGAAATATTAAATAGGCTAAAGCTCAATAATTACAGCAATAGTGCCACGTTAATTGTCCATATAGACATATTTGTTAGACCACTAAACAATCTTTTCTATCAGATAGAATGAATGTGGGGCTCCTCTATTGTGTATCACGGTAGAAGAAATGGTTGAGAAATCATCTTGCTCTGTTTGCACCGCTTCTTCACCGCGACACCACGTCCAGTCAAGCTTCGTCGCAACCCGTATCATGATGTGTTTCACATTCCCACTTTCAGATACTTTTAGTACTTTTTTTGACGCATCAATGACGGGCTTACTCCTGCCTGAACCATATATTACCAAAACATTGTAACCATTACAAAGAAGAGATCATAGTTGCATTGTTGGGGCCTCCATGCCCCGTAGCAGGGACCATTTTTGCAACGGCTTGACCAGAGCACAAGGTCGGCAGCAGTAGAACGAGGGATGATGTGGATTCCTTGGGTTTCATTCCGAAAAACCTTGATGTTTCTGTTTTTTCCAAATATTCAAGAGGATCCCAAAATAACCGAGGATCTGATTTTATTTGTCAGTGCTCACAAACGAAAGACACTCCAAAAAAAACATTGCTTCCTCAGATACTTGCGCCTTCCGCAGCGAGCAGGAGAGTATTGGCCATCTTCTGTTCCACTGCCAATCGCTCAAACCCCTTGGGACCAGCTGGATAGTCTACATGATACCTTTAGTACTGTAGAACGGATTTTCTTATTCTTACTATTTAGTCTCATGTAACTTCTACTCCATCCGTGACGTTTTTGAAAGTTAAAACAGCTTGCAAAAACATCTGATATTATAGGACGGAGGGAGTATGTCATTAGATTTTTATGCCAGTAAAAAAATTTCATGCTAATGTCACTTAGATGAAATTTAGATGAAATTTAGTTCATTCTAGCTAACCACCACCCTAGAAGCCTTTTCTAGCATAGCTCTGCACTCCAAATGCATGTCTTTGTTCGAAAAACAAGGGTAACCATGAAACAAATTTAGTTCATTCTAGCTAACCACCACCCTAGAAGCCTTTTCTAGCATAGCTCTGCACTCCAAATGCATGTCTTTGTTCGAAAAACAAGGGTAACCATGAAACGCTTCAGGGAAGGGAACGAGATCCTCTAACATTATGAAGGGATGGTAGGGAAGCTACAGTACCCTGACATCCCTTCTTCACATCCATATGATTAAGCCTAAACTGACTTAAATTAATTTGCAAATTACAAATCTACTGTATACATTTACAAAAATTACATACAAACAAAATTATGATGCAATAAAATTAATTTCGGATTTTATTTTTTATGAACAGTAATTGCGCACATTATCTTCGCTACAGTGCCGGTGACATCCCTTCTTCCTTTTGCACTGGAATTGCACTGTAGCTTCATGACATCCCTTCATAATGTTAGAGAATCCATTTCCGGTACGAAGGGAGAGGAGGGATATTGCCTAAGAGTTTTGTGGGCCACACAAACCTCAAGGAAACCCGAGTCGAATTTCCTCCTCCGTTGGGTCGACGGACGGTTGCCCTGCTCACATCCTTCCTACATCCATGCGCAACCATGGAAACCCTCCTGCCACCTTGGTTTATTTAAGCGCAGGAGGTGGCATGCAAAAACCGGTGAGTTTCTTTGCCCTCCTCTCTGCATTCACCCCTAGATCATTCAGCCTCCGCCGAGCCAGAACACACACCGGAGGTAGAGGGGAAACGCGCAACAGCCATGGCCTCGCTCCGCATCCTTTCAGTGATCGCCGTGGTCGCCATCTTTGCCCTCGCCGGCACCGCCGTCGCCAATGACCTCCCCGACTACATTGTTCAGGGACGGGTCTACTGCGACACGTGCCGTGCCGGGTTCGAGACAAATGTCACCGAGTACATCAAGGGTAAGCAAGGCATCTCTGACCCATATTATTACTACACATCTCTGAACCTGTGAACAGCTGAAACAGGACATGCTGCACTCAGTGGTACTTTGTTGATGGACTGCAGGTGCCAAGGTGAGGCTGGAGTGCAAGCGCTTCGGCACTGAGAAAGTTGAGCGCTCGATCGACGGTGTAACCGACGAGACTGGCACTTACAAAATCGAGCTCAAGGACAGCCATCCGGAGGATATCTGCGAGATGGTTCTTGTCCAGAGCCCCCTCGCAAACTGCAACGAGATCCAGGATCTCAGGGACCGCGCCGAGATAGTCCTCAGCAGGAACGTTGGCATCAGCGACAACATCCGCATGGCCAACCCACTCGGCTACCTCAAGGACAAGCCGCTGCCCGTCTGCCCTGACCTGCTCAAAACGTTCAACCCTACCACTGATGATGATCACTGAGCAGGCAGACCGCCAACATGGTACCACTGGAGAGGCTGCTGCACCACAACAATAAATCTGTTATCTGGCATGCAAATAGCATGGTTGTATCAGCAGAGTACAGCATCAATGCATAGCTGTATCTAATGCTACTTACAGCCTTGTGATGTACCAGATCTTGCCATCGATTCTTCTTCTGCAAGCTGTAACAAATCTTTTCAACAAAAGTCACCATCCATCTAACCTGATAGGAACAATGCCATTTCATTTCTTTCTAAATTACCAACTTCAGAAATCGCTCATGTTAGATAACGCCTTGGGTGTAATTTACACCCATGGCACTGTGTTTCTATTACATCACATAAGAGGAAGTATGAACTATTTCTATGGGGCTTATATGGCAAAGAGGATGGGAAGCTCTTGACTCTTCCCTACCACGGTTTCAGATCTCCAACAGGTCCGGCAGTCCAGTTGAGATGCTTTTCGCCGGGTGGCAAGTATACACCCTCTGGGTGTGGGAGCTTACGAGCAAGGCCATTCAAGATCTGGTGGAATGCATCTCGTGGTTGGGCTGGCTGTGGGAACAACATGGCCTGCTTCATTGATGGATTTGCGAGCAATCTTTGCTTTCTTAGAATATCCTCGATGGGCATTGATGTCAGGATTGTGTCCAACTTTGGGACATCCTTCTCCTCCACAAAAATACCAATTTCTTCCCATGGGATAGCATCAGCAAATGGCAGCACAATATCGTCAGCTATGATGACTGGAATGCAGCCAAAGACCACAGCCTCAACCAACCTAGGGCTCCATGGTGCCCAGCCCAATGGGCACAGGCAGAAGACAGCACGCTGCATGTCTTCGTAGTAAGTCGCAGGGTGATCGGTGGAAATGTCAAACAGAGGATTGTTCTTGAAGTTCTCCCACAGGGAAGCTCGCGCACCTCTGTACAACAACACCACTGAAGTGAGTAAATAAATGGAACCAAACCATGAGGAAGAGTTCAGATTGGCCAAATTTTAGAAGCATTGGTACCTTGCATAGTAACCACCCTCAGGGTCATTTCCGGTGTCATAGAACAGACCCCTAAAGTAAACGAAGATTGACCGTTGTGTGTCCGGGGGAATAAGGTGAGCCTGCATTTTCTGAGGAGGAGCAAAGGGTGGAATGATGATAGACCCCTCCTTCAGGCAAACATGATTCTCTTGTCCAAACGTTTGCACCAATGTAGCACGTCGCAGCAATGGGAGAATGCCACGTTCAATAGCTTTTTCTTCCTGCAAATACCAGCATAACTATTACACAGAGAACTTTTGAGCAAAACGCAAAATAAAGGAAGATATATTCCTAATTACTACTCCCTCCGTCCGAAAATACTTGTCCGAGGAATGGATGTATCTAGATGTATTTTAGTTCTAGATACATCCATTCGTATCCATTTTACGACAAGTATTTCCAGACGGAGGGAGTACCTTTGTAAACAAATATAAGACGACCTTTGCAGACGTCTTATATTTGCTTACAGAGGGAGTATGACCTACTGACCTCCTTTAGTTACAAGTTGTACTAGAAGAAATAACAAAATCAGGCATAAGGAAACCCTTGGTGAACATGTGAGTCCGAGGGACTAGTGAATTCACCTGATAATGGAAGCAAGCTCCAAAATCATGTGGGACAACAAAGAAGTGATCTGCGCCATCAGTTCGGTTCCAAAAGGGCCATTTATTCGAAATATACTGGATCGAACTCCTCATCACCCGTGGTGACTTGAATGGCAAGGGAAGACCAGCAGGAGTTAGGTCACATGTAGTATAAACTGGTGTGTAGAACCAGTCAGCCTCTTTGGGTTTGAGTGTCCGCACAGCACTTGAGAGCAAGAAACGATGCATGAATATTTCCGCAGCAAACATGTGATTGAGGCACCGGGGATCCTTGGTGACCATCTTCTTGTTATACTTTCTTGGCAAGTCATATATGAAAACCTTTAACTTTCCCACAGGATTGTCTTCTAGCACATCACCAGCACTTCCTACAAGTTAAATAATCGCAAATTCAGCAAACAGATGAGCGAATTATCTGAACAAAATTTGAAGTAATTAGGTTGTGCAACAGCAAAGCATACGACTATCTCTATCAAAAATTGTGAGATTATATCAAGTTTATTTAAACTACTCTACTTGAGAATGGTAAACTGAACCTTTGTGATTATAATTGATCAATTCTATTTCAACCAAATATATTTGTGTACAGCCGCATAAACATAATCTTGGCAACAATATCCAACACGAAAGGCAGAAAAAAAAAGGCGTATCAACTGAACGGAGGAACTGAACCAGAACCAATCTGGACTCAGCGGCCCTCAAAGATGACCTAGTCCACAACTCAAAAAACAGTATAGAACCAATCATCTCCACAGATCAGAACCAAATAAACAATCATACTAACTCGCAGTTTAAAGCGTGCCAACAGGTGGAACAGGAGCGAAGAAATCCTAGTTTCTGAAAACATCAAACTTTTGAGAAGGAAGAAACAAAAAAGGAAGAGATTTGGAGATATGGCCGGACCTGAGATGCGCTCGCTGTGCTGCTGAACGGCGTGGTCGGCCTCGCCGGACTCCGTAGCGGCCGCGGCGGCCGGCGGCGTCAGGACGGACGAGAGGGCCACTGCCGCCAGGAGCAGGGCCACGGGGAGCCACACCGCCTTCGATCCCATCGTGGACGGCGCCGCCCTGCCGGGTCTCCGGCACCCAGAGCCGTGTTTAATTAACTATGAGATTGGATTTGGGAATTCGATAAAGGGAGCAGATTGGGTAGCAGAGCGAAGCAAGGAAGGAGGAGGTCAAGAAGATTTTGTTAGGACAAATGGAGATTGGAGAGAGGAGAGAGAATGGCTCGACTCTTCCCAGATAAAACGTCTGCAGTAAGCGTACAAAACCACTTTCCTTGACCAGTTATGAAGTAAAAGATGGGGCTCAATTAGAGGTAATAATCACTGTGTTATCTGATCTCCGAAAAAATCACTGTTGTCTGTTTGGTTGAAAATCATTGTTGTTATTAATGCTGGCTTCACTTTTTTTTAGGAAATCATGATGGCTTACTTATCTAGTGCCATATAAGAAGAGGGCCCAAAAGCACTGGCACTGGATAATAAGGGTAGTCATAATACTCCATCATAAGAGCAATTTCTGAAGAAAGAAAATAAAGATTGTATGGTATCTTGTTTAAAACTTCAACAGTTTCTATGAACTAATTTGTGCGCAAACAAATAAAGATTATGTGCCAACTCAAAAGAAAAAAAGGGATACAAATGACAAGCTGAATTTAATTGTGAGCTTGAATCCAGGGCGACGTTCGCGTCACTGCCTAGACGCATAACACATCGTGAGCAATCCATCGATCCAACATGTAGTGCATCCAGCTGGCCCCGTCTAGTGAATTGTCGGATCAAGTGGGGCATCACGCTAGAGGCTCTCAGTCTCTCAGACGCTATGCCAATATATATTTCTCGTTAAATTTTGAAGGTTAATATATATATATATATATATATATATATATATATATATATGTGTGTGTGTGTGTGTGTGTGTGTGTGTGTGTGTGTGACAAATTTTATCTACAAGCAGTGGTAGTTACCACCTAGTTGTTTAGCCTCCACGTGTCTCTCACCGTAGTATTAGTAATCAGCCCGTTATATAGATCTGGGTTAACTAACGGGTGCTGCAGAATCTGATAGACAACAACCTGTCTATTTTTCAAATAAAATAATCTGGCAAGTCATCGGTTGGTTCAACTCCCTCCTCAATTCCTGGCTACGTACAACTAAGTAATTATCCTTCAGATAGGCACATGAAATGTGACGCTGTTTTTTTGTTATTAGGTGTAGGCAAAAAGAAAAATAGTCTATGTACGTCATTTTCATTTGAAATAGGTACTCCAGTATAGAGTATATAGTGTGAACGTTACAACTTTTTAGATTTTATAAAAAATAATACAAATATATTGCTTTTTCGAACCGCATGGAGCATTATCCTGTATAGTTGGAGTATGGGGTATTAACATATAATTATTGTAGTATGAAGTATGGAGTGTTACAATAAAATTGGAGTATGAAGTATGGAGTATTAGCATTAAACTGGAGTAAGGAGTATAAGCATATCAAGAAAATATTTTGGCATACAACTCCGTGCTCGTCAAAAAGTAATGTTCAGTATGTAAGTACATAGTGTTCTTTTTAGTATGGAGAAAGCGTCCATACTCTTTGTTGTAATATGGAGTATATTTACAATTTTTAGTAAGGAGTTTGTGTGTTCTTTTAATCGGAAGTATATGATTTTTTTGTTTTGAAAAAGAAACATTCATACATACTTCTCTTTGAAACTAAATATTGATTGTGCATTTATGAACATACTATGAAGCGGTGGCTTGAACATTTCTTTTAGACTTGTGGGAGTATGTAGAATATGTGTTATCAAGAGTAGTATGGAGTATATATGAAATCTGTAGTATGGAGTATATATGGAAAATGTAGTATGGAGTATTAAGAAAGTAGTATGGAGTATATGGTATTTCGCGAAAAATGGAGTATCCGATAGAAGTATTTCATAACGAATATAGTATGAAGTATCTCCTACAAGAAAGACTACATACTCCAAATACAGAAATAACCTGTAGATATTTACAGATAGTGAAGGAGGGTATTTGTTCTGTTCTCTCCACATGACCAGGTAGAATATATTTTGAACAAAAATGTGTGCATTTGTAGTGCAGAATGAATATCTATGTACATATCCTGCACGCAGTTGCATATACTAGCCAAAAGAATTTGAACAGGCAGATTCATTGACTGGTGGTGATGCATGCATTAGCATGCACGTATACAGACATATAACTCCATAATCGGCTTGATATATATACACATCGGAGTATGGAGTATATAGTACATGCAAATCTTTGACGGGTGCTGAAGCCGGAGGAGTCGTCGGTCGGCCGTGTGCAGTCGTTTCATCGTTGTTGCCACCGCCCACGATATTAGAAGAGTCACCCGTCAGCCGTCGGCGGTTGTTCGTCATCATGAGGCCGCCAAGTGGAATGTGCTAAGTTTATCTTCGTCGCCGTCACCGCCGTCGGAGCAGTCACCCATGGGATATCGTACGTAGTCGTCGTCATGCCGGGGCTGAAGCAGTCAAACGATTGGACATATGCACCTGTACATGACATCGCCGCCGCCGCTGCGGTGGGCACTTGCATGCAACAGGGCAAAAGATACATCAACGATCATCCTACAGAACGTACAGATTATTAGATAAGCACTACCAATGGAATTAGGAACACGAAGCAATCAGTTTGCATGATGCATCCGCGGAAATCACAAAACCATGCGTGGATGCATACCTCCTTTTCCATGAATTACTGTTCCTGATTGATTCAGATTTGTCTCATGAAGCTTCTGATTCCGTGAAACAAGGAGAGAGAGCGAGGATATATAGCGATGAATGGGGATAGCGCCCCAAAAATAGGAAGATAGCTGACGCCCAACAAATCGGAAGGTATCGGGTGGAACTTTGTTTTGCCCATACCCGTTAGGAATTGCACGAATCTAATGCAATCGGACGGCTTATAAGATAGAGGTAACTACCACTAGATGATAGAATCTATTTTTCCTATATATATATATATATATATATATATATATATATATATATATATATATATATATATACTCAGGATGCAGAATAAGTTATTCTTCTTCTGATGTAATCTTACGATCATTTCATAATTAAATTACATTTTGAATTCAAATAGTTATATTTCTATTGATTCACTATGTAAACTTTGGCATAAGAATAGATCAACAGGCAAGTGGCCCGTGAATTACATACAAAGTCAAGCACGAGGAATAACTTTGACATTAGGTTGTACAGGAGAGTCAGGTTTCGATCCTATGGAACTTGTGGGTTATGGGCCCACCATGTGGGTTGAAAGTAGGAAGGGTGGTGACATCTTGCACGGTCATGATAGCAAGGCATGTTAGAGGGTAGCTGGTCAGTTATGTTGACTGCATCGTTGGTACCAAGGGCGAGGGACGAAGAGAACTATTTTCCTGCTCGTTGAACGAGGCGGACCAATAGGCAAAGTTCTCGTCCATCGGCGGCTACCGGAATGTCATCAACAATAGTAACAGGGTCTTACAGACAGAGCAGTACAACAAGGTGCTTACATAAGCAGGAGAATAATACTGCTTAGATTATATAGACCTCAAGAAAGGTTAAACCAACCAACGGAAAGGAAAATAAGATTATCAGATTAAACAGAACAATGGAAAGGAAAATGTGTTTAAACACATATATCAGGGGGTATATCCTTCCCAAGGGCAAGCAACGCATGATATTCATGACGGGATATAACATAGAAAACCCCTTTAGGAAAGGGAAGAGAAATTTTCATGACATTACCCATACAACGGTGTTTGGATAATTGATCAAGAAGCATTTAGCATTGGGCTTTAAATGTTCTTGTTGAAAATCGGAGTACCACAGACATGCTTCGAGATAGCATTGACATGGTCTTCAAGCAAAAATCGGATTTTGGATACACAAAGGATCCATCAGGATAAACTCATTAAACAGGCATTCAGTTTCCTCATGGAAAAATGATTAACCTTGTTACAAAGGAAACTATAACACTAGGTCCTCTGGTCCGGTGTGCTAGGCATGACATCACCTTACCGGGGCATATAGGGACCAATGTTATAACTCTTGAAAATATGTTCCAACCATCATATCTGACTGAGATTCACATCTGATTGGTGTCAAGATACCTTAGACTCGGGATGCCTGAGAAGAAAAGGTGCAACACAATTGACGAGTTGACATTGTAAGATTTTAAGGAAATGAACTATGGAAGCGAGTTCCGAAACAAGAGTTCATCATTTAACCAAGGAGAGGACGATGAGGTGGCTGATGGACTCAGTGACAATTCCTCAAGATTTCCAAAAGGATGGATTTCCACAATTATATGAACAAGGGGATAACATTTGTCAGTTCAAATGATATAATGTTGTATGCTTTAGGAAAACATACACCATCAATCATTAGTTGAAAGGTGTGCCCGAAGTATGACCTTAGGCAGCAAGCTCAATGTTAGAGTGACGATTCAATAACCAACAGTCTAAGGACGAACTGTCAATCGTTAACTTCAAAGCAATAGGGTTGCTAGAAGTACAGAACTCAAACAACATCGGTAGCATATTGGTATCCTGGTTAAAAACAACATGGGAACCAAGGAAGAATGGTGATGGTGAGAAGTATCATCATACCGAGAATTTCTAAGAGGTGGAGCAATTCTCGCGACCTTCTTGTCACAAAAGATGGTAATACTCCAAGGTAGGACATACGACAAGTTGGATTACCAGGAACTCAAGGTATAACACAAAACAAGAACAAGTTTTGTGTTGGAGGGAATGCAAGAATGTTGTGGATGATAATTCAAATCATCGGGGTCAAAGGATGCTATTTCACATCATGAAATTGATTGATATCCTGGAAGAGCTCAAAATGTTGATGATGATCACGACACCTTTGTCGAGAGGTTTCATGAAGATATAATTGCTCATCGTCAACATCAAGCAAGAGGAAGGATGGAGCGAAAAGTTATTGAAACCACGGATATAACACAATCTCGGAATCAAGCTTGATGTTCAAGGCAACATGATATGACGAGGAAAGTCGACGTAAGCTTAGCCCATCGTCAAAAAAAAATTGTGCTCTGGGAATAAAGAGCAGGTAGCACAGTTAAAATTTAGCACGATAATGATATAGCCGGCCAGGCTAGGAGTGACTTGAAGGATTAATAAACTCATAAGCAACAAAGATTACTTAGAGTTATTGAACCGTAGTGCAGACTCGGTGCACATATTGGTGTTCTCGGTTGACGACAACCCAGAACCTAGGAAAATTGGAATCAGTGAGAAATAACAGTTGACGAAGAACCCATAAAAAGTTATGCAGTTCCATGATATTTTCGAGATACCAGAGTGTAATACTCGATGGTAGATCAGAGTAAAGGTTGGACAGGTGCAAAGATCTGCAGAAGACAAGTACTTCAACTTGTCCGAGAAATGGTATTTAAAGGAGAACATGGCCGGAACAACGATTGCAAAATGCCAGATCTTAGATATAAGATAAACTTATACCAAGGAAATATTTATTTGAAGAGAAGCTTTAATGATACGATCTACATTGTTTCCATGGGCATGA